>NC_135500.1:142949198-143320031 GCF_052857255.1 Amblyomma americanum
TGAAATAATGTGAACTGAGCACTTTCATTCTCTCTTTCTACAAACCTATTTAACACATCTTCCATTGTGGTTATGGTGCGCTCGTTCGGCGTAGATTATTGTTGCTTATAGTTTTTAGCCCCATTGATTTCTTCATCGCGCTTTGAAAGACGTTGCCTCCAGGTAATATTTGGCGGCCTAATCTCTTCGCCCTCTAAACGCCAGTCAGACATGTCGAGGGATGAAAGACCAGCTGTGTTGGCCAGCAAGCACACGAGAGATCTTCATTTCCTAGAGCACCCTCCCGCGTTTACTTCCATTTTCTCCCACAACAACAGAGCCATATATGTATGTATGTATGTATGTATGTATGTATGTATGTATGTATGTATGTATGTATGTATGTATGTATGTATGTATGTATGTATGTATGTACGTATGTACGTACGCACGCACGCACGCACGCACGCACGCACGCACGCACGCACGCACGTGCGTACGTACGTACGTACGTACGTGTGTGTGTGTGTGTGTGTGTGTGTGTGTGTGTGTGTGTGTGTGTGTGTGTGTGTGTGTGTGTGTGTGTGTGTGTGTGTGTGTGTGTGTGTGTGTGTGTGTGTGTGTGTGTGTGTGTGTGTGTGTGTGTGTGTGTGTGTGTGTGTGTGTGTGTGTGTGTGTGTGTGTGTGTGTGTGTGTGTGTGTGTGTGTGTGTGTGTGTGTGTGTGTGTGTGTGTGTGTGTGTGTGTGTGTGTGTGTGTGTGTGTGTGTGTGTGTGTGTGTGTGTGTGTGTGTGTGTGTGTGTGTGTGTGTGTGTGTGTGTGTGTGTGTGTGTGTGTGTGTGTGTGTGTGTGTGTGTGTGTGTGTGTGTGTGTGTGTGTGTGTGTGTGTGTGTGTGTGTGTGTGTGTGTGTGTGTGTGTGTGTGTGTGTGTGTGTGTGTGTGTGTGTGTGTGTGTGTGTGTGTGTGTGTGTGTGTGTACAGTGAAAAGGTCACAACTGGTTCGATTATCTAGGTTTATTCACCAACGGTTTCAGACTGTGGACCGTCCTTCATCAAGTTTCATTGGTTTCGACTTAAACCTGATGAAGGACGGTCCACCGTCTGAAACCGTTGGTGAATAAACCTAGATAATCGAACCAGTTGACTTTTTCACTGTGCAAGTTTTCACTGGTCCGTTGAGCAACCATGACTGCTTCCACTATATATATATATATATATATATATATATATATATATATATATATATATATATATATATATATATATATATATATATATATATATATATATATATATATATATTTGGTAAGAGCACCGGACGCAATATTCGGAGGTCATGGGTTCGATCCCACCGGCGGCATTGGTTGTTTTTTTCTGCTGCTTTATAAGTAGTTTTCTTTAGGCGATAGATTAATCTAAGTATTATTATCCCACCAATTAGCACTACACATTCTAAAAAACATTAAACATTCCCCTTTGCGCCTTGGTTTCGGTGACTGTTGGCTCCCTTCTTGAATATATATATATATATATATATATATATATATATATATATATATATATATATATATATATATATATATTGTTGCGGGAAAGAATATATTTACAGTTATTTACAAAAACGAATGAACAGCTACGGGCGGCACTCAGAACACAGCCAGAGATGAGTTCTCGTCTTCTTCCTCGTCCATTCGTTCACTCGCTCAATGTCGTCGTCGTCGTCTACCCGCTGCAATATATATATATATATATATATATATATATATATATATATATAAAAGATCACCAGAAATTCAAAAAAGCAGAACATGATTTAATTCACGACGTTTCGTCTGGAGGACCAGGCTGGTCCTCCAGCCGAAACATCGTGAATTTTATCCTGATCTATTTTTTTCTGGTGATTATATATATATATATATATATATATATATATATATATATATATATATATATATATATATATATATAACTAATTTTTCTTTTCGTCGGCTGGGATAATTTGAAACATCCACTGCCAGACCAGGCCTAAGAGTTCGTTCCTTAATGTCAGGGGCAGAGAACGACTTGCAGTTCACAGCATTGTGATACTTCTTTCCAAGTCCTTAATAAGCTGGGTACCCTGAAGAAAACATCGTACGTGCGCGAAGCCACTTAATCTTTTGTTCTCAAAGCATCCTAGAAAAAACCGTGATGAAGTGAAAAGAAGAAATGGCTCTCTTTTTTTTTTAGTCGCGCGAATAACGCTAGTCTTTTTGCAAGATATTCGAATTCAAGAAAAAAAATGGTGAGCGTGAGAAAACAAGAGTTGTGGAGGACAGTGCATTAGTTTATTGAGAAAGTGCTTGCCACGTCATTACTATGCTGTCGCTGACATCGCGTTCGACCTGCATTTTTAGTGCGTGGGAGATTAGAGAAACATTTGCAGAGTCTCTAGCTCATTCGCATGGAAACAACTACGAGAGAATACGCCGACAGTGTGCGCAGGTTCAAAACACGAAGGAATCAGCGCTCGCGAAGAGAAGTGTAGGTTTATGTGCAGAAAACACGAAGAGCTTTGTGTCTAGAAGTTCGGGGAATAAGCTTGGGGAATCATTTTTTCTTCATTAAGCCACAGTTTGGCGGCAGTTCTGTCCGCTAAAGCAATTAACCGCAGAGCCTGGCACAAGCCCGCGACGATCACAACGCAAGAATTATGTGGGAGATGGAAATTGTAATGTCCATGCAGGTGTGCTTAGAATCTCATATACCTGTGCGGTTGGAGATCTACGGTTGGCAGATTCGAAAACTGAACAGTTACAAAGACGAGTGAAAGAAACTAATGGCACTGCTGTTTCGACAGTAGAAGTTGAGATTTTAAAGCCTTCTCTGCCAAATTGCGCCTAAGCTGGGCATAAATTCTCAGCAAAACATGATATTTCCGATTAATCGAATGATGGCTGGTTCGTTGTCAGCTGTCGAGCTCGTCCATGTCTTTAATAGTGAGGTGAATAAAAAAAACCGCCTAAAGTGGGTCCCCATCACGGAGTCCACACACAGCGCTGGCGTAGCGAGCAGTGGGCCACACTCGGGTGGAAATTTGTGACCTTTATTCGACCACCTAGCCCACTTTGGAAAAAATAAGCATAGATATTGCTGTCGTGGCAATAATTTAGTTTGAATATTATCTGAATTACCTGGCTAGGCTCGGCGTTTGATTTCTTTCGGTGCAGCGGGTTTGGAGTTGAGCCCGCTTTCTCTGCCTCCAAAGAGTGTCCAGGGCATGTTTTTGGCCATACTTTGCATGCGGGAGTTACACAACTGTTGACAGGTAGTGGATCTTTACTTGTAAAGCTGTATCCAGGCAATAAGATTCGTAGTAATAAGGCATTCCGAAATAATTTCGACCATCTGTAGTTTATGTTCTGCACTTTCCAACATGGCGGTAATTTTTTTTTCGCTTCCATCAAAATGTGGCTGTCGTGCCCGATATTGAAACTGTGACCTCGTCTTCATTAACAGAATGCCATAGGAATTCTGCCAGGATAATATCAGGAAAAGAACTGTTATCTCGCGACATTAATTTACTTCAAATATTCATGTGAATTGCATAGCTACACTAGACGTAGGATTTTCTAGCTGCTCACATGCGCGGCTTCGCCGTTGAGCTCCATTTCCTGCCTCTAAAGAACGTCAAGGACATATATGCGAGAGTTATGCAATTGTTATCAATTATTGGGTCTTTTGGTGCAAAGCTGCAACCCAGGCAGTAAGGTTCGCAGTAGAAAGGCACTCCAAAAGAACTTCTACCATATGTAGCTTATTTTCTGTACTTTCCAACACGGCGGTTATTATTCTTTTTTTCACTTCTATCAAAATGTGACTGCCGTGGCCAGTATTAAAACTGCGACCTCGTTATAGCTAACAGAACGCCATAGGACTTCAGCCACGAGAGTAGGTAAAATGAGGAAAAGAAAAGTTATATTTTAGGAGATGAGTACGCCGCGAGAAGGCCTGCATATCAGAGGCAGCCCATTTAGGATAAAGCTACTATGATATAAGGCGACAAGGTAAGACAAGATAAAAGACTGGCGTAATCTGCATTAACAGAAGCCAGACCACACCAAGAACAGTAGCCCCCGCTCATGCCCGCCGTACGCGCCACCTGGTAATACTAGCAGAAAGTGGCTATAAAGACAGCCGGGTGAAAAAAGGGGCATCTGTCGACTGGCATTAGTGCGGTCAGTGTCACTGCCACGTGTAAAGGCACTCTAAGAAATGGTGCTCTATCAGGTAGAATATACCAGCTGCTTTACTCTCTCAAGCAGCTGTTCACTCCACCTAGAGCGCGCAAGGTGTGCAGCGCTTCCTTTGGCAAAAAGAGGATCGCCCAGTGCACTCGTTTGCGGCTGAAAGCAGTTTGGGGGCGTATATTTTCTTTCCTTGTCTAATGCGGCCGAGGTTTAATGTCACCTGTCACCTTCGCATGCAACTCTCGCAGAATACACCCGTGGGATCATTACGCTGGAGGCACGTACATAAAGAGATCTACTTTTGAGAGGTCGTAAAAAAATTATATATATACCTCAGCAAAGGTCCTCAAGAAGGGCCATTCTGCGAATGCATGCACTTGCGTACATAATTATAAGGGATTGACTTGTAGATGTCCAAACTGTAAATGTCCAATTATTCTTTTGTAACCGAGGGCCAGAGAGCTCTACTTCAAAAGCTAGTAAGCAGTTCTCCGTGAACTGCCACAGTAACAAGCTTGTCTCACAAGTTTTATGGTGTGCGAATATGGTTTTTTTGTCTTTCTTCATCCCTCATTCTTGTCCTCACTGAAACAGAGCTCACCCGTATGACGCAAACGAATACCGCGTCTCAAAGAGTTGGACGGCGTACACTGCGTTTCTTTATTCTCGCTAATACTAGTATTTCTTGCGCTTAAACACTAGGCTTAAAACATTTCTCGAGGCCACCTAATAACGTGTACTTAGCACGCAAGCAGCAACAGATGAAGTCAACAGCTCACTCCTCGTTCAAGAAAAATATATTTCATCGCGGTGGTCTCATGCGGGCAGACCTATCCAGGACCAGTGTGTGAGCGTATTTACTTAGGGATTCACTTATTTCTCTTCCTGTATTGTTGTCGTTTGCAGCGTTTTACTCTTAAAGCCTTGCGACGCATCACGCTCCTGCCTTCGATTAACGCGTACGCGTTCCAAAGAAAAACGAATTACAACAAATAAGGAGCGATTTATTTATGGCATTTTTAATAGTAATTACAAGCTACAGTATAGAAAAAAAAGGTGTGCGTCCATTTCAAAATGTTAAGAAAACTGCGGCCTCCAGAAGCACGTTTACTAGTTGCTCAGACAGTTTCTCAAATGTGAGCCTTAGAAAAAGAAAAAGACAGTTTCTTCTCAAGCCCACTTGGGCTATATTAAGCGCCTCTCTGCGCCCTACTTTTCAAGACAGGCGCGTAATTTCTTCACGGGCCGCGTTAGTCACGCACAATGAAAAGCGACGCCTACAGAGCCCTCCAGCGCTTTTTCTTGTGACTGGAATTGGCGGTTCCAAGTTTTCAGACCTTTTTGTGGTCATCTCCGCATTCAAATCCCTTGACTGAATGAACTGTTTTTTGCTGTATCGTTGATTCAAGCCTCACGTTTTACTAAACCATATTTCTTCCATTTTTTTACACGAAACGCAGCTTCAAGCAAAAAATCTAAAAGCTCGAAAGAACTGCGTAGTTTGAGGCTTAGTGCTTCGCCGCATTTATGACTGAGGCAAACCAGCTGCGAAAAATTGTCGCTCCTAGAGCGTGGTAAAAAAGCGCAACACGGCACCCGCTTGTAATATTCTCTGGCATAATGCCAGTCAGCCATTAAAACGTTATGTTGGTCTATCTTCTGTATTCTGCACAACGTCCAGTGTCCATTTCATCAGTTCTGTCACTTCCTTGCTGCTGCCTCTCCTCTTTTAGACAAAATTTATTTAAACCGGCCAAAAATCTTAATTTTCTGCATACAAATTTTTAAACCCACTGTTCTGTTCTGCCTGTCCAGCAAAAAGAAACAAGTAAATGTTCAACTGTCTCGAAAGAAAACCGCACTTTACAATTAGCAGAAACGCGCTGGAAGTGGTAAGCGAATACGTCTATCTAGGGCAGGTAGCGACAGGAGGTCCGGATCACGGGAAGGAAATAACTAGAATAATAAGAATGGGGTGGAGCGCATTTGGCAGGGTTCTTTCAGATCACGACCAGCAGTTTAACAGTATAGATCAAGCAAAAAAGTATATAACAACTGTGTCTTACCTGTACCCACCTCCGAGGCAGGAACGTGGAAGCTTACGAAAAGGGTTTAAGTTACATTGTGAGGCACGTAACAGACCAAGGAAGGGAAAATGATAGGTGTAACGTTAGGGACAGGAAGTGGGCAGAGAGGGTCAGAGAAAAAACTCGGGTCAATGACATCCTATTCGAAATGAAAAGGAAGAAATAGGCTTGGGCGGGGCACCTAATGCGAAGGCAAGATAACCGATGGTGCTTAGGGTAACGAAGTAGATTCCAACAGAAGGCAAGTGTAGCAGGGGCCGGCAGGAAGTTAGGTTGGCAGGTCAGATGAAGAAGTTTGCGGCCATAAGGTGGCCTCTGCTAGAGAAGTGCAGTGTTAATTGGAGATGTATAAGAGAATTTCTTTTAGTGGCCATAGCCAGACTGCTGCTGATGATAATGATGGATGTTAAATTTCCTTTGTCCACACGACACATGCAGTACCTGTCTTTAAAGAGGATGAATGACTGAAGCAGACAAGAAACGGCACTGATTTTGAAAGCCAGATTAGCGACCCCCTGGGTTTTCCAAGTGATTTATGCGCTCACAAGCCTCGGTACAGGAATTTTTAGTTTGAATACATTACATCGCATATGTAGAGGGATGTCAAAATTGTGATCACTAAATGCATGTCCTCCTTAAGGTGCCTTTTCTTTTTTGCTGCGATGTCCATTTTTTTTCGACCAGGCGTCTCTACGCAACTACACACACATACATTAGTAAGGCAAGCTGACCTGTTCCCAGGGATAATTTGAATGCTGAAATGTGTACTGGACCTCCACGTTGCATTTTTCACATTCACGTCCGGATTCTGAACCCCACCGCAAGTTCATTGGTCCTAGTGAGCTTCGATGCCAGAGTAAAGTTTTAGATTGCGATCTGTAATAAGGCTTCGAATCCTGCCAGCTTCATAGGACGGTTTAATTGCCCAAAACTACTAAAATGTTGTTTTTGCTAATATATTTTGAAGCTGATAATTTAAACCTCTCGACCAGAAGGAAGCAGAAGTGACCACTCGGTTTTCGGCCGATTTTCTCTAACCTATGCTTGCAGGTATAACTTCGTAACGATCAACAATCTAGACACATGGCTAATATATTTTAAACCAGAAATACATGTTATTACTGCCATTCCAGGAAGAAGCCTTACGTTATTGACGCAGAAATGTATTCTCTGCGATCGCCTCCACCTGATGCTTTGTGCTTGGTTTTTATGTCTTTAGCAAGTGTGGTCATCGAGTTAGACATGCTATCAGAAGACGCCATCAAGGGTTTCGAAACACCTTGCCTAGCTCTGTGATCATCTGTGTGGGAGATAAGTAGTTAACAATGACGCGAGAGCAGAACATTTTAAAGTGTTTTGTCACTTGAACCATACGCGTGAAGCAATTGATTTAGAAAAGATGTAAACGGCACAGGTGTAAACGTTTACGCTTATATCACTGATCTCCGCGAGTTACGCAACTTAGCTTATGCGGACTAAAGTAGTTTTAATTTTCGTTTGTACACAACCCTGCGAACGATTACTGCACACTGCGTTTTTGCAACGGTGGTGCTTAACGAAACGAACGTTTCCTGGATTTTTTTGTAATGCGTTAGTATTGGGACGCCCCTAATCGCGGAAATTGTCCGGTGTTGGCGGTTGGCATGTCAACCCATTGATGGAAGGAGACAAAATGAAAAGAGGGGAATCCTCTTTGCTCTTTCCGGGGTAAACAGGGAGGAGGAGGAAAAGTGGGAGAGGGAAGATAGAATGAGAGGCGACCGATGGCAAGATGGCACCGCGGTTGTCAGTCATAGTCGATGGGTGAGAAGAGTGCGGAGGAGGTTGAGAATGCAGGCTATTATTGCTGGATTGGATCACGCCAGCCGCTCGAAAGGTAATTGACGTAAGCAAGTTTAATGTGGATAGAAGCGAGAAAGCTCTAAAGAATAGAGGCAGCCTAAAAGCGACGAAGTGCCAACTAGGAAGAGGCAAAAATTAGATGAATGATTTAAGTGACAAAGAGGGCACTATCATTTGCAACATGAATATTATCGATAAGGTAGGTCAAAAGTTCTACAAAAATCTATACAGCAGCCAATGCAATCAGGACGTAAATTTTAAGTCAAAGTTTGCAGGCATAGAGTGGGCGCAGCTGGCAAAGGACAGGGTTAGTTGGAGAGACATGGGAGAGGCCTTTGCTCTGCAGTGGGTGTAGTCAGGCTGATGATAATGATGATGATCACAAAGAAATGAAAAATTCCGCCAGTAACGAAAGAGGAAGTAAAGAAAGCCATATAGACAATGCAAAGGGGAAAACAGCTGGTCATGATCAAGTAACAGCCGATCTGCTGAAGGACGGAGGGGAGATTGTGCTAGGAAAACTAGCCACTCTGTAGCGCAAGGTCTAATGATCTTGACCGTAGCATAATCTTAGAAGAACGTTTACATACCGATCGGCTTATTGTCCGTTCCCTGCAAAATATTCGACCATAGAAATATTCACACTCTCAATCAGGTGATAGAGAAACGCGCACAGTATAACCAGCCCATATATATAGCCTTTGTGGATTACGGGAAAGCGTTTGACTTAGTCGAAACTTCAGCATTGATGCATGTATTTGGGGATCAGGGTGTAGAAGAGCCTCATGTGAAAATAATGAGAGAGAGCTGTAGAGGTGCACAGCTACGATTGTCCTTCTTAAAGTCAAGAATAAAATGTCAACAAGAAGGTGCTCAGACAGAGTGACACGCTATCGCCAACGTTATTCATCTCTTCTTTACAGGAGGTATTCAGAGGCCTGGATTGGGAACAGTTGGGGATAAGAATTAATCGTCAATACCTTAGTAATCTGCGATTGGATGGTGAGATTGGCTTGCTAATTTACTCTAAACATGAACTGCAAAACATGATCACTGAGTTAGACAGGGAGAACAGTACACTCGGTTAAAAATTAAAAATATTCAGTGGAAGCACAAATACTTTCGCATTACCTCACGTAAGTTGTCTTAAGTGCCTCCTTGAATTTTTGAAGCGCAAAGCTTCACTATGCTAGCTAAAGTAGTCGTCGCGTAGGCCGCAGAATGACTTTGAACGACCTTCAGCCCAACCACGTTAGCCTTGTATGACCATATGTGGTACAGTTATGGTTCGAACCCTTGACCCATGACCTTTAGTTTACCTTTGATATTTCACATCTGACCTTCGACAGTTAACTGAGCTTTGGGGTGACCTTTGATCTTTGACCTTAAGAACAGCCGATGGGGTGATGTGAAGCCGCGTGATGACACCCGATGGGGGTATCGTAAGACCGTGTGATACCACGTCATAGCCAAGTGATCGTTTGGGAACGTATAGAAAAGCTGTTGAGGGCCTGCAGCGGTGCTGCCATGGACTACCCTCAGGCGCTTATCAAGCGTCCATGCTTTTCGCTGAATTGTAGGGTTAAAGCCACTGACAATTTTTTTTTATGTAACAGCAAGTAAAGTCCACTGCCTCGTTATTTTGAAACAATGTTGTTTTGCATTATGTGGTTGGCCTGACGATTGTTTCACCATGAGGCCATTTAGAATTCAGTTTGGACCGCCTTTTGTGTCCATTCTCTGTCGTCCATCGTCGACCAACGCTTCATGACAAAAATAAAAATCTTTATCAGATTGTACTAAAACGCCACTGCGATAATGACATAGACGGTTTAGCTGTGAGGAATTTAATTTTTGGATTGAAATAGGGTAGGGTGCGTCGAAGAGCGGCATAGGAGTTTTATTAGTGCCCTCTTTTAAGCAAATGACCGGACCGATTGAGCCTCTCTAGAAATACGAATGTAAAGAGCAGAAGCCGCAAGACGATCCTGGCGGCTCGTTTACCGTAATGGTCGTCGCTGCACGTGCTAATGGGTCCGTCGCGCCTCATTTTAACAACGATCCGGCTGCGCTAATTGTGTTAGGTCCGAACGCGTATGTCCAGTGCCCTTCCTAATCAGTGATGAACTTAGAGTTAGTGTTTTATTTTTTTCCGCGCAAAAACTCACCGACAACGGAATAAAAACTTAAAAAAAGTAATGAATACAAAAGAAAGCGAAATATAAAACAGCCATTTTGCGCCTTGCACGAAAACCCTATCGAGAACTAGAGAGAAAATAACTAGGGCCACCAAGTTCAGCAGCCTCCTGGAGGCAGCCGAGGTAGGGGATAAAAGAGGAGTTTTATTGAGAACTTAATACTTACATTTCAAATGGTGTCCTGGAATAAATGCGAAATCTCTTTCGCAGCTGCCAAAGCTCTCAAGGAGTAAGTAGTTAAGGAACCTAGCCGGGGTGTCAGAAGGTGAAAGCTTCCTTGGAGGTTCCATCGCGATATCTGAACATGCTCTCACTTAAGCCGAAGAAAGGGTCGTTATTTCTTACAGCTCAAAAATAAATGACGGCACTGAGATGGAAAGAGCCACAGACAAGCGCTGGCTAGAACTGGCATAGTTAAAAGCAGAAATAATTATCCCGCATTTTTTCCTGTCTAGCCGGTACGTGTCATGGCGTATAAGAATAGAATCTTCTTGTATAGCAATCCTACGGCACACGAAATGAATCGCGACAGATGTTTCACCTGCCTGCCTGGTATAGGATAACGTTAAACTAAAACGAATAAAAATAATAATTGGTTTTGGGGGGAAATGAAATGACACAGTATCTGTCTCATATATCGTTGGACACCTGAACCGCGCCGTAAGGGAACGGATAAAGGGGTGAGTGAAAGAAGAAAGTAAGGAAGAGGTGCCGACGTGGAGGGCTCCGTAATAATTTCGACCGCCTGGGGATCTTTAACGTGCACTGAAATCGCACACCACAAGGGAGCCTTAGCGTTTCGCCTCCATCGAAACGAAGAAACAAAACTCAGATTAAAGACGCCCAGCTAAGTAAGTGGGAAACAGGACATCATAATTCGCTTTCGGACGAAATGAGATATTGATGGTTCATACAGGTGACGTTTGTAATTTGAATAGAGAAAAATATAATTTCGCGGTCCAGCTAGTGTTTGTAGGTGGTGGTAGTGGTTTTATTAAAATAATAGTAAAAAGGAAGGAAAAGATTTTTGATAGCCCCGACATCTGCCATCGATACTGAAGCACCTGAGCTGGGGCAGCGGAAATAAAAGATAGCAGGCACAATGGAGAAATGAAATGAAATCGGTGAGGGGACAGGAAGAGAGGATAGGGGGAGAAGTAATATGTACAAACTATTTACACTATAAGAAATGTGTACAGTTGTTCGCGTGATTAGTTCATTTTAGAGGAATTAAATCATACACGCGCACAGCACTGTGGTGGCTACAACTGGAGTGGGGCGTCCAGTTATTAATCCTTCAAGGTAGAACTGGCGGAGCGTTCGGTCGCTGCGCGTAACTACCTGGCGGAGAACAGACGGGACGTCAAGCCCGTGTGTTCGAGGAATGCACAGAGGCTCACCAAAGTTCGCTCACGAGTGCGCGCACTGCCCTGCGGCCACAATAGCGTCTTGATGGAGTCTGGTAGTATGCCGTGCGCCATATAGACCGCGAGCATATCGCGACGAGCATCGGCGAACGCGGTACAGTGAAGGAGCAGGTGTTCTGGTGTTTCCACTGCACCGCATCCGTCACACACATCATTCGTCGCGATTCCGTGACGCATCCTGTATTGTTATGTATTGTATTGTTATTATTGTTATTATTGTTATTAGTATTGTTATGCACTTTCACCTGTTTCATTGTATAAAGCCGTCGGATGTGAAATAACCTTTACTTCAGGCTCGAGCGGGCACCTTAGGCCTACTTTTAGAAATTTTTCTTTTTTTTCTGTCTGGCCGGTATAAATGATTAATGCTACATGTGAATGAAATAATGTAGAGCATGCCTACGGCACACAAAATGAATCGGGAAAGTTGTTTCACCTGCCAAGTCGTCCTTCTTTCCATCATCTTCCAACTGAACATGCTTGCATATTTTACGCAGTTTCTGGTGCCGCGAGCCGTGAAAATCTCATCAATGTCGTCATGCGTGCAACTTCATTCGGCGCACGGGACATGCCGCACTCCAATGTAGGCCACGAACAACACAACCTGCTTCTCTAGTCCTGTCGCAAAGTGCATTGGGTTTCATGTCAAATTACAGCGACTGCGAACATTACACCAGAGGGCAGAACGTAGATACCGACGCACAAAATCTCGACTCCTCCTCGGGAATTGAAGGCTCATACAGGAGAAAATTCAGCGCGGAACTCAAGCACTGTAGGCACACCGAGGTCATTCTCCGAAACGCTCGATCTACGGAAACCTTTGTCGCGCTTTTGGAATGTCGTTAGTGGCCTTCGCATGGCCCCTCAACAGCGTCACGCGTTCAATTCCCTGGCGATCCAACAAAAACGCGACGAGGTCGAGGTAGCCGGACATTTCTGCGCAAGGAAAACAGGCCCAACGAGCCCACCTGCAAACCTTAATTGCAGCAGTGTTCCACTCTTCCGGGGTACATGGATGGATCTGCTATTTTTCATGGAGGAACTTGAAGCTGCGCAAGGCTTGTTGCAGAAGGTCATCATCGCCAGGCCTAGACGTTGTGACGTGCTGCGCACTTGCCAAGCATTGCCAAGAGGTCCGACGGACTCTTCTGGCCGCTTACAGCAAGTCGCGGAGTGAAGGCACAGTTTCTAATGAATGGAAGACCCGTCGTCTGGTTCCAATTCTACACATGGGAAATCACCACTAGACCTTACATCATACCATCCAATTGCACTCTCCAGCTGCGTTGGCAAAGTTATGGTAAGAATATTGCTAACACGCGTAGAAAGGTACTAGGAGCGATACCAAATTCATCGAACATCAATGTCCGGGTTTCGACGCCGTCACTTATGTGTCAACAATGTGGTTGACCACATAGCAATCATCCAGCACCAAAAAAAATTGTAGATAAACCGTGACGTTGTTCTTGGATATCAAGGGCGCCTACGACGACGTAACGCATGAGGCCACTTTCGATGCCTTGGAAGCTGCGGAGATCGAGGCCGCAGGTACAGCTGTATACGCAGCTATTTATATGAGAGATCGCTCTTTGTCCAGAGCGAAGACGGACCGACATGTTTATATCGAACTTCGCGCGGACTCTCACAGGGTGGGGTCCTCTGCCCAACTCTCTGCAACCTTGCTCTCGACGGCTACATCCGCAATCTACTCAGACCTTCATCTACGTGGGCGATTTCTGTATGTGGGCTTCAAGTGTGACTTGTCGTTAAGCTCGTACTAGAGTTCTGAAAGCGGCATCCATACTGACGTCTTAGCTTCGTCTGTAGGGCGTTAATATTTCGACCGAGAAATTTACAAATGTCACGTTACACCATATGTATTAATGGTAAAGATTCTCCCTGTGAGAGAAGCCATTGCTTCCTTGGAATAGTCATCCACCAGAATCTCGTAGAGCCCTCATCTCTACAACATGAGAAAGAGACTAGTGGCGATTTTCAATGTCATCTCGTTTCTTCTAGGAACGTCTTTAACTTGGAAGTGAACTGAATACTACAACTGTACTTTTCACTATTCCTCGGCTACCTGCGGGACTGATTTCCCATATTCAGCAACATTTGAAACACAAACGTCTGGACTCTTCAAAGTGTTCAAGTGTAAGCTCTACGTATCAGCCTAGAACTGCTAAATGTGTCTCTACAGTAGTAGCTGTTGTCATAGCCCGGCAACTTTCATTTACTACATGCATTGCGGTTGACACCAAGAGAGCACATATTAGGCACATCAAACGAGTCCCCTGTCATCAACTTACAACTCTTTTGTAATTGGGCCACGTACTGTATTCGTAAAAAACATTGATGCGCGCCGCGCCTGTCTTAAATCACCATTCACTCCAGCCTCTAGACCGTGCTCGCCCTTATGGAGCCTTCGTAAACCTAGGGTCTGGTTGCAGTAACAGTGCGTCTGGTTGCAGTAACAGTGCGGCACTTAGCACTTTTACAGTTTTCTAAAGTGTCGGCCGCTGAAGTCCTATCTCTCGCCAGAGTCTCAGCCCTAAGAAAAAAGCGGTAGGGATTTAACGTTGTTAAACCGACTGCACGTGCGAAAGCATGGAAATTTAAGCTCGGCCTTAAGGGCTGTGCTGGTTTAATGCCCATATATGCATAATTGGGCATTCTCTACTTTACATTCAAAGATCCCCGGGAGCCCTCATACGCTTCCTGGCGCCGTGGTGCAGCGGTTAAGCGATGCGCCACTGTACTCGCAGACGACGGTCTTTATCGCTGCCACCGGTAGGGACTATGCGGCCCATGTTGCTCTTACCGAGAAATTTCTCGCGTCCAAGACAAGGCATAGAAGACCAGAGGAGATTCTCTATCGGGGTTGGTACGTCTGGATTAGTGCATTCATACTAATATTGCATGAAACGATGAAGTGGGGCTGGCTGATTGCATGCGAAGACGCCGCTACACGCCTATCCATTGTCGCCGCTGTGATCACGAGAGCACCCTTTTCACTCGGTGATGAGCCGTCCGAGCAAGCGCGGTTGTGTCGAATTCCAGTGCAATCGCTTCCACACAGCCGATGAAAAAAATGCGCGCCTTTACGCGCGCGTATCGCGTAGCCTTCGCGCCAAGCCTTCAAGTGAAGCGACGCGCAAAGCTATACAAGACCACTGAATAAAGAACCGATGTTTTCGAATATTGTTCCCTCAACTACTAGTCATTGACAACGTTCTTAGATAAGGACAGTTGGAAAACTTGCCCCGGTAATCGGCGCCACTTCCGCTGCCGCTTTCATCTGAAAGAGACGTGAGCGCCATCTATAAGGTTTTGTCAGTACCACGTTAGTTTTGTTGGTTTTATCTTCGCCGCCGCTACGCCCATTGGCTGCGCTTCGTCACGTGGAGAGTTTGCTCCATAACTGGTATACGCAGGCTCATGCCTCGCATCATGTGCGCTGGGTGCGGCTGGTTCAAGCCGCGCTTGTCCACGTATTGCTATCTACGCCTGCGCTACGAGAGGCCAGGATGCTCGGGGTTGAGCTTATAGCTGTAGATCTCAATTGAAACTTAACGCCCTTCTTTCCGCCGTTCCACGCGGGAAAATCGGAGAAACACGACGTGCCGCTTACTCGCTCGTAGTTTGGATTTTTCCCGTGTGTAATATGCGGTTGTGCAAAGTTGGCTGTAAATTTCCCTAAATTGATTAGATCACTAAAAGCTGAGTGTCGGTAAATAAAACCTGGCAAAAGCTTAAACAGATACCAAATGCTTTTTTTCTTTCTTTTCTCTAGCGGCATATGCAGTTTTGATTTTTTCTTAAGCCAGTTTCCGTTCTTTAATGCGTCATGATTAAAATATGATCGTCCTGGTAGATGAGGGATTTTCTATAAGTAAAGTGTTTCATACTGGGAACACGGTACCTTTACTTCTTGAATGCGTATCTAATACGCATGTGATAAGCTATTTGCCAACGCGTATTCAACATTCCCGGTTAAGGTTATGGTTATATATGCTACTAAGCCGTCTGGTTTCATTAATACAAAAGAGACGAAGGCGCAACTTGCATTTGTATTCATTATCAATACGTTTCTGTATGCGCGCGAGTCACCGTCTGCTGACATTCCTCAAGCTGAAAGTAGAAGACGACGCGCCCATCCCAAAGCGACCGCTGCGCCACCGCCTAGGCGGCACCCGTTTTGGGTCCGCTCTGCGCCCGGCTGCCATTATTTAAAAACCTTGAGCAACGGTTTTAGCTAACGTTGGATAAAGCAAAGAAAACTAATGTGGCACTGTCAAAACCCTAGAGATGGCGCTCGCGAATCTTTGAAATGAAGGCTGCAACGGAAGTGGGGCCGATTCCCGGGAGCAAGTCGCAGTCAAGTTTTACAGCTGGCCTTACCTAAAAACGTTGGTCACTGAGAAAGCGCCTCGGAACAAGAAGCTTCCCCACAACACAAAAAAGCGCTCCCTAAGGAAGGAAATGACTCGATCTGTAATGCCGACTGCATGTGCATGTATTATTAAAGCGAAAGCTTTACTACGCCAGCCAGCGAGCTATTTCCGCTCGTCGCGCGCTTCACCCATATGCCGTATGTCGAGGCCGACCAACGACCTTGAGCCGCCGTTGCCGAGCAACGCCTCAGCCGCTCCAAGAGATTTCGCCACCGTCGACGCCGCTGCTGTAGTCGCTCGCTCCACCAGAGATAGAGGGAGAGGATGTATCGCCTCGTTGGGGTGTCTATATATATATATATATATATATATATATATATATATATATATATATATATATATATATATATATATATATAATATGCGCTTCGCGTCAGTGTATTGTACGTCAGTGTATTGATGGCTCAGAGGTTAGGGCGCTCGGGTACATACCCGGAGTTCCCGGGTTCGAACCCGACCGCGGCGGCTGCGTTTTTATGAAGGCAAAACGCTAAGCCCTGTGCTGTGCGATGTCAGTGCACGTTAAAGATCCCCAGGTGGTCGAAATTTCCGGAGCCCTCAACCACGGCACCTCTTTCTTCCTTCCTTCCTTCTTTCACTCCCTCCTTTATCCCTTCCCTTACGGCGCGGTTCATGTGTCCGCCGATATATGAGACAGATACTGCGCTATTTCCTTTACCCAATAATAACCAATTCTTAGTGTATTGTAGTCGTAGAGCGCGATGAGACGCAGCAACGACAGAACGAATTGAGGAAGAGACAACGCGCTCAAGAGACGCCAGAAGGACGCGCCTCATGACTCGAGATGCGCACTAACGAAGATGCAGCTAGAAGTCATGCCACGTCCCGGAGTGACTCTTCAACTGCGGAAGATACCGGTTTGAGTTCTCGAGAGCGTCGGAATGAGACGCTGCGTAGACGATGTGCCGAGGAAACGAAGCTTTGACAAATCAAGCAACGTTAACCAGAGCTAAACCACAGAAACGTTTTTGGAATGGATTCTTCAAAACCAATATCTATGTGACATGAACTTCGCTCTTCTCGCATGCATCATGCGCAAGCCTGAGCACCAGTTGTCTAACGCGACAGTCTTAAGACTTTCAGTCAACAGAGGACGGATTTGAAAAGCGTGCGATAAAATGCGGACTAGCTGAAATGGTGCTGACGTCACAGGTGGAGCGCCGGATTTCAAAACTGATTAAAACATCACACAAATTGGGAGTGTAAGGTCGCCACATCACTGAAACGACATTATGACATGTAAGAGTACTAAGTAAAATAATGGCAGTGAAGTGGAAATTTGGTCGAGATGGGATTGGAACCCTTGTCCTTTGGATACCGAGCCCATCACGATGCCCCCAACGCGAAGTGCTTCGTGAAGTAAGCTCAATTGGTTATGCGTGCATTTTAAAAGCGCCCACTTTTGCCCGCTAAGGCGCCCGTGCGCTGTGCGAAGTCGGTGCATGTTGAAGATCCCCAGGTGGTCGAAATCATTCCGGAGCTCTCCACTACGGCACATCTTTCTTCAGTAAAACGAGCTCTTGGGCGAGTTGGTTACTTCTCTTATGCATACTAGCGGCGCAAAAAAAAGAAACAGCTGTGAATGCAGTGTCTGTGCGAGTCTCTCTGTGTCTAGTTAATCTTCTTTTGTGTGTGTTTTATTGCGCTGCTACTATGCCTGACACCTCTTTCTTCTTTCGCAACCTCCTTTATCCCTTCCCTTACTGCGCCGTTCAGGTGTCCAACGATACATGAGAAAGATACTGCGCCATTTCCTTTCCCCAAAAACCAATGATTATTGTTATTATTATTATTTGCCCGCGAAATAAGCATTCGAAACAAAAATGCCGTACATGACAGCGGTGGGTTTAAAGTTTTGCATCGCATGCATTAAAAAGATGCGTGACTACTGGAGCGAAACCAGACGCTTTCAACGCACAGGTCTCCTAAAGAAAGCGGGGGAAATTTTTGCCAACATAAAATTGTAAACCTAATGCTTTCTCTTTTGTCTTGTACGGCAATGTTTGGCTAAATTGTACGCACTGTCTGGCTACATGAGCAGTCGTACTCGTGGCGGTCTTCACCGCTTGTCATAAGCGAAGTTCTTTTTAGACGAAACGTATTTACAAGCTCTGCTGAGGATGACGGCTGCTCGTCACGCAACGCAGTATAGGTAACGGGATGGCCGACTGTAAACCAGACCCGAAGCGGGTGGCGGACGGCGTGATGGTACAGGCTGAAAAAAAAAATGATTAACGATTACGACAGTCGGCAATGCGAAGTTTTGTGTGAGGCTCCTAGAGTACTTTTTTGCCTCTATAGGTTTTGCCAGTATTCTCTATCTTCCCGTGGCAACCACCTTCAGGCTGTGCATTCCTCCACTTTCGACATGCCAGCTGGCGTAACGCTCTCCTACTGCCTGGCACCTCTGACCTGTCAGGTGACAAGTGAAAGGGTGACCTCTGACCTGTGAAGTGGCCTGTTACGCCGATTTCGTCGGCGCGTAGTGGCATGGCAGGTGCCACCCTCTCGCATTTTTCAGTGGTAGCCACCTTCCAGGTGGGGTTTCACTCTGCTACTGAGACAACCGGTTACGCCGAGAACGCCGACGACTAAGATGCGAAAGCAAGAAGCGGGAGCCTAAGAGCTGCGTTCTACAAATTTATTGGAACGAAGGAATTCCGGGTACACAAGTTTGCCGCCTCGAATGACGCCACGGCACACAAATGTTTATGTCCCTAGGGCCCATAACATTGGCAGCCTGGCCGGTGGCGATGGTATTTACTGCCGGGTCTTCTGAGTGCAGCAGTCCGGCAGGCCTCCCAGGTCTTGTACTCTAGGCCTCGCGCAGGAGTGTCGGTCAGGCATAGGGAAATGATATGGGGGGAACAGGCGAACGATTTTGGGCATAAGGCGCAGAATGGGGATGGAGGGATGATACTGGGATAGGGCATTGAAGGTGGAGGGGGGAGGTGAGGGGTGTCTGTAGTAAGCGCCCCTGTGTTCCGTGTTTGTTACCTAGACAGCGATGGAGTAGGGGTGGAGGGGGGTGGGGGTAGTAGAGCTAGCGCGAGGCTCTGTTGGCATGCTTCAGCTCACTGAATGAGTGCAAGCGCTCCTTCGTGAACCCATGATTAGAGGTCACTTAGCACGGTTTAAACAACCTCGGGGTAAAGGAACGGCTACTTCTTTTACGGGATTCCCGGAGTGCGCAGGCACCCACATCAACACCACACTGCTGGCTGGGGGTGCAACGGATGAGCCCCAGTAAAACTAAAGCATGGAGATGGACTCGGCCTCGGGCAAAATTTATAAACGCATTAGAGTCTGTAAAATGTACAGGGCTTCCGTGTGGGGGATGGCCATTAGAATGGCGGCTTCCTTTGCAGCCATAGATTCTCTTACTATTAACTAGAGGGGAAGCTAGTGGCGCTGCACCTGAACCTCCATGGGCGCGCAAAGCATCATGGGGCGATGAGCTACTTGGTGCGGGACAGTAGGTTTTTTTTAGGAACACAGAGTGGAGTTACTGAAACGCCCCAATCCATATCCACGGCGCGCTCCGCGCGCAGACCACTTCGGTTTTAAAGTAGTGTGCAAAAAGCCATAGTAGCGAGAACGCAACAGCAGACGACGCCAATAAAAGGTTTTTGTTTTCCGAAATGCTGTGGAAAAACCTTTCAAAATGTTTCAGTGGCAACATTTTTTTCAAAAGCATATTTCTTTTTAAAAGTGCGCCTATTAAGCACGAAATGTTAGCTTTTGCGGTCTGCAATGCTTGGCCAATAGCAGAGCAAGCCATCGCTTATTTTGAGCAAATTTTGCATTTACATGCTTTTCTGCTCGTTTGCTACGGTTTATAGACATGATATTGAATGATAGGACATTCCTGATTATCGAAAAACTTTTGTTTTTTCATTATTTTTTGGCCAAGAGTTGTAGTTCTGCCGTCGGTAGCCCTCCGCCCCATGATACTTAGAGCGCCCATGGTGGTACAGATGGTCTCGAGGAATCTCCATGAAAACTGCCATAGGCGGGACGCCAGCTTTCCCTCTAGTTAATAGTAAGAAACTGTTAATAGTAAGAAAATGTTTGCAGCCTCTGGGTTGTGTCTGAGCGGAGAGGTAATGTGATCAGCAGGGGTGAGGAGTCCGCCGAGGCTGCAATCACTTTATCACCTGTGTAAGCAGCGTCCACTCATGCGGCGCCAACTCGGAGCTGTTATCTCGTTGTAGTGTCTTTCAACCAGCTCTGCTCAGGGCCTGCTCAGAGCCGGTTGATGGGCAGCTTGATGAGCAGCTCCCGATGAAGGAGCCAAAGGATGGATGCTATTGACTTTCTCACGCCTCCAGGACATGGCCGAGATAGAAATTAGCAGTACTACTGCACCAGCAGTAGTTTCGAACTAGTCCTACTACGCTGCGGAGGTGAACTATTTTCCATCCGTCTCTCCGATCTGTCGCTGCGTTGGCTGAGTGGTTATGGCGCTCGGCTGCTGACCCGAAAGACGCGGGTTAGATCCCGGCCGCAGCGGTTGAATTTCGATGGAGGCGAAATTCTAGAGACCGTTGTACTGTGCGAAGTCAGTGCACAGAAAAGAACCCCGTTAGGCCTAAATTTCCGGAGCCCTTCACTACGGCGTGCCTCAGAGCCTGAGCCACTTTGGAACGTTGAAACCCCATAAACCAAACCAAGCTCCACGAGAAAATGGCCGTCTCTAAGTGCGCCGTTATCACTGCTGCGTAAATCGAACGAAATTGCAAAAGAGAAACATTGGAAGACACACGGGGCATCAACATATAACCCCAATACCTGCCTCCCAAGTGGTATGCTGGTCACAGCGGCTTTTGCAAAGCTCTCTGGCTGATGTAATAGTTAGCTTGCAAGAAGTGTGACAATAACAACAGTGGTGCTAAAAAATTGGAGGTCGCTTAAGCTTCGTCTTTAAGAGCGAGACGCGACCGCATGTCGCAGCGTTGACGAGGAGTACTCGGAACGCCATCGCCCGTTCGGCGTGACGCGTAGCCCGATGGACAATTTAAGGAAAGGACGCCTGTCTCACATATCTCGGCGGACACCCGAACCGGGCCGTAGGGGAATGAAAAAAAAATGAAGAATTGCTTTTAAGGAAAGGAAATGACGCCAGTCTCACATTTCTCGCTGGACACCCGGATCGCGCCGAAAGGGAAGGAAAAATCGATCAGTGAATCAATGATCAATCAATCAATCAATCAATCGATCAATCAATCAATCAATCAATCAATCAATCAATCGACCGATCAATCGATCAATCAATCAATCAATCAATCAATCAATCGTTCAATCAATCAATCAATCAATCTAAACTTAACGCTGTCGCTTTAAAATCTCTTCCCTTAAGGCGCGGTTCAGGTGTCCACCGAGATGCGCCATTTTTCGCTCAAAGCCAAAGATGCCGACGCCGACGACACCGGCTTTTCTGCGACATGAGCTCCGTAACGCTGTCGCGTTAAAACTAACTTGAAGTTCAAATGAAAAAAAGCAGAGTAACGAAACCAAATATAATATATAAAAAGCGCTATACTCGAACAACATTAATTTTCACCTGTTATGAATGCAAAATGTAATTGCGAAATGACCAACCAGAAACTCGTTGGAAACATTGAAAAATTGTGAATTCGATGCAGAATATAGCCCGCCGCGGTGGCTGAGTGGCTAGGGCACTTGACTACTGATCCAGAGTGCTCGTGTTCGAACGCTACCTCGGCGGCCGCGTTTCGATGGCGGCACAACGCTAAAGCGCCCGTGTGCTGTGCAATGTCATTGCAAATTAAAGATCTCCAGGTGGTCGAAATTATTCAGGAGCCCTCCACTACGGCACCTCTTTCTTCCTTTCTTCTCCAAGTCCCTTGTTTACCCCTTCCCTTACGGCGCGGTTCAGTTACTGTGCCATTTGCTTTCTGCGGAAAGGAAATGCGCAGTACCTGTCTCACAAATCTCGGTGGACAGCTGAACCGCGCCTTAAGGGAAGGGGTGAAGAAAGAACTTAGAGAAAAATGGAAGAAAGACGTGCCGTAGTGGAGAGCACCTGAATAATTTCGGCCACCTGGGTATCTTTAAGTTGCACTGAGGTCGCACAGCACACGGGCGCTTTAGCGTTTCGCCTCCATCCAAACGCGGCCGCTGCGGTCGCGTTCGAACCCGAGTACTCCGGATGAGTAGCCGAACGCCTAACGACTGAGCCACAGCGGCGGGTACCCAAAAATATTGCCAGATCTCGCTTGGGGTTTGCGCACCAGAATAGTGCTTTCGCATCAGTATGCTTGCGCCTACGCTAGCTTCCTCCTTCCTGGAATCTGCTAGACTCACCTCATCTTGTGCGAAAATGATGTTGTGGGACGGCGTCATTGCTTCATCGTGAACTAGGTAGGTAAGTGAAAACTTTATTGATGAGCCTTATAAATGAGTTACTGCCTAGGGTTGGTCTGGCTTTTGATCCCGGGTGGTGGTCAACAGTCCATGACGTGCGGCGACTTCTCCAGCTCACTCTACCAGCCGCCTTTGTGAGGCCGGTTCGGAGCTGGAGACCGCGATCTTCCAACCCTCTTCGTCCGTGAGGCTCCAGCGAAATGATGGTCGGAATTTACGGCAGAGATATAAAATGCAGTCAAAGTTGGCTCTCGGAGCTCCACAAAAGGAGCATTCTGGTCTCTATTGGCCTGGGTGCATAAGGGCTAACAAAGCCGGTGAAGGGTATGTGCGAGCCTGGAGCTGTCTCCAGGTAGTTGTTCTTTAGAGAGGCAGATGTGTGGTGGGGGATAGACGAGTCTTTGCTCCCTGTAATGGAGGGTTATTTCATGATAGGTGACGAGCCGGTACCTATCGTTACCCCGGTCTACGGTGTGCCCTGCTCGTTTGACGTACGCTCGAGCAAGAAAGTGGGCCACTTCGTTGCCAGGGTTGCCTGCGTGGGCTGGCACCCAACCTATTTGAACTGGTCGGGGTTCTGTGGAGCAAGAACTCAGAACTTTTCGGGTGGTAGAGTGAATCTGTCCCCATGCAAAATTCGTGATTGCTGTTTTAGAGTCACTCAGAATGAGTGTGGCAGCGAAGGAGGAAATGGCAAGCGCTATGGCTAATCACGGGCGTGACTAATCACTGGCGCAACCTGCACATCTTTATTACTGTGTAAATAGTTTTTTTTTACATTACGTTTCCGCCCTATGCTTGATGCCTGTCCTCTCACCTCTTACATTTTTTTTCTCCATTCGGCCTGCTATACTTTATTTTTGCTGCCCCAGCTCAGGTGCTTCAGTATCGATGGCAGATGCCGGGGCTAGCAAAAATCCTTTCCTTCCTTTTTATTATCATTATTGTAATCCACTTCTACTACTACGGCGTCACCGTCGGCAGTGATGGCAGAAACGCAAAGATATCACAAGACCTCTCTCGTGGTTTATGCACCTGAATAGTGCTTCCTCATCAATATGCTTGCGCCTACGCTAGCTTCCTCGTTCATTGCATTAGCCAGACTGACCTGACCTGTTGCGCGTGACAGAATTGGAAAGAAAATGAATTAAACAAATTATTGAATCTAATGTTACCGGCATAATGCTGTAATAAGTGAGAGCTGAGGTTGGCATTAGCGACTGAGAGGTCTGGGGTAGCAGGCCCATTTTGACGTTTCACAGTGCACTTCAAGGTTGGCCGCCTCAAAGGCCCGGTTTGCGTCGGCCTTTGGGCTTCTTCAGTTTGATATATTCGGTTTGAATGCATTCCCGGCATATTTAACGGACTCCAGGGCCCACTTGCATAAAATATATTTGGTTTTGGGGGAAAGGATATGGTGCAGGATCTGTCTCATATATCTTTGGACACCTGAACCGCGCCGTAAGGGAAGGGATAAAGGAGGGAGTGAAAGAAGAAATGAAGAAGAGGTGCCGTAGTGGAGGGCTCCGGAATAATTTCGACCACCTGGGGATCTTTTAACGTGCACTGACATCGCACAGCACACGGGCGCCTTAGCGTTTTTCCTCCATAAAAACGCAGCCGCCGCGGTAGGATTCGAACCCGGGAACTTGCACGAAGGAAATATTCTGGTTGCCAGTGTTGTCTTATTCGCAGTCTAAACCCCCTGTTGGTTTAGAGGAAAGAGAGATTGAACGTGCAGTGACATCGCACAGCACACTGGCGCCTTAGCGTTTCGTCTCCATCGATACGCCGCCGCATAACTGGCTCTTGGACGTGGCCACCTCATTTCCGCTTTGAGGCATGTGACGGTGGTGTGCACTTAACGCGTCACGCGTAACGCGTTGTACGGCTGCCGTTGTGCCCCTTAACTTACCTCTACTAAACAGCTTACAAAGCAATTTCAGCTTTCGCAGTAAGACAACTGCTTTTGCCTAGAATACGATAACAGCCGGTGATTATAAACACACGTGTCGTACAGGGTACGTCATCGCTGGGTTCTCTTGAGTTACATAACTAAAGTTATTCGTGAATGTATCTTTTAGATAGATACTTCCTGCTAATATTCCTTCTATTATGCATCAGATAAAAACACTGAACAACACGCAGCATTCCTGTAGCCGGTTCATCTATGCGTACCACACATTAGAGCACAAATATATGGTTACTTGAGTAAAACTTGAGCTTGAGATACTTGAGTAAATTAGTAGCCGAGCTAACACGCCTTTGTAATCTGTGATGTTAGTGCGCGTAAAAAATCTCCAGGCGCTCGAAATTATTCTGGAGCCCTCCACTACAGCGCCTCTTCCTTTTTACTTTCACCCCTCTTTTATCCCTTCCCTTACGGCGTGGTTCAGCTGTCCGCCATTGTATGAGACAGATACTGCACTATTTCGTTTTCCCAAAAAACAATTATTGTTATTATAATTCATGTTAAAATAGGCTTAGTTTAATTCCACCTTTGAGGCGAAGGGACAGATCAGCTGTGAAGCTTGACAGTATCCGATGCAGCGTCCGCGTGGTGTGGGCTAATCTGGATTGCAATTACGAAGACCGCATTCTCATGAAAAGGGCATTTACGAGAAATTAACTTGATAACGTTCTCATCGGACAGGAAGCGAACGCCCGTAGAGACAAGGCAGGAAGCCTGGATTCTGCCCAGAACAAAATAAAATGAACAAGGGACGCGAAGGGAGCCTCTGTCCGCTTGACAACTTACATCTTGTAGAAACGTTGCCTGGCGCAACCTGTCTGTAACTTCTTCACCCCACATCATATGAAATTAGACAACCCAAATGACGTTTCTTGGCGGCATCTGGGGATGAACACATTTCCAAACCTCTATTGATTACATCTCATACACATAACATTATACGCCGACACATGTCCATGGTGCCGGGCCCGCCCTATAGTACACGCTCTTCCACATTTCGTGAATGCAATAGTTCTCAACTGCACATACTATGCCAGTGGCGTCTGTGACGACATTATCTGTTAGAGAAATCCGTATGCTGCAGATTAAAAGCAGCAATGCAGACTACCAAGCACTAAGGAGACACGGACCCCACAAGCGCCGGCTGGCAACAACTCTATTGCAAAGTGCAGGCTCCCATATCTTTAGCTGCCTCACTGTAACGGCGAGTGTTATGTGCACCACTGCCTTATTATCGAGCAAAAACGCTAAAAGGTGAAGAGTAGTAAGCAAAGAACATGAACTGATTTACTGAACATGTTCATTATCTTGATCTTTTCGCAACTATTTTCCATCAAAAGGTTATCGAAATGAAACAAAGGCAAACGTCGCCTGAGATAGCTAAAGGCTAGCGCACTTGTGCGCACATATTTACTTGTAAACAGAGTTAAATGACAAAAGAAAAGAAACCAGCGAGTCTTTATCATGACCAAGCCGATCAGTCGTGCGACAAGACGTATCATGGAAAGCCTTTTAAAAGTGCAATTTGATTTCGTTATAGGCGGAAAATTTAAAGTGAAATTCTGACTTCTAGCAGTTTCTGCGGGTTAAATTACACAGAGCGTTTCACCTAAGACTGCACAATTTTTAAAAATAGGCGTTTTCGGCTTGAAGGGTGCTTTTTTCTCCAGAGCCTTGCGAGCAGGATGGTACAATAGAAGAGAGCTCAGACGTACTGACAAGCAGGCTGGTTAACTAATATTGAATAGTTAACTTTTAAGTATTGCTGTTAGGTTCTTTAATTATAGAGAGGATCGAGTGTGCCCACCGCAAGTAATATGCATACCAGTTGGTAGAATGTCAAAAATGCGGTTGACCTCGGTGCTATGGCCATCAAATGTTGCATATTTCCGTGATTTACATGCTCTGGACATATTGCTTTGCCGGCAAGCTTCTCGAAAGCGCACATAATTTGGCGCGATGTAGCCAAAATTTGTTGGGATAAAGTGCGAGTGTAGCCGCGTTTCCGAAATTCGAAAGACTGATATAGAAACTACTTACGGTAGGCCACACGTTTTCAACAATTAAAGAGCCCAACCGTAAGAGCTTATAATTAACTATTCAATATTAGTTAACCAGCCTGTTAGTTAGCACGTCTTTGCTGTATTCTGGTGTACTACACCACTTACTATGCTATGCTGAAATTAGCGCTCATCTGACTCAAAAAGCTACTTTTAAAAACTGTGTAAAATCTAAAGAGAAACGCCTTTTACGTCGTCCCGATTTCTGACATCTCTTGTGACATAGCCCCGTCCCAGGTGCCCACGAACACATTTTTGTACGTTGTAAAGGTGCGCTTTCAGTCTTTAATTTCTGCTCATGCCTTTCTAACTGGTCTAAGTTTTGGAAGATAGTCCGCACCTAGTGTGAATGCAATAAAGGGCGTATGCAGCTGTTATCGTAAAACGCAATTAAAAGTAAATCTTCTTTATTTATAACTTAGTGAAGGCATGCAAAGGCAAGTTGCTCTTTGGAAGAACTTTGACAACAGATAGCAGGAGAGGATAATAAGCCCGTCTCCTCGATATCTCTTTTATGCTTTCTTTGCGAAAAAACTGTCTTTCGAGCCATCGTTCTAGGCCGGAGTTATTCTCAGCCTTTTTATTACGTTTTTTTATAACCTCTTGTCATAAAAAAGGGGTCATATTTCCCCGCCTATTCCGCATCTTCTTTTATCAATACCTCGTCTCAGCCTCTAGTTTTCATAGCACGAAAAGAAAAAATTATTGCCGTTGTGCTGAAACTGCTCGTGTGCTAATTAGGCATTCTTCGTTTGCATACTTTCTCTGAAATGGTTTTTAAAAGCATTCCTGCGTTTTACGCAGACGGAGAATATAGGTAAACTAGTTTCTACGCCTCTATGAAATCTAATCTCTGAGAAGCCCTCCAGAGATTACCCTAGTTTTCATTGCTGTAGGCGAGCGCTCAGAGAGTGCTTTTTTTTTCTCTGTATTAAAATAATATCGAGGCCCGCTACTTAAAGCTCCCCAAATGTATGTTCCTAACGACACTAAGATTTGTGGCAAAGCTGCCAATATTCTTATTTTCTTGAGCTACAAGTAGTACTCGGTAATATGGGTTGACTGATTTCTATCATTTCAGCGAGTCCGGAAGGATCGGGCCTGACACTATTTTACAGCGCAACCTGCATTGCCCTACTTCCGCCGGTTGTTTCGTGTCGTCGTAAGTGTCACCGTCGTGATTGCAGCCGTGACATTCCCACGCCCCATTACGCAGCAAAAGTTAGAGACAACGGTATTCGTACGTAAAAAGAGGGCTCGTTTGGAAGGTCCACCCCCCCCCCCCTCCCCACCCCCGTGACTCGCCCATCCGGTGGAGGCTAATTTAGGGAGCAGAATTAAAAACAGTGCGCTTAACTAGGTCGATATTTAGGATATGCTTGCCCACAACCATGAGAGAGCCCCGTAATTCTTATATTTGGATATTATGACTCGCAGTGGTATTCGCGCTTGTTGCTATCATTGTGTTAATCTATTCCCGTACCGGCTTGAGCAGTTGTCTTGTCCTGACGGCATGCCCTTACAAAAATTTTAGTAACATTCTTTACAAAGTCTTTAGACAAATGTTAATACAACTAATCAACATTGAATAGAAACTCTTTTAAATGTGTTTATACTTTGTAGTAACCAGCTATCAACCATTTTCCAACAATTGGCCACCGCTATCCAAAACCCTCAAGTACATAGAAAGTCTTTACACTTCCTATCATCCCGTTATCAACAGTTTCTACATACTTCTTATCGACCACTTACCGACAGTGTTCACCAACACCCTATCAACCGTCTTCGGACAATTGGCCATCGTGATTCAAAAGACTCAAGTACATAGAAAGTCTTTAAACTTCCTGTCATCCCCTTATCTACAGTTTCTGCATACTTGCTATTGACCACTTACCAACAATGCCTACCAGCGCCCTATCAACGGTCTTCCGACAATTGGCCACCGTTATCCAAAAAACTCAAGTGCGATGAAAGTGCAATTGATACCCGTCAACTTAACGTCTGGAAATTGGTGTGTTACCTACACTGTATGACCTTTTGATCAACATTGTTTTAGCACTTCAAAATCATTTTGTGAACTCTGTATCCTAGACTGTTTAAAGAATAATAGAAACAAAATACAAATTACTACATTCATTTATTGCACTAAAGCACTAACGTACATAAGCACTGCAAGATATGCATCATACATCAAAATATTTTACGGAGAACAATAGGGGAACAGCTAGAACACTCCCTTTGGCACAGCAGCTCTACCCCCTCAGTTCTCTCTTGCAAACAATGATTGACACACAGAAACTGTCTAGTGTTTCTCTGTATTAATGCGAAGTTTCGGGTTATCAGTGGCTTCGAGGCGACATTTTTCATCCTGTTCGTGCTGTGGCCGAAACGCTCATGTTACACTACCTAGAAAACCGTCTGATTTTGTTGAGGCCTCTTAGAAAATTTCAAGCGCCTAAACGCCGTGCTTGAAAATATACTCTTATTTATCTTGCATTACCTTCATAGCTTTTTGATGTTGTAGTTCTAGAGAGCAGCCTGTGCGGTTCATATTTTTAGGACTCAAATCACTCAAAGGTAGGCGCTTCAGTAGCAGCAATGGCACGGCCTACGCACTACTATCGTCGGTGTCGTACTGTCGCTGCCAAAAAGGAAAAAATATTAAAAAAATTATCTAATAACTTTACTAATAAATAAAAAGGCATTTATAAATTAAAAAAATAATGAGAATAATTGAATCAAAAGCCAAACAAAGATAATTCAACTCCTATCATGGTGTCCGTCTAGTTATTCTACATGTGTCTCCGGCTCTCTGTCTGTCCGTCGGTCCGCTGATCTGTTCCTCTTGTTTCCTCGCCGCAATCTGCTGCTGTCGTTATGCAGTCAAAGTGGCGAACTGGATTTTGGGATGCTGATCGTGGTTGTTGTACAAATTATCGCATTGTCCATGTCAGAATGCAAGAAATGTGTATCACAACATAACTGCGTGTGACAAAATTCACGCCTCAAATGTACTTATCCCTGACATAAGAGGAGTGAACTTCAAGCACGTCGAGACAGCAAAAATAATGGCGACTAGGCGAGAAAGTATGGACATGTTTCTGGCCATTCAGAAGGCCGCAGCGGAGCCTCCGGAGTGGCTCTCAAGACTAGAGCCACTCTGTACACTGCGTGAATTTTAAGTTGACGAAGCCAGACTCATGCTGGCTGACTTCGAGTCGGGTGTACATAGCGTTTGTCTTTTGTTGATTGTTTGCTATGTGCAATTTTTTGTGTTAAAGCCAGGCAATAAAGAAGAAAAAAAAAGGTGCCCGCCTGTGAATTTTGGGGACCCTTTATTCTCCAGCGTTCTTCAACGCTCTGACTGCGAAAATGGCTCAGATTTATAGGCAAGAAACGGTGCTGCTCTCACCACGTCGGCAGTTTGATCGACGATCATCAACTCGCGCGTTTCGACCGAAACTCGAGGTCGGCGTCCTAGCGGAAGCAATAATAAATGAGCTGAGAGAATCGCGCACCCGCGTCCCATGGAATGAGCGTATGGTGCACAAGATTGGGTTTCGGGTGCTGATGACAGGGTAGAAATTTTTTGAACCAAATCACGACCCCTCTAAAGGCAAGCTGACCGCGTGTAGAGGAAAGCCTCTGAATATTTTAGCAGATGGGTCAAGTTTACGATGTTTGTATCTTTTTTGGCGCTATCGCCACCAGTTTTCCTTGCAATATATATGTCATATACTGCACTGAAATTCTAGCGCCCCGCACTCTGAAGGCATTTTCGAGAAATATGAAAAACAATATACATAAAACTTCCAATCGAAGGCATCAAAATTAAGGCTCTGCCCAAATAGTGCCAGCATTGTTAAAAGAAGGAATATAAAATTATGATGATCTGCGACAAAGGATTAGTGTGCTGGGAAAAAAAGTTTTCGAGGACACGGATGCTCAAAATATCTAAAACAATTCATAAATCGACATCGAGAGTTTTAGGGAGGGCGTTGTCTAGGGTTGTAACGTGAGAAAAAGGAGAATAAAATTTAATTTTCATTCATTTTTTATTGCTCAAGATGATCTGAGGCTAAAGAGCGCCAGGACACAAGGTATTTTTCTTTTTCTCAAGGTGGTATCAAACACCCATTTCCCAAGCAATTCAACCTAAAGAAGCCTAGCACAAGATCAGGAGAAAGCTCGTACCCAATTCTTAACAGCTGTATACCCAGCGGCACTGGGGATCGAACCCCGCACCTCCCGCATGCGAGGCGGGTGCTCAAATCGCCAGGCCACCAGTGCGGTCAAATAAAATAAAGCTGTAGAAAAACGGCTAAGTATGCTGAAATAGTAAAAAAAAGACATGAAAAGAAATAAAAAGTGTATCCAGACCACGGCTCAAATACGTGCTCAAAAAAAAAAAACCTTCTTGGCTAAAGACTCCTTTACCTCTTACTTGCTTCTTGAAAGCAAGAGCTCCGGAATAAGCGGCACTTGCGTATTTCAAAAAAGACGAACTGGAAGAGTGCCGAGTATCAAGAATTCAGCCGCAGCGAGTACAAGTGTCATGTGCCTCCAAACTGCATGCGAGAATTGTCAGAGCCTTTCTCTATAACAACGCTCTGCTCTTCGCGATATCATCAGGCATGGCGCGGGCAGAGATTCTCAGATTTTCCACACTGTTTCCTTCACGCGCTGCGCACTCTACGCCATGTGCTATCCACTCTCTTATACGCGCCTGTACCGTAATTTACAGGTATATATGTAAAAGGATAAAAAAACACATTGAGCACTGTATCACAACCGTTTCCGGACATTAAAAGAAGTCCAACTTTGGAAAAATTTTGAAAATTTCAAAATTGTAACACACTGTTAGACATATTGAAGTTAATGGTCCACTATTCTGATATACAGCAAAATGTTTCTTTTAAACTGCTTCCAGGAATCGCATCGAACATTTAAGATTTCCTTAGAAAACCCATGAAAAAAAACGACTGCCGTAGGGTGATCTGCGGGTATATTGATTGTTATAATGAAATCTTACATTATATGAAAAAAAAAAACGCTAAGGCGCCCGTGTGCTGTGCGATGTCAATGCACGCTAAAGATCCCGAGGTGGTCGGAATTATTGCGGAGCCCTCCATTACGGCACCTTTTTCTTTCTTCCTTTTTTCACTCCCTCCTTTATCCCTTCCCTTACGGCGCGGTTCAGATGTCCAACGATATATGAGACAGATACTGCGCCATTTCCTTTCCCCCAAAACCAATTATTATTATTAATCCATTATATGAAACAATTGCGTTGGTAAACGGTTTCTCGCTCAAAAAATGCTTTTGTCCAGAATTGCTGACCATGAGGTTTTTTGGTTAGGCGGACTAACAAAGTGCAGATAACTGTCATCATGGAGCACCTAAGAAGCAGAAATAGTATTAACGTTTGTCATTTGTCGTAACTTTGATATTTAACTTGAAATCTTAGCGCCGGTAGCAATCCTGGAGCACTTCATTTCATGAATTTTGGATTGAAATGTTCTACTCAATCCGCGTAATAGCTCGTGCAAGGCAGGGCAGTTAGCACAAAGCTCCTTCAGGCGTGACGCAGCCGTTGCCCTTGGCGCTTCAGCTGCCAATGGTAAAGCCGGTAACTTTTACTCTTTCACTGTGGGCTAGCAAAATCGTAGACTCACCACGCACAACACCTGTGTCAAACTGGGGGGAAGTTTTACGTTAGCCGCCGCCAACTTAGAAGCTTTATTACATGGACTGCGTAGAAAATTAGCAGCCGAACGGCACAGAACACGTACGTGCCAGGGGAATACTGTAAAATAGCGGTCTATAGGAATACGATCACCACTAAGTTTTCAATATAAACATACGTTTGACTACTGTGGCTAAGAAGTACATTGACTGCATTTACCTGATTATAAAATGAAGGTGACAATAACCATAAATTGCATCCGCCTCTTCGCATAGCCTACGTTCCAGGAGGGATTTCACGCAGTGCTCACTGTGTGTTTTCACAAAATTCGTAACAAATAATTTTTAACTGCCTCTATATCTCTGACAAGCCTCCGCCTTATAATTTCCACATTAATACGGACCACCCTCATATGTTACATGCCGTTATCTTTGTACAAAGAACAGCACTCTCCTGCGCATATATGTATAGATTCATCCGTACTAAGACAGACGATTAACTGAGAGATACTGTTGAGCCCAGTTCCTGTCACACATCTGCTCTGTTCGTCACAAGTGGAAATCTAATTTGTGGAGCCCTCCGGATGGTAGCCGTTACTGTTATCACTGTGGCTAGGCCGATAAACTCTTCAGAACATATCAGTATGCCGCCAAGTGCGTCTCCATGCTTTCGGACCCGACGCACCTTGTCGCCGCAATGTCTTTCAATCAGAGGAAATGAAAAGCACAGTGATTATCTCACTCTTCGGTGGACATCACAACGGCGCCATCAGGAAAGGTATGAAAGTGAGAGTGAGACTATAAAGAGAGAAAGGCGTGCCGTAGTTGAAGGCTCAGGAATCGTATCGTCCACCTGAAGATCTTTAACGCTGACATCATCATCATAATCATCATCAGCCTTACTACACCCACTGCAGGGCAAAGGCCTCTCCCATGTCTCTCCAATTAACCCTATCCTTTGCCTGCTGCATCCACCCTTTGCCTGCAAACTTCTTAATCTCATCCGCCCATCTAACCTTCTGCCGCCCCCTGCTACGCTTACTTTCTCTTGGAACCCACTCCGTTACCCTTAAAGACCAGCGGTTATCTTGCCTTCGCATCACATGCCCTGCCCAAGCCCATTTCTTTCTCTTGATTTCGACTAGGATGTCATTAACCCGTGTTTGTTCCCTCACCCACTCTGCCCGCTTCCGATCTCTTAACGTTACACCTATCATTTTTCTTTCCATGGCTCGCTGCGTTGTCCTTAACTTAAGCTGAACTCTTTTCGTTAGCCTCCACGTTTCTGCCCCGTAGGTGAGTACCGGTAAGATTATGCTGTTGTACACTTTCCTCTTGAGGGAAATTGGTAAACTGCCACTCATGATCTGCGAGAATTTGCCATATGCGCTCCACCCCATTCTTATCCTTCTAGTTATCTCCCTCTCATGATCCGGATCAGCTGTCACTACCTGCACTAAGTAGACGTATTCCGGCACAATTTCTAGGCTCTCGCTGCCAATTGTGAACTGTTGTTCCCTTGCTAGACTGTTGAACATTACCTTGGTTTTCTGCATGTTAATTTTTAGACCCATCGATCTGCTTTGCCTGTCTAACTCGTTGATCATGATTTGCAGTTCCCCTCCTGAGTGACTCAGCAAGGCAATGTCATCAGCAAATCTCAGATTATTTAGGTATTCTCCATTTATTCTTATTCCCAACTGTTCCCAATTCAGGCTCCTTTTCATGAAGGGAAGGTGAACGGCCACCTTAGATTAAACAGTATCTTTGGGTGGACCAGAACCCTCTTAACTCCGGGCGCCATGATTCGCGGTCACCTTCGTCAATGATCCACCGTTCACCGAGCCCTCCCAGCCCGAAAAGCTCCGCTGGCTGTCATCTGCCAAGGCTCCTCTTGTAAAACTGACACAGGTGACTCCTAGAGGCAAGGCCGCTGAGATAGGAACATGCGAAGGTTATCCATTGCGCAAACTTCAATTCGACAATATTTATATACATTCAGGCAGTGACAGTCCTCGCCGTGCTACGTCGCCGATTGCGCGTGAGCATCAAAGGAACTGAGGAGAGTGCACTACAGTATACAAGTGTGATGATTAAGTAATGAGCGGTTCTTTTATCCAAGAACTTTAAAACTTCCGGTACAGTGGCCGGGAAACTACATTGGGACTGCTGAAGGCCACCTAATTCCCCTGAGAGCACATGCACAGCACGAGTCGCCGTAGGGTGCTTCACGTACTTCGGCGAATTTGTTCTTAACAATTGGCATCGTCTTTCTGTAGAAGAACGGCGTTAGCATTGACGCCCACGAAGCACGAGGTCACCTTCTCAATGAAACGGGTATTGGCACGTTCTGAAACACCCGATCCACGTAGAAACGCTGTGTGTATTGTCAAAAACGTCGTCGTAGTGCCACCCATCTGCAGCATCCTAGTATTCGTACAGAACGATTTATTCTGTCACTATGCTGACATAGCGGACGGCGATGTTCCGCTGGTAGTTGCAAAGAAAACTGTCATTGCCAGACATCTCCTCCAACTACGTGGCGGCTAAGCCAGCATCCTCCTCACAAATGCTGCCAACGGTTTTCAGCACCGTGTCAAAGGAGCAGCAGTCGCCTTACTAGACGTTACTGAGTTCCGAGATTTGTGCGCAGTGCGAGGAATCCGTCATTACGACGCTGGCCCAAGGGACGTTCTTTAGTTAAAGATTTACTCGGAATTCCCTTCTGTTTATAAGCATATTCTATCCTATCACTGAACAAATTTTGCAGATCGTTTAGCCACTTGCGCGATGTTAGGCTGTGCTCCGGTCGCCAAGGACCGCATTATTACCGGTGATGCTTCGAGGCCTGTCTGCCAGGTATCGAACTCAACTCTAGAACTTCGTCTTGAAATGTGAGGCAGTGTTTTAAAGAAATCACACTTTATTTATTAATTTATTTCAGATACCCGCATGGCCCAGCGGGCATTATTGAGGGGAGTGGAACAAGAAACACAGATAACAGGAAATTAAAATTTGATGGCGCAGCATGCTGAACTTCTTCGAGCACATTCTCATCTGCTGAACTCCCTAGAGCGAGATCATTTAAACTTCATCGAACACCAAGATCAACTCATTGTCTCATCTGAATCATGAACCACCTTTGCAGGCTGAGTATTCGAAATTGGTTTTGCCCCCTCGTGGGGTGCAGCGGGGTTTGCGAAGCCTCTTCCAAGCACACACCCCTGAGGAAGCCGGGCGCCGAGCCGGGGGACGCTTGTGCCTATTTTTGCCGGTGGGTGGCCGGCGTTGGGTTTCGAACAAACCACCTTCCGCAGCCGAGGCGGACGCCCAAGCCTCTAGACACTTGATAATTTTGCGTATTTTTTGAGTAGGACTGCCTCGAGATCAATGCTTAGGGTTTATAGTTAGCCTCTCAAAATAAAAATAAAGAATCGCGTGAAAAATTCACACGGACTTCTCATTCCCTTATTTGTAGGCAATGCGATAACTTTAAAAGCTGTTCATAGCTTTACCAGAAGTTACGTCACTTCCGGTCTAGAAAGTCACTTCCCCTCTATAAAATGGACGATTTCATAACCGACGACCCGTTTTACCCTATGAACATTTTAATGCTATCGCATTAATGGCGACAATGCTCCAGGAATAGCTGGTAATCAGAATGCCCCACTCTAAAATTAGGTAACTGCGGAAGTCAGGAAGCTTCTATACTAAACCAATCGCGAGAATTTCGAATGGTCGTGCGTCAAGATCCGACGCATTGCATGGTCCAGTGCTCACAAAGTAGCATTCCTTCACGCTGCATTGAACTAGGTAGCCGTAATAGCTTACTGTCCATTTTATCCAGATGACTTCACCTGTGTACCTTATGTAACCGGTCACCAGACAGTGGTCTCATTTTCATTTCTAATTTCATGCCTAGTCTCCTAAAGGAACTACATGCTGCTAATGGGGCAGTTGCTAGCACAGGAATAACGACTGAACGCATCAACAATCAAAGGCGAAACAAAAATGTGGAAATCAAAGAAATACTCTCAAAAAGCATCTCATGCTCATGTCTTTTTAAAGGAGCGGAATAAGGGACTTAATTTAGGGTAGTGAATTCTGATCTCTTCGAATTCGAAGGCCACCTTCATGAAGAAAAACAAACTAAGGGTCGCGCTCGCAGCCTAGACCCTTCATGGAGTCTGCTTTCAAAAACTTTTTCGCTGAGAGCCAGCCCGTTGTGATTCAGATCAGATGGAAACCACTGAATAACGGTACTGAACGTGTCTTTGATGCAAAACAGGCAATTAAAGTGCATATAACTGCGGCTGTGACGGCGCAAGTTTAAATGCACGCGAAGCGTCGAAAGCCCGGTATTCAAATGAGCGTGCATCTATGTTGTACCGAAGCATGCAAATTCTGCCGCATTTAGACGCGTCTCCACAAACCCAGAAACGTAGTAAAGCGCTGCACTAGACTAGATTCCACCCTCCCGCAATTCCGTCGCACCCGAATGTTGTTTTTTGTTGTGCCGCCGCAGCAATGTGAAATATGTTTACGGCCCACAGTGCATGTGTCATTTCAGTACTCATCTTCGCGTCCCTCTTAATCGCTTCCGCATTTCCTTTTGAATATCCGGCTCTAGATTGGGCTTCTTTGTCGCTGCTGTTCTCCCTACAGTGCCGCCCGTCCCTCTATGCGCGCTATTTTTCCCTTGCCCCTTAACGCCCTTCCCATCTCGTTTCCCCAGAAGTGGCGGCGCGCTATCCCGGAACCGAGCCGGAAATTGCCGGAGGAAACTTTACCACGCGCTGCCTCCTCCGCTTCGGCGCAAACCAAATGCGCCGGCGATTATTCCGTCCGCATCCTCCACCGCCAGCTGCGCTTCGCTCATCGCCCAGAAACATTCTGCCCAGCTCGGGCTTCTTCCCACCCTTAGTCGTCGCCCGACGCACAGCACTGACATTACGCAGGCCCGGACGCGAGGACCGACAAACACATTTGCTGATTTTCATTCTTTTTGGTTCGCTTGTGTGGATACTAATGGCATGGCATTTGAGCGAAATGAGGCGGCGGCGTTCTTGTGGACTCGGGGCTGTCAGAGCTCTGGAGGCATGACGCAATAAGGTGCGCACTTCTCCCTTCGTTTCACGCTAGTCGAGCATGCTTTTTCTTATTTCTTTTTGAAATCGCTTTTTTTCTTTAATGTTGGTAAGGTCTGGGTATAGTATAATGTTGCCAATTAGACTGCTTTTTCTCCGATATAGGCCGCTCGAAGAAGGATGTAAATCAGAAAGGCTAAAAATCAAGGAATGAGGGAAAGTGGTACGATTGAACTCCGCAGAGGTTTATGGAATGTGGGACGGCTCTCCTGCGCTTCTTTAGACACACAGGACAGGGAACTTTACTGTGCTTCCGTTATGCTCCTGGGATTCAAAACAAGATTTTATCCGGGTTTTTTTATTTTCTATGTTTAAATAAAAATAGACCACTGTGCCATTTGAAAGCATAGTACACCCATGGGGGAAAGCCTACAATTTGGCGCAATTCTGAGACCCAGAACAATGCGATACCACTAGGTTAGTATTAGGCGCGAATTTATGGAGGGCGGGGGTATGTCGAGAATGGAGTGCAGTGGTTTTGTTTACCCAATGGATTTCCACACTTTCGACCAAAAATAGGAGCTGAAAGAGCGGGGTGAGGGCGGGGTGGGGGGGGTGGAATGTACCGATTTACACAATAAAATCACAGTCCTTCCTTCCTATAAATCTTCCCCTGACTTGTGCAGAGCGAATCTTGCTCTAGAACACATATGTTCTTACTTTTTTTTGTTTTGTTTAAAGCGCTCTCAGGTGCCATCCTTCTGGACCTTGAGTCTGCTTGTTTGTGAGCAGGAAGGCTTGCTCCCCGAGAATGTGCGAACAAACAAAACATTGATGGGATAACGCGGCTTCGCACTCGCTAATATTGGCGCGACGCTGTCCCGCGAGGACGTGGCGACGTGATTGTCGCACCACGTGTTAATTGCCGCCTACACTGCAGCCATCAGCGAGCAAAAAACTGCAGCTTCTCTCTCCTCGTTGTGCGGCGGACTCTGATGGCTCGCCTAATTACCGTGCTCCCTCCGCGGTAAAAAAGAAACGCGATGATCCGCGGTAAGAAGAGGAGGCGTAAAGAGAAAGCTGACAAGCCGTAAGAGTGACGGTGGCTGCGCGTGAGGGCAATATCGGGGATTTCGCCGTGTCTGCTGTCAGCGGTGTGTTCTCTGTCCGTCGCCGCATTCTTTTCTTTTCGCTGCTACTTGTTTATATGCTGCGACGTAGAAGGAGGACGCTTGGGGAAAGAGGACCAAAGGGTATTTTATTTTCTTCGTTCAACCCTGCTACTCACTCATTCTCTCGCTCTTCGCGTTTTTCCGGTCGCAAAGTCAGGCGTCCGTGGAAGGGTAACCATGGACACTGACAAGCCAAAGTCGGGTTAAACCGCGCGTTGAGTTCGACTCTTCTCAATATTTATCCTTGTGTGTATCCTCCTGCGTGCGCAGCTTGTCGTTCCTTCGCTGCGGATGGAGAACTGGAATGTCGGGAATGCGGCATCTAAGCGAGAATCAAGAACCGTTGCACTAGTGGCGTCGAAAACGAGAGGAGCATTTGCTGTACATGGGGTGTCTTTCGCATAACGCCGCGCAATGCCTTATAGGGAGAACTTCTGTGAACTTGCAAGCAATGAAAATTATTTCCAGTATTTGGCGCTTGGCCAGTAGCAGTTAGGGGGCTTTCTACTTAAATCACAACTTTTGGATTTTTTGAAAGGTGTAGAGAAACTTGAAAATCCTTTCTAATCTCCAGGTGGTCGAAATTTCCGGAGCTCTTCACTACGATGCTCCTCACAGCCCGAGTCGCTTTGGGACGTTAAACCCCTATAAACCATAAACGAAACCAAAAATAATATGTGTAATTAAAAGTAGGGATTGAGAAAAAATTGAAAGTGAGCTTGTTACCGGGAATATTTGACTGATGTAAACTTCTTTATTTTTCTCCCATGTTCTTTGACAAATGAGCGAAACCTCGTTTGAGCGATATATCGCACCATACATGTGCATTAATACAGCTATGGATGCGCTATTTGTGGCCTGTCATGTTAACCAGTTACTAGGGAAGTCGTGGTGCTTCTCGTGGTGCCTTCATTCATTTCACAGTGATAACGTGGGCCTCGGCTCTAATGTCGTGCACATCGGCGCTATCAGAAGACAGGGCGAAATGAATCGCTCTAGGTGCGCCTTCGGAGGGAAATCAAGAAGGAAGCAATATGCTTCTTCAACTAGTGAGAGAAATCGTGGAATGGGAATCACTATCGCCTGTTTTCCAACGGTCACACCAGCTCAGAGTTGCGCATTAAGTCCGAATTCTTCTTGATGAACTAAAAGCGGTGAGCAAGACCAGTAAATGTTTGGAAGGTGAATATACCTGTTAGCCTGGATTAGAATTTTTTTTTAATTTAGAAAAAATAATTTGTTTTTTCAAAGGCAATATGTTTATGAACGCCATTTGTTCGCATATCGTAAGGCTGCACTGCAAAAAGCAATCTTTTCCGCAGAGTTCTTTTCGAAACTCTCGAAGTTTTTTTATTTTGCTGGCCAAAAACGCACCCCCATTCTATATCTATGCCAGCCTAAAGAACTCAGTGTGAGTGCTGGACACTCTTTAAAGGCAAGATTTTGCTAGACATCGGAACATTAGACAATATATTCATCTATCATATAGCAGTATCTTACAATATTCAACAGCTGCCTCATAATTAAAACTGATCTCCATCCTGGGGATCCTTAACGTGCACTGACATCACACAGCGTTCTGCCTCCGCGGCGGCTGCCTTTTTATCGAGGCAAAACGCTATAGGCGCCCGTGTGCTGTGCGATGTCAGTGCACGTTAAAGATACCCAGGTGGTCGAAATTATTCCGGAGCCCTCCACTACGGCACCTCTTTTTTTCTTTCTTCTCTCACTTCCTCCTTTATTTCTCTCCTTACTGCGTGGTTCAGGTGTCCGCCGATATGTGAGACAGATAGACAGATACCGTGCCATTTCCTTTCCCAAAAACCAATTATTATTATTATTAGAAAGATATATCTGAGGCAGTTCTTGAGAAGGCTAATTTGGAAACCACGATTGGCTGCGAGAAGAACTGGCACATATTTTATCCTTTTTTCATATATCTACTTGTACAGTGCCAATTTGCGTCTAGCCGCCGCGGTGGCTTAGTGGTTACGGCGCTCGACTGCCGGCCCGAAAGACGCGGGCTCGATCCCAGCCGCGGCGGTCGAATTTCGATGGAGGCGAAATTCTAGAGGCCCGTGTACTGTACGATGTCAGTGCACGTTAAAGAACCCCAGGTGGTCGAAATTTCCGGAGCCCTTCACTACGGCGTCTCTCATAGCCTTAGTCGCTTTGGGACGTTAAACCGCCATAAACAAAACCAATTTGCGTCTCATAAAGAAGTGCCGATCGACCAAGCACTGCGAGAAATCATGCAGGCGCAAGAGTCCTAGAAGATAGATGCAGTACTATGGCATTAAGCAACATCGGAATGATGTTCGCAATTGCAATATAAAGGCAATAAATTTGTGATTAAGAGATCAGAGGCGCCAGTAAACGTGATTTTTAAAACTTTCACTCCATAATGGTGACATTTTGTTTCCTGAATATATAAAAGGTAGGAATGCGTGAATAGTAGTTCTTCAAAAGCAAATCGAATACGATGGGTTTAACTCTGCTACCGAATCGAATCCGAACATTGTGGTCAAACAAGTTTCAAATGCATATATGAATCGAATATCATTAAGGATATTAGGGACTTGTGCGAATAATCGTACGAAACGATAATTCGTGCGAAACAGCGTCGGCAGGGCGGTACAGAGCTAAACCTTGTGGAGGTGTACGTATAAATGCCCTAGGCACGTAACACTTCACTAAATAGTGCGCAACATAAAATCACCAGGTTAGCTTTATGAGCACAATTTCATATGTACAGAATAATTACCGCTTGCTACAATGGCCGCACGAAGAAACTAGGGCACCATATCCGTAAATAGGCGGGGCGAAAGATATACGTTTAAACCATGCTGTATGAAATCGGGCATTGATGGCAATTTCATCACTTTTAGAGAATTTCGCAATATTCGAGGTTTCAAATCTATGTTGTAGGTGAAGTGTGTCAAGTTTTTTGCGCTTGAATTTAAAATACTAACGTAGTCTACGAGTTTGTTTTACGTCATGGAACGTAACATTTCAAATTGTCGCTGCCGTAAGCCACATTATCAGGTGCCTCTTTGGACGCTTACAAGCAATGCACGGCGCGCTTCGCCTTCGGTGACGTTGTTTATTTTTTCCTTCGAAGCAAGCGTTAATGCGCTTTAATTGTACTGGTGCCTTGGATGACGTAATGGTGCGCCCCCCCCCCCCCCCCCCCCTGCCGCTGTGCACTAAGGAGAAGCTTGAAGGCCGTCGCGATTTTAATCGTAAATTACGTCATCATTTGAAATCCTAGCGCAAAAGTACTTCGCAAGTTTCACCTGCAAGTTTCACAGTCGACCGTTTTAAGCTTGTTCATTTGTAAAACATGTGCAGTAGCCCTTTGAGGCTCTGTTTGTTAAACCTAACGAAGCAATTCCATAGTTCCCAAACTTGGAGGCCATGTGTGAGCAAATGAACGGCGCCACATGAATGGACCGCGTCGCGAAACTGCACCCTCCATCTCTCGCAGTGTAATCGTGGCTGCGTGCTGTCGGCCATCGGAGTGATCGCTGCTTTTGAAACAATCGTCGAAAAAGACTACACGCCTTTTTCGAATTTCGTGCCAATGATTTAAAACTCATCGAAGCTCTCAGTGCATACTAGGTTCTTCTAGAATAATTTTGTGCATGCATTGTGTGAAGCGTTGATCAAATTGAGAAACTGGATACTCAATTTGTTTTTCGAAATTTTCAAATAATCGCCGACTCCCAGCCAAGGGAGAACGTAATGAACCTTTGATCAAGTGTAGGTGCTTTTGCTGCATTGTAACTGTTTAAGTCTCGAGTGAGGAACATAAATACTAGTGTAAGAGTTCGTCTTAAAAATATTCGAACCACTTCTTTGATTAACTGGCACGCCAAGTCTCCGCAAGCCTGTTCTCTTTTTCTTTTGCGTTTAGTCGTCTTTCATTGATATTGCAGCTATTACATCACTAGTATGTTCGCGTTTTTTACAGCGGTGTTGTTGTATGTCTTCGATATCATCGGCTTCCTTACTAATAATATCATTAGCCATAGTTCATCACACTCCGAAACGTGTTCCAAGGGATAGTTTGCTGGTTTATAAAAGTGCAAAAATAATGGCACACAGAAACCTGTGATTGAAGCACCTCTGCGGAACAGTGGGTCTTTACGGTCGTTAAATGTTTACCTGCAATAGAAATGCTTTTTCATCTTGTGGGAGTGAGCAGAGTTCCAAAAAAGATATGCCCTATTTTTGGTGTATATCTGTCAAATTTCATCTTATATTGTCCTTCCCTTGTCGGCTAATATCACTCTCTCGAAAACCCAGTCAGTAGCGTCATAGTCACTTACTCAGTCTTTCACTTTTTTAAATAATCCGAATTACACTCTCCTTCCCTTCTCTGGTGATGTATATGCTGTTATCTCTGCGAGGTAAACGCTCATTTAGTTACCCGTGCTTCTTATTTCTTCCTCCATGCAGTTTACCTTTTAGAAAAGCTCCTGTTCATGGCGTCCTGAAATCAACAGCGTCACCGGTTTTAACTCGACAAAGGTGTGCAACAGCTCCTTATAGAAGCAAACTCAACAGCTTTATTCACTGTCAAAATAATGAACGGACGCCCATCACTCTTATCTACTTTAATTTAAACACAAAGCCTTGCGTTGATTTTCAGCCATTTCTCCTCTCACAACTCACACCGCCTCCAGCCTTCCAAAGCACGTCGAAGTTTGTATTCTTTTCGTCTTACTTATACCATCGTGAAGGAATCCCAGCGTCGCGAATATCATGAAGTAAACATGAGGCCTCTGTCCTATCGTCCTACTCTCCTAACGCTCGCATCACGTCCTTTTTTCTTTTGCTATTTTTTGTTTTTGCATATGAACCCTCCCTCCCTACTAGTGCCCCTCAAGTGGAGTCGACCATTGGGCGAAATGTTCTTTACTGTAACATCATTCATTGTATATTTTTACTTAGGAGATAGCGTGAGAGTGCTTCTAAGCGGCACGTGAAAAACGGCCTGGTACGACACGCCGCGCCCACTGAAGGTCGCAACGCGTTATCCGCGCTGATATGAGCCGGATGCCTCGTGACAGGTGTGCAACAGCGGTGGTTTATATTCATTCGTTGTCGTTTTTTCCGGTATTTACATTATTGCCGCTCGTCCCTGGTTTCACAGCTTCACGCTCCTTCTGCAATGAGACGCTGATGCTTCATCCTGCCTTCATGAACGAACCATCCCAATTAGATTATGGTCCCCTGCACTATTCGCTGGTGACTGGGCATCGGTAACGTTAATCAATTTTCTAGTCGATATTTGGATTTTTAAGGCGATGACATTAAAGGTACCTTTAAGTGGGGAAGCCTCTATATTCGGCTTTGGTATGGGCGTGACTAGAAAATCGGAATTGGTCGAGAGGATTGTGACGTCCCAACTACATGACCTTGCCCGGAAAATTCAAATACCCCGCAAGTATCACACAGTACAGCAATGATGAGGTCAATACACAATTCTTCATTGATCTATATCGTCTTGGCACAATTCCATCATCATTACGCAAAGCCCCTGAAGAAATAAAAGCAATTGTGCTGAAAAGAATACTGGTCGATCCAAGAGTTGAATAGTGAGCCGGGCTACCACTCGACTACTGAGGAACGTTTATTTCAACTCGTTTAAATGAAGCCCTTGTATTTTTTGTGCAAAATGGCAGAAAAGTTAAAAAGATATAAAAATAAAAATAAGAAAAATGAAGAACGTTGTCCATGTCTGCGAAGTGATATGCAAAGAGCGCGCCAGGCAGCTGAACGAACCCATTAACGGGGTCGCGTCTTAACCTTCAGTCGGAGCTTAAGTGTCTATCGAATTTTAAGTTGTTTTCGCAGGCGTACAGCAGCTAACACATATGCGCCTCTTTACTTTCTTTGAAATTCACATTCTTTAACTGCGACATTTTTATTTATTTAGGTATACTCGGAAAAATTACTTCGCCAGAATTTTTTTTCATAACTGTAAACTTATCCTCTTAAAGTCAGAGGGCTTACGTTACTGAAACATCACTCAAGCAAAAAATGAAATGTTATGAAAAAACGGAAGAGAAAATGAACATACCAAAAAGCACCAACTACATGTCGTTGGGCTGTGGAACTGAATAATGAAAAGAACAACCTCCACTCAAGGAGGCGTAAGAAATGATTGACACTTACGAGACATATCAAGAAAGACATCGCTACACCAGCAGTCGAAAATGAAAAACACGTGAACTGCATGTTAAATGGTTGCACCTGATAAGAGAACTGTATTGTCAACTATTTTTATTTATCCCAGGATAGCAGGGACAGGAGTACAAGTCAGTCAGCATTCTGCTTTTAAATATTAACCAGACTCTTACGAGGAGAAGCTCGTCCGTATTTATATTTAGTTCCAGCGTTGGTGACTTCTCAGATTTCTATGAGAATCTTTCATATACTACGTGAGATAACGGAAGCACCCAACGGCATCTAGAGCAAGCGGCCGACGCAAAAACTGCTGCAACCGAAGTGGAAGGAAATGTATGCGTGCAATTAAGGTAGAAAGTTTTCCTTGCCGAAAAAATGTGAGAAAAAGCTAAGGAATGTTTTCAAGAAGGACGAGAAACAAATTGCGACTACCATTTATTCTCACTCATATTGAAAGGAAGCGATTAGTTCACTTAGAGAATCTGTTCATTTTCAAAAAAAAAATAAGTTTGTGCACCACGAGGAAGAACTGACGCTACTCTCTCTGAATATCTCCTCCCTACGTATTCAATCTCCAATCATAGCGTGGCCTTCTATTTGCCATCGCGAAGTTACTGCTCATATTATATATGATTTCTGCAAGCATCTACTTTCGACAGTTACTGGCATAATCATTTCAGGCTTTCATTACAACGGCTGCGAGCATTTGGCGATGTTTTGATACCCTCTTCATATTCCGCATGCAAAAGAAGTTTCGTTCAGAAGGGCGCGCTTGAACTTTAGAGGTTCGCTGAGAATTTCAACACCCGCTGTTCTTGCGTGTTTTAGAAAAAACGGCGAATGGTTGTAGTTACATTGTTTCTGATTGTCCAGTCTTGCTTTCACCTGTTTAGATTCTCTTTCTTTATTAAGGATCAAATAACTTTTCTTCTCTTTATTCCTTGCGGTTTGGACGTTCATTCGAGATGCTAATATAGCATGGAGCTTATATTATGGGATTTAAAAAATTAACTAAAATGTCCAAGATTTTGGAAGAATACATAGAGAAGGAACGACGAAGATCTAATTATTGAAAAAAAAAGTCTGCGAACATACTACCATGGCGCATTTTTGAAAAACAGCTGCAATTGCTTTGCCTCAGTCCGGCACAAACTTTCAAAGGTGCCGGTTCGCGAAGAAGAGCCCCGTTGTGATCTCAGATTCACTACTTCATAAAGTATATAGTGCATTCTACGCAATCAGCAAAACAAATAAACAAGGCAGTGATACGCAGGTATTCTGGTGTATGCGCATTTTGTACACCGGAGACGCCTTTGCCTGCATGGTGTGGTTGTACGTGCTCAGTCTCTCGCTAACACTTTCGAAGCACCTCAAAGAACGCCAGCGCACTCAGCCGGTTGTCATTTGTTCCTGAGCTCTAAATATTTGCCAGCCGTATGAAGCAAGTAAACCTGCTCAATGGAGCGGAAGCACAACAACTTTGTGGGCGCGGAACACCATCGCGCAAGCTGGCTTTGAAATATTTCGCTCCAAAGAATTCACTGCCAAATTTTCCGCTCTCTGCTTTCGACACTTTGCTTCTAGCTATCTACGTATGAATGGCTTTTCCGTGTAGATAGAATTTCCGGCGTGCCATCGGTGACGTTTCCCTAAAAAGTTTCTCGCTGCCACCAGCGCCCTTTTCTGGCGCTCGTAGTTTGACGTCAGTCTAGCTGTGCCACCGGAAATGAGTTCAGCAAGACACAGGTTTAAATATGCCCACCAGCTACACGTTGCCATCGAAAAGTACTTTTCTCAGAGATTAGTTGAGAATTCTCGTTTTTCTGAAATCCAGGAAGAAATGAAGTATAGCTGAGAGTATTTTTCTGAGCTAACGAAAAAGAAGAGTAGATGAAAGCTTCATACTGAAACAGCTGATTTATAGTGCAATATCACTGAGGTGCTCAGCGTTGCGCATTCGTTGGAATGACCAATGCTAGTTCTATGACAAAGCGTACTATTGGCAGTTATGTCTGCGTATTTTGAGCTCCCGTGATCATTTTGCAAGTAGCAAGCTGCAGCTTGAAAGCGTTCTCGACTGCCATATTTTTTGCACGTTGCGGATACTGCCAACCGGCGTACCGCATCGCCAAAGAACGCCGCTGTAAGCAAGTGCTCAAATGCGTCGTTTAGGGTGATAGCGCGAGACATGAGCCAAAAGCTTCTCCCAGCCATGTGAAAAAGTTTCTTTACCAGTGTTGGCTAACACGCTGGCTTCTATCGACTGGTTGTGGCCCGGTATCCTTCCCACGCTCTTTTCTCTGAAACGGAGCTCCTTCGCAGCTTAAGACGAAAGTACCGCTGTTAATATACCTGGCTCGTCTTGGGACCGTCTTCTGCAAGCATCCGTTCGATAGCATCTCATCTGAAAATTGCTTTCACTTGCACTCTGTGTTTTCGTTATCCTGTTAGCACTCACTGGCGACATCAAGATGGCACGTCGGAATACTTTCGCTGTCAGCGAAGAGTTTGTCATACACTCTACACACCTTGAATAGCTTACAGATACCGCGTGATATTGTCACCGATAAACGGTCGAAGCACACAGATCAGGTTTAATGAGACGTGCTGGGCGTGCAGGACAGCAGGGAGCTCGAGCGAGGAAGATGACAATCCTCTAGCCCCTAGAGTGCGCAAGGCATGGTAAGTCCCATATAAAACAGGTCGGCCGCGGTATGGCGCCACTGGATTGATTGGCAATATGTACCGTCTTTGCAAAAATGCTTCTCAGATGTGTACTGAAAAATTTGCAGCACCGCTAAATAACAAAGGTTCTCGAAAGACCAGGTCAGGTCAAAGGTCCTTCTTACTACACACAGGTATAGAACTTTAGAGATGCCATAACTACTCTGCTACAAGGTTAATGATAAACCGCTTGCATGGTTACTTTTTTCAAAAGACGGTGCCTGATTCAGAGCTGCAGATGTTTTAATCCCCAGATAATCACAATATCGCACAACCGCGTCTTTATAACCTGTATTTCTGGGATCGCATTTTGCAACAATTTTGTCTATTATTTCGTACCTCTCACATTACTAGTTGCCACCTGTAACTTCGTGGCAGAGATGTAGCGGTCATGTTACCAGCTCAGCCATTGAAAGCAGGCGCGTAATGACGCAAAAGCATAAAGGTAAAAAAGCAGAGCTATTAATAAAGCGGCAACAGCTTGAGAGATCAAAGATGCCGCTTCATCTCTTTGTCTTAAATAGAACGCACACCATATCATGACAATATGCGGATGATAATGTGAATAGCCGCAATTTGAACCAAGTGCCTCGGTTTCGCGTGTGCTCTATGTCCAAGGTGTTGGCTGTTCTCTTGTGCGCTTTGCCTTCAGTCGTTTCCTGACAAGTATCCATCTTGGCTGCAGGTGATAGGTGCGCGCTCTAAACACCACAGTGCTTCTGAACGATCAAGCTGGGGCTACCACCAAGTCTCAACCTTGCGAGCCATGGAGCACTGCTCTGCTGCCGCTCCTCTCGTGGTGATGGCTCCCCTCCGCGACCTCGGCATCTTTTGTGGCAAAAACGGCACTATGCCGATGACTGCCTCTGCTTATATGGACGAACCTTCATTATCTCTCCCGAATAGGGAAATGGAAAATCACCAATGGCAGAAGCAAAAAGAAAAACAATTATTAAACGAGGAAAACTTGCGATAGATAGAGAAGGTCAAAAGAAATTAAAACAATTTCAAACAAAAAAATGGGGAACCACTTCTCGTTACAGCGTGTAATAGGTTTTCAAGCAGACGTAGTGCTCTACCCAGGACGGTGGTTGGCGACATATACCGTAAGCAAGCTGCAGTATTTCCTCAGTGCGGTGAGGAAATTGCTCGGCGTCCGCCATTGGCTGCTGTCCAAACGTGGCGCTGAAAAGCATGCACTGGGCGTTCTTTAAAAGTTACACCCGCAGACTTGGTGAACCGGCGAGAAGTCCACAGGTATTTTTCTGAATTGTTGCGTCATACTTCAATGCCACCTGCGTGCAATCTCGACCGAAGTGTTGGCTGCTTCTACGCTGCCTTATTCTTCTCTCTCGCTCTCTCTCTCAATGAGGCAGGGCGGTTCTTTTTAGATTTTAGGTTAACATCAATGGAGCCCGCAGTTAAAGATTGAATGTTACGGCATTTCAAATTTCTGAAAGATCCATGCGGCCTGAAAAAAAAAAGAACTGTATTGTCGCGCTATGGATCTTCGAAAGTTTTGCACCTTTTTTTTCATCTTTGTACCTCTGCCTGCGTGATATCATTCATGTTTTATCAAGAATATGGGTAATCCAATGTAAGAGCTGCGGTGTGGCTGTCACTGCATCGCAAGAATACGCCCGCCCGAGCTTGAGGCTATTGTGTCATTGCGTGCCTCTCAAAGACGTCGCAAGCGCCATTGAAAACCGCTCCCGAGCGGACACCCCCCGATTCCGGTAAGCTGACCACTGACGGTTCTCTTCTTCCCTTACATCTTTCATATGCATATCGAGGTGGAATTCCTGCGGTAAACGTGCAAGGAAACACCGTCTTCAATATCACGGCGTTGTAGATACACAGAAAACCATTTAGGTCTTTTTTCTCTCCCGGTAATGCTGAAGTTTTCGTTTACCGACTCGCAAGAAATGGAAATGCGTTGGGCGTCGGTTTCCCATTTCCTGGCGAAGGTGCTCAAGACGACGACGGTGGAGACCGAAATAAAAAAGCGAGCACGCGACAAGGAACGACACCAAGCGGTCGGTTTGTTCACGCGAGGCGTTGGGAAGATATTCGTGCAATTCGCTACCGAAATCGTATTCGTATATTTTCGCACGAACGTGGGTTTTATTCCGCCCACCACCTCTTCTGTGACACGTTTTGACCTGCATTCGCTCCTTTTCGCACGAGTAGCGCGTGCCTCGTTTTTGCGAGAGTGTACGTGGCAACACTAGCACCCGTCGAAAAAGCACATTTTTGTCTCGGCTCTGGAACGCAAAAACATTCCCTGCAACCGCAAGGTACTGAGCGGGAGAAAAAAATGTGTACGATACAGATTCGGCCGTGTAGGACTGCATGCAGTTTGGCATTAGTGTTTTTTTTCTTGGTGTTTTCGTATTATTGCTATATTTTGCAGAAAATTGATACGTTTCTTTACTACCCCCCCCCCTTCCCCGCAAATTACTGGCGAAAAAGTTTCCTGTCCATGTACAATGCAGTTAAATGCCAGTCAATGCTATTTGGGTTCTTTTCATGTAAAATGCATTGCTTGCTGTTCTTGCAGCCATCTGCGGGCACAGAACTGCAGTAAACGGGAGGCATACAAACAGAAGTGCATGGACAACCATACTCAAAAGTGGAAACGCCTTCAAAGTGAAGTACTTGTTTTTCTGTCACTGAGGCGACTGTCGCTAGGCTCATTCTGGGCTGACGTTCGAAAGACACGCACTGACTAGTTTTACTGCCTTTACGACATGCTTGCGCTACAAACAGCCTATTCTGCGATCCACCAGAACGCTGAACATTCATTTTTTCGTGTGTGTGGCTTATTCGACCTTCGCTGTTCCATACGTGGCTCCACTTTTTGTTGCTCAAAGCAGTTTGGTCCCACTATTTCGTGTTAATCGGTCAACTTCGTGATCACACTCTGCTTTCTGCTTTCTGGCGGTGTATAAGCTGGTTGTTCAATGTTTGAGGTGCTTTTTTAGATATAGCGCGGAGGTTCATGGGAAAGGCGTCTGTTACCGCTACTTCCAGTTCCGAATTTCTCCGCCTGCTCGCTTGCTTCATGAGAGTCGCTGTGTCGATATCGCTTCTTACACTAATTTGTTTGCACTTCAACACCACTGACTGTATTGCATCATCGCAAGACCAACGCGACGTCGACTCTGCTCTGCTTCGTGGTTTGCTTTCGCACGAAATGCAACCAAAATGATGTTAATGGTAGGAGGATTTCTATGCGCATACGGTGCGATGTGTTGAGACGGGCTGTACGCTGTGGCATGTATCAATAGTTTGATAGCCCAATGGAAGCTTTTACATGCTGTGAGGAAAATTTATCTCTCGTCTGCTAAACTGTGCACGTTTCAGCTTTTCGTTGCCTTCATAGTGCGGCGAAAAAAAAAGGAACATGTTTAATGACCGACGCCTTCAAACGCGCGTGAAACTGACTGCCGTAAATGCACAGAACAGCCATCCTACGCTGGTATAATATTAAAACCCCGACAAAACACTCTTACCTTTCGTTATTGTCAATTTTTGCGCTCAATACGCGTTCATACGCAGCACGCGCTGATCTTACACTGATGCTGTGCAATAAGCGATGCCGCAGCCCGATTAAATGAAAGAATAAACGATGCACGCATGGATGGCAATTGCTACGCGAAAGGCAGTGTGTGGGAGAAATTTGCAACCGGGAGTGGCTGGCAGACAATTTTTTCATGGTTATTTGCGTTCACTTCGGAAACGCAACTCGCCTGTTATGTGTTATATGCTAAGCCGGTTCGCGCAGCGCTTGAGGCAAACTTTTGGGAACTGCGTTGCTAAATGACATTAGGCTTGAAATGCTTATAGCTGCCGTTCTCGATAGATTCAGAGGAACGTCGCTCGGACGTGACGCTGAACCTAGAACCGAGTGTTTGGAAAATTTCCGTCTGAATGATAAGCAGCTAGGCGCACGCCGCTAGAGGGACCACCGTAACAAATACAAAAGCGCACTGTGGGGGCCTCCGTAAATGTCGAATGACGGCGAAGCCAACATTCCTGGGGTTACCGGCTGGCGCGCGCAACGCAAGCGGGCTTCATTGGTCCCCGCGGGGACAGCACGACGCACGTGCCGATAGGTGGATCACAAGACATTTACGCAGTCAAGGTTGTGTAACTCTGTACCCGAGCTTGGCACAAAGCAACGAATAGAGATGACGCTTAAAAAAGTGCCTGGTGCCACTGAACACCTTGTGGCGTAGATCCGTCATTGCGTGCCTACAGCTGCCGCACGACTCCCCGGTCGATACCACTGGCGCTGAGCGTGCCGAGGTGGAGGAATTCCCGCTACTCTGGAAGCCAACATCTTCGTGAGGAAGCCGTCTTAGAATGTGTGACGCATTTACTGATAGAGATTTTATGTCTGCTCCTACTGTCAGTGAGACGCAGTGGAACGGGGAGTCCACCTCTTTGGACTCATCTACTATCTGTCAGTGAGACAATAGGTCTCCGTTTGTTTTTTCATGTTAAGTACTGACTGACGGCATAACATTAAATAGAAACTCATTTTCTTGCCGAATAAATGAAATCAAGTAAACATTGATGCAGTTTTGGTCGTGCCTCTGAGCTTACGTAACATTGGCGTATAGTGAAGCATGATCAGGATTAATGCATGTAATTAGAATATCACGTTTCAAGCCGAGATTAAGCAGTTGCACTGCAATGGAATCAAAGTGCGCACGGAAAGATTTCCCTAACCAGGCGTGCGTTTAAAAAGACGGTGCCGAATTCGAATTAGCCATCCCCGTCTATGTTAAGTCACACTACCTGCACACTTAAAGGGTCAAATTGTGCTTACGCATATAGAACCTGTGTATTGTGTAAAAAGGTAATTTCAAGCCAGTATATAGTCGACGTTACAAGCAGCAATATATAGCTGTCGCAGCAAAGCCGAATCACACAGCTTCAAGTATGATTTTCGCTAACTTGGGTACTGAAACCTAGATAAGATTGCGACATAGGTTACGTGCTTCCAGGGAAACACCTATCCAAACATTCCCTATCAAACCATCCTTCGCGGAATAAGGACGTTCAATCAAACAGCAATAGATATAGCGATTGTCAGTTGCAGATGCGAGCAAAGCAGTGCAATCGCCTTAAGCGTTATAGAACCCGAGACCTTCCAAACAGAACACTAGAAAAGAGAGCGTGCACTAAGCGTGATATGAATGTTCTGCAACCATTTTCTGGGGGAAAATAAATAAAGAAAAAATGAAGAAAGTAAAAGTAAGCATGAGCCGCACGTGCAAAAAAAGAACATTCAAAAGGTGTTACATGTGCGTGGTATTTTGTATAATGCGGAATGCAGCTGAGGGGTGCGTCAGCATCATAAAGGAAAGGACCGCTTCTTGCAGCCTCCCGCTGCCGTCATTGAGCGTAGTATTAGACCAGACTGAAGCAAAAGCCAGCTACTCTGAGGCCTGAAGCATTCTATATTGATATTTCTTTCCTTACTCTATGTTGTTTTGTCAATCACTGAACGGCTGCAGGCATCCTCTCAGGAACCGGTCTTTGGGGAGGGGGGGTAAGGAATAAGCACTGCATCGGCAGAAATACGGGCACCGAATGAGAGTAACGGTGATGAAAGGCAATAGAATCTCGTGGCCCGAAGGGTCAGTTACTCTAGGCCCTGGGGGGATCGCTGTCTCACCACAAACCAAGAAGTATGTGCCCTCCTTGAGTGTTTGTTTGGCGCCTTTCTATCCACTTTTCCTTTGCCCCATTGCTTGGTCTTTACGTTTGCTGCTCTGTATTCCTTATTGCTGTTACTTGATGCTTATGAGAAGGATTTTTAGGTTGCTTCGAGAAATTGGGGTGTTAGCTTCTTTTTTTTTTCCTGTGCTTTCCAGACTCAAGGAATATTTTTGCTTTTGCCTTAGAGGAAACTTCTTGAACACCGCACTCCTGCGTTACCCGCGCGTGAAAGTCCACTTTGCAGATCGGATGGTAACAGAACAGGCTAGGCAAGAAATAGGCCGCGATCATGGTCTCTTTAAGCTTTTTTCGGTTAGCATTAAAGCAAAACAAAAGTTTGCGAGAAAATTATCAAAAAAAGTTCACCGGCTACCCTACTGAAGGACGTGCTTCCAAGATGTCCGACCTAGTTATGTGCTGGCAACCAGTTCCATCTATTTCTTGCCACCCACCAACACCGTGGCAATATGATTAATTGGTCTTTCTCGACTTTGCATTCATACATCGTGCAAAGTCCTCCGCGCCAGTTCTGTTTTTCAGTCTCTCTGTTTATATTCCGTCTCTTTTAAGTGCGTACAAGCTGCTATAATCTTTGGAACACGCACCGCATCCCGATGGAATCCAATAATTTAAACACCGGGCTACCTTTCATACATTCTTACCGGCGGTTCACGTTTGAACCAGTGGCGATCACGGGAGAACCTCGTACAGCACGAGACAAAGAAAACCACATCTGGCCGCCGGGTGCTGACGGCTTTGGTCCTTCGTGGTTTCAACCGAGCTGATGCAGTCCTTAATGGAAGGGTGCAAACGGTTCCCGTACAGTGTGGTGCAATACTCGAACATAACAGAAAGGCTAGACGACCTTACTCGTTACCAGCAAGGAAACCTACCAAGGAACAATCGGTAACATAGCGCCAGTTACAGATGAATACCTAACCACACTTCAGTCTCTTACACAGAGTCAAACCAACTGTATGCAATATAAATTCCCAGTTTGTGGGGACTACCCCTCGCTATGCCACTTTGCTTGGGTATGCATAAAAAAAATGTTATCCCGATTGACCTAAACCCTACTCCTGACCAGCACGAATCATGAACCAGCTCCAGCGGGAAGGGTGGACAGCACAAGCCGGCGGGCGTCGAACTGAGGGCCATAAATCTTTCGAAGCTGAACATCTATTTTTTTGGTTTTTCAATAAAGTTTTTCGCTCACTCACTTAATCGCGTAGTTTTGCCTTGTAGCGCAGCGTCATATTAGCATGTGCGGCTGATGAGCGAGGCGCTTCCCCTGATTTTCTCTCTTCGCACGACGATGACTCCACGACGTCGGCCGACTAACCCTCAACGCCTCTCGTTTCGGTCTTATCTAATTCGCCTGACAGACTGAATGGGGCAATGAGGACAACTACTTCTATGTTTTGTCGTTCGTAAAAATCGATCCGATGACACTTTCTGGCTGTGCTGATGTTGGTTCGGCAGATAAAGACGAATTTATTCTCATGAATATCGGATTTTAAAACTATCCCAGCCTCCTGACAGTTTATAGCAGAAAACTATTAACGCTAATAATAATTGCTTGCAGTTTTTGTAGCTTTTTATAGCTTATAAATGTTTATAAATGCCTTTTTTATTAGAAAGCGCAGTCTATCGACACACGCCAACTTCAACAAGTCGTCATTATCTTCACTGCTTTGTCTTTTAAGCATAAAGGCACTTTTTTACCTCATTTTTCGTGCACACTAATCGAAGACAGAGCTCGTTCCCACTCGAAGCTTCCCTACTGACTTTATTTTTGCAGGGAAAACGGGCCCACCCTATTGGTTCTTTCCCACCCAACGTCTTTGTCTCAATCTTCCACCGTGGACTTATTCTTTGTTAAGCCATCTGCCTGAATTTCTCCGTTTCCCTCGCACTTCTGCTCGAAGTGTTTCTCGCAAGATGATCTTTATGTGGTCCCGCCCTCATCCTTCCTCACACATGGCCCGCACCGCCTCGAGGGACCTTCTCCTCACCTTACCACTCGTTGCCGGGGGCTTATTTGAGCCCGGAACAAAGGTCAGACAATTCACTTAGGCCCACTGCTTTAGTCTTTCATCCTTCGCTGTTTAATGTTTGCATTGCCCTTTTCTGTTTTCAGAAGGGCCATTGACTACAGCCCCAACGCTGTTATGTTGGCGTACGGGGCTTCCCTTGTACATTCTTATCCCGTACGAGTGGGCGGAAGTGCCGCCACAACATCCACGAAGGTGTATTCTCTCCCTTGGTCACATTTGTTTGCATCCTTCTTCTGTGTTTTTTCTTCTGTCCTAGCTCCTGCCCTTTTCGGCACAACCTTCGTTTACGCTTGTCTTCGTGATTCAGTTAACCCATATTAGCTGATCTGTCAGCCAATTGTAGCTCGCAGTCCTGCAAAAGATAACTTTATTCTCATTGGTGATATGCATCTCCAACGGAAGAAAGCAGTATAGTGATTTGAACAAAAAATATTCTAAGCCAGTACGTGCATAAAACGGGTGTTATCGAGAAAGGTTTCGATGTTTTAAATTTCGATAAATTAAATGTCTAATATTTAATGCGTTGAGAAGTTTGGCAGAAAATTGAAATTTTTGTCTCAACAAAACTTCCCGGTAAGAAAATTGGAAGACATACATCACACATCTTCAGATGTGCGTATTCGTAAATCGTTGAAAGAATTAACATCCCGTCTTAAAGACATACCACACGTCGCTATCCGTACATCGAGGACGACGGAATCGAAAACCGAACCAAAATTTCGCGCTCATGAAAATAAAGCATAACTTTCTCTCATCTCTTCATTAGATGTTTTGATAGGTATTACTTAGCTTCAAGTAATCTTTTATTTGTTGCAAAAAGCCGTTTCGCCCCTTTAAATCTAATGATAATAAATAATCTACGGAATGTATTCATTACATGCCTGCAAGTCTAAATACCGTTTCTATGTTAAACCACCACCAAATATGTTGGACAGAAATTTTGAATATTGCAAAATTGTAATTTACTGTTAGGGAGATTCAATTGGTCCATTCTTCCAAGGTGTAACAAAATGTTTCGTTTAAAGCTTTTCTATCCCTCGCATCGAGCAGTTATGACTGCCATAAAAAAAAATGAAGAACGCTTTTGAAGATAGCAAGAACGCTATTAGCAAAACAAAATTGAAGCCTGACGACGGGAGATCTGCGGATATAATGAGTATTACGGTAGAATATTGAACTATAAGAAACATTGCGTTCATAAACTCTTTCCCGTTCTAAATGCTTTTGTCCAGAATGGTTGAGTATGACAAAACAACTTTTTTAATTCAATATCGTGCACCTTGCATGAGAATTACATATGATAGCCATCTTTGTCCCTAAATAGAACCCTCTCGAATTTATGATGAAACTTCAGGCGCAAACAAAACGGAGGCAAGGAAATAAGACCACTGGACAAGCGCCGCATTTTCATCTTGAACAGCAGCCACCTAGCCCAACTTTCCATTCTGTTGAACCTGTCTAATTTCTTTTTTTGCTATTCCTTATTTCCTATTGCGCTTGTCTTCTACTTATTCACCTTTATTTCTGCCGGATAGCGATCAGGTGCTTCAGCAAAATACGAAGCGGTCATCGCCGCCAGCACCCGCCGTTTTTTCCTTCTTTGCTTTTAAAATTAACCACTAGAACAACTGTGATGTTCCAGCTTAAAGGCATTCTTGCCGAGCACAGCATCCACATGCTGTACGAACAAAGACAGGCGCCACTCTGTGAATTCCTGCTGGTAATATACAGACCAAGACCTTTACGTTCACCCTATATGAGATATATAGAACACTCGCACTGAAAGCAAAAAGGCTTGGAAGTGGGCGTTAACGTGGGCGGGAGGAAGTAGCGTGATCCAGCTAACACTGCCGCTTTATGCATTCGAAAACTAGAGACATTAACGGACTATTCTTTTTCGGTGTAAGAACACCCATTGCATCTAAGTAGATTCTTAACAGATACATTGGTTGTGCAGCTCCGCCGATGATTGCGAAGAGCTGAGCAGTAGGTTATGTTTGTGATATTTTCGCGGTCACTTCATAGCACATAGTGGGCTATGAAGAGAGGCCCCATCTAGGTAAAATGTGGGCGATCGATGTGAGCCCCAATGGGACCAATGTGGGATTTGCGACGCGGGCGGAGGGCGGCCCGCTTTGCACTGCCCACAAACGCCCCAATAGGTCCCATTTGGGACCAGTGCAGTTAGGGCATGTGGGACTGCCCACTATTTTTGGTAGAGGTGGGTAGCCCCCGAGAACGAACGTTAGCTTTTCACCTCAGTTAGCCTCCGCAAAACCACCATGGGACAGATGCGGGTTCTAAAGGGCCGTGCCCAATTGAAACCTGCCCACATGGTCTCCACAGGGGGCCGATGTGGATGCTCTAGAGGCACATCCAGCCCCAAACGTCTCCTTTGAGCCATCAAGGATTAATATCTCGGTCTCATCAAACCAACCTATCAAAATTTTCTCTCTAAGCATGAGGGAAAATGGGCTTTGGTAGCGGAGCTGTCCGCAATGAGCCCATGTTGCACCTTGTGCAGGCAGTGCACCTTATCGGCTCAAAAAAGTTTATTTAACATCCACTTATTGTTGCGCGTAGCGCGGACTGCCTATGTTTGCTTTCCGAAATATGGCGACTGGAAAGAGTCAGGCAGTTCAGTCTACACAGTCAAGTGGGCACAGTCGTTTCTGCACATGGCCTGGTTATTTTCCACAAATTTTTTTGAAGCGTGGTTGTCGGAAGTATGTAATTTTAAGTTTGATGGGAGTAATTATGTTGGCCATTATATTATAAATTATCTAGAATAGTAAGTTATGAGCGCATATAATACAAATTTGTGAATTGGAAAAATGCATGAATAATACGATGAAGCCCCGTCGGAGGCTGAAGCCGCGCTGTACAGACGACGTAGGACCGCCTGCGTCAGTGCATCGGCTGCCCCATTTGGGCTTGCCGCGTTTTTCGTATAGCACCGCATTTGTGTTCCATCTGCCCAGATGACCCTAAAAAGGAACCGATGGGGGTAGCTTGCGGGCACGCCCGCTTTCAAGCCCTGGCACGGCCGAAAGGTTTTAGCGATTTCGTGTGTGCAGCACCAGTTAGGCGTAACGAGTTTTTTCCTGCACAGAGCCCACATTTATGCTCCACCTGCGCTCCAGTATTGAACAAGGGACGAATGTGACGAACATGTGAACCCGCTCTCAAGTACCTCAAGTTTTATGTGGGCAGCCCTTTTTGCGCTAGCACAGGTTTTTGTTAACATATAACGCACATTGACGTCCCCTCTGCCATGAAGTATCCTACAATGTACCGATGTAGATAGCTGTCGGGCATGCCTGTTTTCCAGCCCGCCTCAGGCCTATGCAGGGCCTAGAGCGGTTTCGCGTGCGCAGCCCCATTTGGATTACCAGAGGATTTTTTTCAGCATTGAGCCCACATTGACGTTGCATCTGCACTCATGTACCCTAGTAGAAACCGATGTGGAGAGCAACTGGGCATTCCCGCTTTTAGCCCCGCCATGGTCTATCTGGGGCCTACAGTGATTTCGTGTGGGCAGCCTCATTTGTGCTAGGAGAGGGTTTTCGTGCATAGAGCCGGTATTGACGTCCGATCTGCCCTGATGCGCCCGACAACAGACCGATGTGGGCTAGATGAAGGAATGTGGCATGAGGTAGACCTAGCAGCACCGGTATGGGACCCATGTAGAATCAACAGAGACAGGCCCAATTTGGGCTGGCCCACTTATTCCCCACAGGGGACCGATGTAGGTAGTCCAAGCGTTGCCCCATCTCCACTTGCCCATGTAGGTCCCACGAGAGCCCTCTTTGTGTGCTACTTGGGGTGTACAAGCATAACCTGTGAATGTCACTCGGTAGTACGGATAATTTTATACATCCCTGAAGTAGACCGCTTCGCCAATACAAACGCCCTCACACTCTGGGTATATCAAAAAATATACAGGAGCTTACAATACACTACAGGCGTGTGGAACTTTACAGCCCTCGATTAACTATTATAAACGTAAAATGCAGCACTGGTGCCACTTGGGAAGAAACAAAATGTTATCAGCAGCACCGACTACTGCATTGGAAAATTCTCATAGTCGTCCTGTCAATAAGTCGCTTAATACTGCAATAATTCACTGATGCAAGAGAAATCACGATATTGTAAACGTTTCAAAGGAAACAGCAAAAAGCGGTTTCATCTCTTCACAGATATTCCTGCTGGTAGGATGATTCTTTTCTCAAAGATTTCTGTGAAAATTCAATGCTTGACGGCCACTGCAAACCACCTGCTCTGACACTCCACTCTCGTTTGCTGCCTATTTCTGCGCTCTTCGCATCAACGTCACAACCGCACAAAGCGCAACCATCAGTGGCAAGAACGGCGAATGGGAAAGGCGTGGCGATGGCAGCATCACAAAGGCACTGGCAGAAGAAAAAAAGAAAGCATCCGCCTCAAGAAGAACGAGACCCCCGAGAATCGACGCCTGCAACGTGTGTGCTACGCTCTTGAGACAGGTCGACAGCAGCAGCGATTGATGTCGATGGAGTACAGGCTGCTTCGTGCACCGCTCATTGGCCAATAATTGGACGAGCTCCAGCTTTGAGAGAAAGGGCGCGTGACCTACGTTGCTAAGACGCCGGTGCCAGAGGGAAGCCGACATTACATTAGCCAGTGATTTTGTCACGTCGTACGCTTTTGTCCGATGCTGCTGCTTTCATTGCAAGCATAGACAAAATGGGGAGAATAGGGAATTGAGTGGCTATAACCAGGAAACAAGTTATTCTGAACCAATCACAAAACACTTTCAGAACAGTTCAGGTCGCGAAGAAGAGTGAGAAGAAAGAGGACAGGCAAGGAGGTTAGACGGAACAGTGTGGGGGTTGGTTTGTCTGCACTGGACGAAACGACTTTAAGGAGACGCAGGTAAGAGAGGGATGAATAAGAACGAAGGATCTGAGTTACAGACGAGTGGGTTCATGGAAGCGTCTAAATTAAAGATGAAAGACGTGGGAAATATACGCGACGAGCCCGACAATAAGAACTAGAAGGGCATCGAAACAACATTTATTTGCTTGGTTCTAACATAAACCAGGATTTACTCCTAATAAAATTGGTTTCTTCCAGGCTTCTTTAGGTAAGACGGTAGCGTCCGACAAGACGATCCAAATTAATGCGTGCCTCACATATGCGCTGTGCTTTGGTATATGCAACTGCCATGTGAGTCAGTTTGGCTACTCAATATCTAAAGATTATTCCAGGTTGGTGCCGCGGCCCGGCCTCCAGCTTTATGCATCTGCGCTCCAGGAAAAGCCACGTTTCATGTTATCTCTTATCCGGAATGTGGTTATTGTTCATTGAATCGTGGCATACGTTGTCGTGATTTGACTCCAAATGGTCTGAATTAATCCTATTGTGTAATAGCTTTGGTGCTTTGGTTATATGCCAGCAGTGTACAGCGTGTAGCAATATGTCTGCTTTTAGAAAAATGCACCATTTTTGCTTGAAATACATACTCCCTATTTCATTAAGCTAAAGCTGCCAACCCAAAAGATACATCGAATTAGTTCGGTTTTAAAGAGTTTTTCTCATATTTTTTTCTTTCTCTTCTTGCAGTAACAGCATGTAAGCATAACAGAAATCTCCTATTGTGCTTGTCAAGGTTATCGTTGTATAAAGCAGTGCGGCGATATTGCTGCTTCCCATTTACCGCAGCAACAATATTCGCAAATTCAGTCTCGGAAACATTATCTCGCATGCCATGTGTACTTGATGACCAAATATTGATACGAAAACTGCATCTGCTGCTGCCGCTGCGCGCGCCGGCTGAAAACACACTTTAAGAAAATTGGAGCTTTTTTCTTGGAAAATTGGAGCCCCGGGATCAAACCAGACCGCGGCGGCTGCGTTTTTATGGAGGCAAAACAGTAAGGCGCACGTGTGCTGTGCGATGTCAATGGACGTTAAATATCCCCAGGTGGTCGAAATTATTCCGGAGCCCTCCACTACAGCATCTCTTCCTTTCTTCTTTTACTCCCTTCTTTATCCCTTCTCTTACGGTGCGGTTCAGGTGTCCAACGATATATGAGACAGATACTGTGCCATTTGCTTTCCCCAAAAACCAGTTATTATTATTATTAAACTGGAGCACTTGAAACGCATAGTAGCTTTTCATTTTCTGCCTTTAACGATGTGAACTGATTACTCCAAATGGCGGCGATATACAAAGGGGAATATTTTTTACTGGTTAAAGCAATGCGGTAAGTGCAGGTGGCTCGTACAAGAAGATGGACATTATGCACTTGCTGTGCGTCAGTAATTAGACGGTTTAGTAAGTAAAACAACTAATCATTTTTTTAAATTTTTTTCACAATAGTGATTAAGTGCGAATTGCGAAATTGAAGGCCGTCAACAACTCAGGTGATTTCTGTTTATAAACTTTGTTATTCGCCAATATGGTTCGATATATCTAAATTCAATAATGCTCATATCACAGCTAATTAGCTGGAAGTGGGATAGTGTCACTTCACCCGTGTCACAATTAACATTGAACACCGCGGCGTATGGAATGTGAGGTTGGCCGCGCCAGCGCGAATGCTCTACTCCGATGCTGAGTACGTAGAGATTACAATCTCTCGCGAGTGTGAAAATATGCGTGGAGCTCGCACCCAGGTTGTACGCTGCTTAGAATCCCGGCTGTCGAGTGCCAGCTCGTCCTTCCATCGCATCTGTATTTAGTCGATATGTGACATCAGGATTACTCCTTCTGCTGAAAAGAAACCTGCCAACAAACCGTTAATTCATAGGCAGATGTCCTGACATACATCTGGTGTGGCCAAAAGCAAAACATAAAGAAATTGCCGGCGCATATGAAGTGCGCCCGACTTCAATTGAGAGCTCACTTTTAATACACAGCTGCCACCTACGTGATATGTGTCATTACCAGGACTAACGAGGCCCAGTTTACAACGGATGCGAATGTGAGCTTGCGCAACGCAAGGTATTAGTGCAGAGGAATACTACACTGGCTACGGCAGCCGAAGCGCCAAGTGAGACGGGCAGCAAATGTTTGATGTATCAATGATCTGGGCCATATTTCTAGCCTTTACTTCATAGACAGACAACTTACTATAAAGTAGCAGACAGACTGCGTTCTAAAGGGAACCGTCTCATATCTGCCGCACGGCTGAAGATGGTTTTATGACAATAATCTTTTCCTAGCATGGTGGAGCTATGCGGGGTTTTTAATTTGCCTGCTGGTGCGTTTACCGGCGGGTTCTTTTAAAAACAAATATTGGGTGCAGTGAAATCTCTTTGTCTTCTGAAGTTCAGCAATTTTATACTTTTTAATTGGTTTCTCTGGATATATCTTAAAAATGAAATTTTCTCAACTGAACGAGCCACCCTCGAAGATCTGAAGAAACCTGTGAATATATCAACTTAAAGCATCCTAAGATATACACTTTTATCTCAAGCAAGCGCCATGACTTACCGCTTTCTTTTGTGCATCGCAACGAACTGGAAGAAATATGAGCCCGTCAGGCCAAAATTGCGCGCTGCCGTCTCAAATAATAACTTTTTCGCGTAGTGCCCGAATGGTGCTGCAGGCAAGTGAAAGGCCGAAATAAATAAACAAAATTGAATCGTAATTCTTGTGCGACTCGCAGATTCTAAACATCTGATGTCAAGATTTATTATCCATGAAATACACTTACAAAAAAATCGACGCGTCTGCTACACCACAAGGCAGAGCTATCGAGGCGCCTTGTGCGATACAACCCCTTACCAGAGTATGAAAATTTTTCCAGCGGCAAAATTGAAATCGTTTATTTTAGCTGTCAGGCCGATGCCACATAACAGAAATGAGCGCTTCAGCGAAACTACTCGCACATATTAAGATAATAGCGCCACTAAAGCTCTGCCTGGTAACAAACTGTCACTGATGCGTGGCCTACGCTAATTGCAAAAGCTAAGTGATCAAATAGACGACAACAGAAAACGCGCTCCGTTAGTAACTGCAGACGAAGCGCGCCATACCAGCGACAATGATGGTTCTCGACATCGACGGCCGCGTAGTTGCCGATTACTGCGGTTGTCCTTGCGCTAAGCGACAAAGGAGAAGAGAGCAGCGATCATGGTCTATGTCTGGTTTCGGCGTTCCCCAGCTGAGGAAAATAGCGGAGACGAGGCAGTCACTGCAGCATGTCACAAGCAGCCATTATACTTTTACTAGACTTCCTACACTCCTCATTCGTTGTGTTTAGTCTTCTTGCCCAACAAAACAGCCGATTTTGTCGCGATGTAACGCTTTTGAGAACGAATTTTTCCCAACTTTGAAGTGTACCATGATATTCATGGCTTCTCCGTGGCTACGAACTCGCTATTGACAAACACCACCGCTCTTTGATAATGCAAAGTCCATTTGCAAAACTCAATTAAATTGGCTAGATTATTAACTTCACTTTCAAAATCTTGTGCGCCGCTGTTGGCAATTGGTGCCTGAACAGATGCTGCTCCGTCGCTCCGTTCCGTCTTTCTGCCTTGTGTCTCTTTTCGTGTCTGTAACCAAAGATGTACAGTTACCAAAATGCCCAGCAAGACGTTCTTTTAAGATTTTCCTTGATTCTCGAAGCCTTTTCTTTTTCGTTTTCTTGTGCACTCGCTGGAACACACGAAAAAATAAGCGCCTTCGTTTTTCCACCAGAGTATACTGTCATGTCGCCATAGCAAATTGTTATGTAATCCGCTGCGGTGACTCAGTGCCTTTGGCGTTCCCAAGGTTGTGGGTTCTATCCCGGGCGCGGTAGCCGCATTTTGATAGAGTTGAAATATATGAAACGCCAAAGTGCTATACGATGTCAGCGCACTTTAAAGAACCCCAGGCGCTCCAAACTAATCCAGAGCCAACCACTACGGTGTTCCTCAAGCCTCTTTGTTGCTTGGGGTCGGTAAAGCCAGAATTTGCTATTAAGAAACAGTCGTGCATGCTGACGCAAATACTTTTGTTCTAATAAGCGAATACGTTTCGTGCTTACTGCGAGTTGATATAAGCAAATAAACTTTCGTGCGCAAATTTACCGCACTTACTTTTCAAGTAACGTACGCCTAAATTTGATTCTCCTTGCAGAAATTCGCTTCATTTAGTAGGGTGGCCATCGTTGATACAGGAACTGTCTCTAACCTGTGTGCTTTTAAGAGCCTGACCTTTTCATTGGATGGTAATTTATTTTCACGGAACATGCAGTCGGCCCGTGTCTGTAATGTTTAAGTAAAATTAATATATCGTGGCAGCGCAGTGCGCAAAGCAGGAAGCAGACTTTTTTGTTAAAAACTATCTGATATCGATTTAGCATAGCCATTAATTAGAAGCAGACCTATACCTCACCATCACCAATAAATACAACTGGCAATTGGCAACGGAGTACCTTTGTAGAAATATTAGGCCTAACTCTTGTGCAATTAATACCACAATGCTTCTTACGCATGCACAGAAAAAAACTGCTCACATGAGCACAAACGCTGTCTCGATCGCATTGCTTTGCATAACGAATCCGAATGCAAATGGCGCGCCTCGGCTGAAATTACCGCCATTACGACTAAAAACGCTCTCCGAGTTTCGATAGGTTCGCTGATTGCGGCGTCAATCTCCCAAAGGCCATTTCCGCCACGGTGTTCTATACTAGCTCCTTGCTGCGCTGTTCTTAATTTGCCGCCGCTTAGCAGAAATTGGCGCGCAAGCTGAGCGTGCGCGATTGACTGCGCGTGAACTCTGCTTTTCCTTCGAGCACGCTGAAGCGTGCTTCGTTTAGGTTCCGTACGAAGCCGAACATCTGCCGAGTATACCTTGCCGAGTATGCTGCCACCTGATTTTTGATAATAAAAACGAGTGTATTTTGCGAACGGCTTTCGTGAAACATTTTATACATATGTATGTGTGTGTGTGCGTGGGAGGGGGAGGCGGATTGCCGTTTATTTTTTAGAGCCTGCTTATGTAGCACCTTCTGAATAGTGGTATCTAAAATAAAATTATAAGTAAATAATCACAAGAGCAATGAACAAAATGAATTATTCTAGTTGAATAAAGCAAACTTACACGAGGTTAGCCTCGGCTCAGTTGTGAAAAGAAATTATATGTTTTTGCATTCGTTTCCAAGATTACTCGCGAATGACTCAGCGCCACGCGCAGCACTGCTGCTGCAAAATGTACGAAGCATTCCGGAGCATAATTCAGCGTTACAGCTGTCGTTTGGTTATACTGCACGTCATTCGGCGTCTCTAAAGCACGTGAACAGATGATAATTAAATTCGCATTAAACGCTTGGATATTATGACTTGTATGAGTTACTTTGCTCAAAATTTTCAGTTTCTATTCAAGTTCATAGCTGTAAGCAAAAACCACTTGCCTCCGCAGTGGACAGCCTTTGCATGATACACTAATGGGGATAATTGATTAATACTTGGGTATACTAGCAGCTCGTCAGATACGATGAATCATTCACAACACAGCAAATGTGAAAATTATGGCAGTTTTCAGCCACACTTACAGCAGCAACTGTCCGCCGCGGTGGCTGAGTGGTTATGGCGCTCGGCTGCTGGCCCGCAAGACGCGGGTTCGATCCCGGCCCCGGCGGTCGAATTTCGATGGAGGCGAAATTCTAGAGGCCCGTGTGCTGTGCGATGTCAGTGCACGTTAAAGAAACCCAGGTGGTCGAAATTTCCGGAGCCCTTCACTACGGCGTCTCTCATAGCCTGAGTCGCTTTGCGACGTTAAGCCCCCATAATCCAAACCAAGCCAAACAGCAGCAACTGATGATATTGCTGTAACCATAAATAGAAACTGTTCTAAATGTAAGCGCTTCGCATGGATATTTTACTCTTTGAGAAACTATGAAGCAAAGTGTAACAGGGAATGTTGGAGCGAGTTGTGGCATGCTAATTTAGTTAGCATGATAAGACAAGGTCAAGTATCTAGAGAGCAAAACCGCTTTTCATCGAAGCTGATGTAAATGACGCTGAATAAAAAACAAAAGTGACATCGCCTGAATATGTTGAAGAGTACGATGGGTCCTTTTAGAGTGTATATAAACCAGTTGTAGCATTAGCCACGCTAATAGCTTAGAAGGGGTGAAAATGCATGATCACCGAATAATAAAAGCAACTAAACTATTTTTGGACACTACGTTCTTTTTTTAAGAGATGCTGCGCAGGTGATTCAAAGTGAACTCCTCCTTTTGTATTGAAGCAAAGAGAACACTGCTATCTTGCAGCGTAGTGCGAAGATAATTCTACAACAAAGGTGAAGATCTGGCCGTGCTTAATCTGTTAGTTTTGTGAAGCTGAACACCTGTGTGTAAATAGCTTTCACCTCTAAAGAGGCCATCCATAAACTTCACACAGATAAAGAATGCACATGGTTCATCGGACGTGTTTAAACCAGTTACTCCCTCTTTATAGCAGCGGAATAATTAACTAATGACGCTTAAGTAGGAGAATTGTATTTTGCGAAATTTAAAGTCAGCAGCGAAACAGTCACTTTATGAGACTCGCTATTCAATGAATATATGCCGACGGCAGCACAAAGCAGCACAACTTTATAGGAGCGCAAAAACCGAACTCCAGTTCACAGAACTAACCTGATGCTCTTCTCTCATTCTTTTTATTGTTATGTACAATTACATTACAATGCTGTTGAAGCAATGTGCAATGCTACTGAATCTAGTAAAAAAAAAAAAACGCTTCCATGGCAGGCTAGTCAGCGATGCCTCTTTAACACCGCCGTAAATCTGCGTTCCATCCAATTCCAAGTGAGCCCTTTGTCCTCCCCTTGTCAGATTGTATTTGCACTATTTTCTTCCTTTCAGGGGGCGCGGCACACGTTTCTTTCTTCTTGTATTTGTCTAGCTCCCATTTCACTTTTTCTGTTCATCAAGAAGCCTTCCTACCGTTCTGATTTAACCCTGGCCCGTCGCAGCCTTCACCACGGGACACCGGTGTTTGGCGAAATCGTTTTGCGAGCTATCCCCGACTGCGGGGAAGGAGGGAAGGGGGGGGGGGGGGCGCTGCCAGTGGTCGTGATTGGAATACCTGCCCTCACAATCCTTGACTCCTTTTCACCGCGTGTGTTTGTGACCGTCCTCTGCCTTGCTCGCATGGATGCACCTCGGAATTGACTCGCCCTTATCCCATTCACTCCTTTCGGAGCGGTGTTTTGGGGTTTTTTCTTTTTATCGGTCATCGTGCTAGCGCACGAAATCCCCGGAAATCACGGATGGCGTGAGATATCTTCGGCGCTCTAGGATTCTCTGATACGCACTGCTTGAGTATGCGTTATATTTTTGTTGGTTTTTAAGAGGCGTTCGCACGAAAGAGGTTTAGCTTTAAAAGTTGAAAAATTTGAAACAGCAGCGACTTTTCTGTATTGATAATGTAGGCGCAAGCCAGAAGTATACTCATCGATTTTTCACGGAAAGCATACGCGAAGCACTGTGATGTCTGCACTCGAAAGGTTTCATACCTCATCTTTTGGCCAAAAGGAGCAGTTATCATGAAAATTTGGTGCATCGATGGAAACTGAAGTTGTGTTTGACTTTTGAGCGCGGAACCATCTTAGTTAATACTTAAATGAAGCACTTATTTTAAAGAAAAATATCCTCATACGCTTCCGTTTCCGAGAGGAGCGGAAAGCCTGGGGAAACTATTTCATGTCACATAGCATGACATCCAAAGGGAATACACCTGCCACCACTTTGGCTCAGTGGTTATTGCGCTCGCTCCTGATAATCAATGATAATTAGCGTCCCTAGTAAATTAAATTGCTTTGGGGCGTTAAACCTCAAAAAACCAAAACCAGTCAAAGGGTATACATTAAAAGAGGCAACACGATATTCAAATTAAATGGAACTAAGTAGAAATCACTCACGAAATGCTGATTGGAGGTTTAGAAAAACTGATGTAGTTTGCATGCCTGTAAGAGTTATTTGAAAGCTAAAACCTCTGAAAGACACTGACATTCGCACATTCGCATTTGGGGACAAAAATGGGCTTTTCTAATGCATGAAGCTACATCTGTTCACGAAGTCAGCGCTACATACCGAGACACTTTATTATTAAAGAGCAAAGAGCAGGTGGAGGATTCTCGTAAAAATTGCATAATCGCTCTCAACTGCCGGCGCAACGAGAAACACTGAGGCTATACGTCATAGGTTAAGTGGACGCCAGTCTTTGGAGTCACTTGAGCGCAGTGCAGTAAAGTAGTCAAGCGGTTAATTTTTGCCACTAACATGAAAAAGTGACACGTGAATAGTTGTAATGAAACAAAGCCTGCAGTTACATTCCTATTATATCATGATAAATATTATATGCAGAAAATATCCGCGCTCCTCAAAACTGCTCCCCTATGCCTGTTTTGGCTTTTCTGGATCTTCACGCAATCACCGCAATAAGTCGTGTTCTTTTCTGAAAGCAACGGATTAAGACGCTAAAACTCGGGTATGCTCTTTGCTGTTCGGTATGCCTACTAAAAAAATGCAGTATTGTCCGCAGGCGGCAAGAGTGAACGATCGCATTATTAACGCAAAATTCGCAACTTACCCCGCCTTCTACGCTGCTTTTATCGTAGCGCTTAAAAAGCCGACCGGCTTGCACAAGAAAATTCACAAAAACAGGCTAAATTCGGTCTACTAGATACATTACTACACGTCTGAAGGGCCAATGCTTGCGCGCTTGAACCGCGCAGGCAAGTAGGATGATATGTTGATATATGTTGATATGTTGATATATATATGATATGGTGATTTATGAAGTGTTGGAACGCCCTGCACTGATTAAAAAAAATTTTGGCAAATGTAAGTGAACCGGCACCGGTGACCAGCTTTATGAAGAATAACGGCGGTTGGTTACGGCACAAGCGAGAACCAACAGGAGTTAATCTTCTGCCTGCGCGGAGCTCAAACCTTCCTGAAGCCGGGTTGTTTGAAGTCTAGGAACAAAAGCATAATGTCTAACAGCCTAATTACGCGGCGTAGCCACTGAAACTTACATTCAACTTTTCTTTAACGTTTTCTTGGAGCTTTGCGCAGTTTCATCTCTGTCGTCAGCCGCTAGAGAGTTGATCCCCAGCACTAGCCCAGCTTGGCTCTTTTAATTCTTGAGCTTGTGGTCGCATTACCATGATAGAAGACTAAGACTGCCTATCCATGACAGTAACGTTGATCCAAAGCAGAACTGTGACTCCCTTTTAACTACGTGCGAGGTGTCAGACTACTGAGAATGAATAGTGGGAGAGGCAACGACTTTAATGGAGCTGCATGTTTTAGAGCTAAATAAAGACGAAAAAGTTCATTCAAATTCGGTGAGGTAATAACGATGCTTATTTTTTTTTGTTCCTCATTGTCTCACATGAACTGACTTAACTACCGGTTCGGATATTCAGCGCGAATTTCGCGCATAATACTTCTGCTTGCATGATATTTAAATACAAACATGCAAACCCTGGGTCCTCAAATACACCTTCACGAGGACCACGTACGATGAAATGATCTAATGACTAGAGAGTGCATCACGCAGGGGGGGGGGGGGGGGGGGGGGGGGGTGAGAGGGCTCACCGTACCATGTCCTAAACCAACCCTCTACTTTAACCGGCGTTAGGTCACCGCCAGTAGTTCTCCAGTGTAAACTTCTGCAAGAAACAAAGTCAAACGATAATACAACCATGAACAATTAATTACTATTTTAAAAGGAAAGGCGCATCCACAATGTAGTATGCCAAAGCGAAAAGCATTACATCCACGGCCATGTCTAACAATTTATCGGAGAGCTGTATTTTATCACACAACTGGTCACCACGCCTTAAAATGCGTTTGCTGTTATTTGCAAGGACGATCAGATGTAAACACAACGGTATGAGACTGTTAGTGCGGCATGCAGATACAGCATATTATTCAGTCTTCTGTCCAATACTAGAAGCAAGCTGCTCTGGCTCATGTTCCGCTTTATACTGACAAGATGGTGAAGCTTGGACACTCTTAATTTTTGGGCCTGTTCACTTACACCAGTCCTAGGGCTTGTGCCGGCAAACAGTTCTTTTATGCGCAAAAAATTATTACCTTTGGTTAGCTGACATAGGCTGAAGAATTTCGCTTGGTGCATAAAATTCCAATGAACTCCTGGACAGTGACTTGCATTTACCCCAACGAACCTATTTTCTTTCGTTAAAAGCAGGTATACTCATAATTTGCGCTCCAAAAGGAGATCACAACACACTTGTTAAGCCTGACTAATGTAAAATCACGTTAGCAATGGACGCAACAAGCCCATTATTTATAAACGAAGAGAAGAGAACCTCAATCATATAAGCTGAGCAATAAAATTATTGCTGAACAAGCCAAATTTGAAACGAAAGATTAAAACTGTCCAAGTGGGTGAGCACAGAGCAAGTTAAGCTGTTGCGTAGCTGAGATTTAGCCTTTTTATGTCGGCTGCTGTCGATCAATTAACGCAGCAGACACCGCTTACTCAGAAAAGATAATGTTTTCAATCATTTTACTTTCATTTCTTTCGTTGCAGGCGCATCGTCTAGTCTTCTTGAGAGCGGTGGACGTGGCCCCACGATCGTTCTGGAGCCCCCAACTGTGGTGGAATTCGCAAGTGAGACGGGAGCCGTGCTTCCTTGCTCAGCTCAGGGACAGCCCCAGCCGACCATCCACTGGGAGAAAGAAGACGGCAGCTCAGCCACCACGGTGAGGAAAGTGCGTAGGCGCAGACGCGTAGGCTGCACTATGAGAAAGAGAATGAGGGACGGAAGAGAGGTTAAGCAGATAGAAGTTCCGGTTCGTCATTATTCCAGGGAAAAAGAAATTTTGGACCTAAATGAGGGACAAGAGAGAAGAGGAATAAAGAGGAGAAACATTCGATTAATGCCGCAATTAAGGCATACGCGGCGCCCAAGTCATGATCATCAGCCTGACTACGCCGACTGCACGGCAGAGGCTTCTCCCATGGCACTCCAACTAACCCTGTCATTTGCCAACTGCGGCCACCGTATCCCCGCAAAATTCTTAACCTCATCCGCCCTCCTAACTTTCTGCCGTGCCCTTGCTACGCTTGCCTTCTCTTGGAGTCCACTCCGTTATTCTTAAGGACCAGCGGTTATCTTGCTTTCGCAACACATGCCCTGGTTAAGCCCATTTCTTTCTTTTCATTTTGATTAGGATGTCATTATGCCGCGTTTGTTCCCTCACCCACTCTGCTCGCTTCCGGAATCTTATTGTTACATTTATCACTTTTTTTTCCATAGATGGCGGCGTTGTCGTTAACTTGAGCTGAACCCCTTTCGTTAGCCTCACGTGCCTATATCGACTCCCGCAGACCGCTATAACTGCGACGTTCAAAAATTAAACTCTTGCGTTCGATGGGGTCTAAGCGTTTCTGTTCTTGTTACTATACCTGAAAGCACGAAGGAACGGTAATCTTTTGCATATTGTCGCGAACATTCGGACAGCTTGTTTTTAGGGCCCCTTGTTCAAAATCACCAGCCGCGCCTTATCAGTTTCTCACGCCAGAGGCGGCCAGGTTTCTCTCTAGTTTGATTGCAGCGGCGCGGAACTGGTTCTGCGATATTGGAGATTACCGTAGATTATGTGGACCCCTGATCTGGAATGTTCGTTGTAAAATTTAAATTCAATGCGATCGAGAGCGCGGCCCAGCCTGATCTTTGACGACTCCGCTGCTCCTTTGCTGCTATCTCCGCCATCAAGTGCAATTAATGCGACAGAAAATGATCGCCCAACAAATTGACGCATTTGAAAGCTTCTTTTTAGAGTTCAACGTCCAACAGCGACTCGGGCTATGAGGGACGCCGTAGTTGAGGGCTATGAATAATTCCCACCACCTGCGTTTCTTTAACGCGACCTGACATCATACAATACACGGATATCTAGAACTTCGCCTCTATAGAAAAGCGATCGCCGCGGTCAAGATCGGACTCGCCTCTTTCGGGTCAGCAGCCGAGCACCGTAGCTACTGATCCATCGCGACGTCCTGTTTCCTTTGAAAGGCTTCAGCGATTACCATGGTGCCCGACTGGCGTCATCGCTCATAAAAATCTTTCTGAGCAGGTTATTTCGTTCCATTGGAGAAGAAACACATATGTTCGTGTTTGATAAACGGACCTTTGTTACTCAAGCCGGAGACATAGTGTTCCTTCCAGCATCCAACACTAATAACTTGGCGTAATTTCCTGTCGCTACCTTAATGTCATCTTATTATGACACGGACTATTTCGTTGTGATCTGATGACCCATGGTTTTGCACTACTCTGGACGGACTGTTACATGACTGATTCAGCCTCATCGCTAAAGCCCCGGCCTCATTTGCCGTTCTGGGGTTAAAGGTTGGCCGGCGCCAGTGCATTGCCACCCACATTACTCGTGGGAAGCATGAATGCGCAACTCTGCCGTACTCGAATGGGGGTACCTTGAGCCCAAGGTGTTTCTTAACGAATAAAGGAGCTCTATTTTTGGAATAGTAGGCTTCGTAAATAGCATTTGATCAGTCAACGGTGACCCCGCATTGTGTTCTTTAGATTGTCCGTTATGCAGATAATACAACCACTCAACGGCCTTGGCAGCTTTAGCATTGTGGGAAATGGTAAAAGCAGACCATATTTTTCGAAAATCTCTTTTGATGCCTTAATGAATTGTTTTGAGGTAGCTGTTGTCTGTAATTTTTCTTTCGTTATTACCAATTTACCCTGTTACCTATTTAGATATTACAGGGGGTTTAGCCCGGATATGTGATCAGTACTCTTGCCGATTACAACCGCACAAAGCCAGTTTGAATTTAAAATAAACTTAAATTACTTTTTCGCACAAAAATCCTTGCTAAAGTATGAAAAACCTAATTAAAGCTGTCTCTAACGAGGAAAGAAAATGAGCTAGATTACAGATTGATAAAATTCACCTTGGAGTCACGTTTTCTTGTTATGCAGAGGCATACCGATGCTTGTACTCGGTAACGAACAGAGATGAGAAATTCCTTGGAGGGTTGCCTTTTAAAGGCTTCTGGGTTGCCAATTTTTCTTTCAGGTGCCTGATCTTCGGGAGACTCGGTCCGACGGCTCCCTTGTGTTTCCTGCATTCAGCACTTCCCAGTTCCGACCGGAAGTCCACTCTTCTACGTACCGCTGCGTAGCCACCAATGCCTACGGATTGGTCAAGAGCCGCCTCGCACACGTTCGAGGAGGTGAGTGCGAATCACGCTTTTGCATCACTGATGTATGGCGCTTGCAATCTGTCGCACAGGACGCGCTTCTGCCGTTGAGACTGCCGCATCTTAGCAATAATATTTTGGCAAAGCATCACGTGGGAATAACCCGAACTCGTAAAGACGCTTTCAATTTTCGCAAAGGACAGGTTGAAAGAGCTTAGCTACAGACTCGACTTCTTATGAGAACAGAGTTCTACTCGTGTTTTACTTTGAACTAATATTATCAATTGCGTGCGTTAGTAAACAGTCAGGACATAACGGTGTCACCACTAGCTCAAATACGAAGACAGGAAGCAAAAAAAAATTGGAAGTGCTATAACTGCAACTACAGCTATCAGAATTCAGCTTTGCTTTGTACATAATATATTCTGGCTGGCGCACGATCTGTGCGAATATTCCGGTCGATAAGTTTACAACTGTAATGCGCCAAGATGGAGACAACGTGCGCCATTCACTAACCATCCAGCCGATCGGTTATTATTAATCCTGTATTTGAGCAGCCCCTGTCGCAGTGCTGAAAACTCGCTTGCCTTCACTGTGTTATTTTAAGTCACGGGAGAACACTTTACTCGGAGCGCTGGCACAGACATGCCGATTGTGCTAAGCGGGATTCGAAGTGTTTCTTTTATTCATTTCCGGAGGGTTCGTAAAGTAAGGCTTGCCCGAGGCTATAGTGTTCTTGTGATCACCTTAGCGGAACAATGTCATTTCTGGGCGACTTTACATTAATACTTTTCTTAACATACATACTGTAGGATGTGACTTATAGGAGAAAAGCTCGTCCGGGCCACTACCGTATCGTGGGTGCATTTTTCAACAATCTAAAGTTGCCCCATAGCTGCTTGGTGATTTGTACAGCGGCAAGTGTGTATCTGTGATGTCTAGAAGCCAGCGAAAGTATGTCCGCGGGTCAGGGAAAGTGGGTGAGAGTAAAGATATAAGCTCGGAGCGATACTATCTTTTTAGGGTGGGACATGCGTTCACGCGTCATCAAGAAAACACCCTTTGCAAGCATCCCCAGTGGCGCGCTTCGCGCTACCTTTGTGGTAATCGGGGGATTTACGCCTTGCTTGTAGGTGGAAAATCGGAGAATGCAAATATGCGGTTGGTTGAAAAGAGAGGAGCTCGTGCAAGAACGTTGCGCGCAAACACTTCGCGCCGCGAAACGCGGTAGTCTATGTCCATACATTCAAGGACCAAAACGCGCAAAATCACAACATAACCTACTGGGCGCACAGCTCCCCCTGAGTTGGGCGTGTTAAGTGCCATAGCGTAAACTGTACACAAGTTTTGTTATCTCTCATATAGATAACATTCTTCCGCCTGTATTACGAAATGTTTTCGTCGTTCCTGCATTGAGCCCATAACCATAATTAGTTATAGGTGTTCATGGCAGTCCTCGGCGCTTCTAATTGTTTCCTCCATGCCCTTGTAGAGCCATTACTGTCATTTCAGGCATGCAACTGATGAGTTGCGTTTCAGCCCTGTACACTGTCGCTCCACTAGAACGACATTTCAACTTCGTTGCGCTGAAACAGTTTGCCAATACTGGAAAAAAAAAACATGTGTTCTGTGTTACCTGCACAGGGAATGAAGTAAGTGCTGAAGAAGCAATAAAGAGGACTATACTTCCACATTGGCGCTCGACAAGACCAGAAATCATTGGAGTAGCATCGCAGTTCTTATGTCTGGCAACTTCTTTTCTAGAATCTAGTTAATTCCGTGGATAACATCATAAAGATAAAACATGAAGAAGTAGCTCGGTGGCATTCGCGACTATCCCGTTTGAAACAGGGTGCTGGTTTTTTTTTTCGATACCTGATCGCATCTGTGAAGAGGTATCGCATGAGAGCAGCCATTAGTAATTACTGAAGAGTTCTGAAGTTAAATTGTTGAATTGGACATGGTTGCAATGGAGGTGAGCAGCATCGGCAGCAGCAGCAGCAAGAAGGTCGTTCGATTCCTTGGGCGTTTGTACGAAAATGAGGAATGATAGGCTGATTAACGGCCTGAAAGTGTGCCTATGATCATGTCTGGCTACGTGACAGGAGTAGAGGTGTGCAGGTAAAATAGCAGGGTTACGAGGGTATACAGACGCAATAAGAATAATAAAAATTGGAAACTGGGGAAAAAAAGAAACTCAGAGGGCACTTTGACTTCTTAAGGGCTGTCAAGGCGAAAGCGTTAGTGTGTCATCGTGAGCGTTCGAACTCGACACAGTGACTGTATACCTGCCTCTTTTTTTTCTTTATTGCATGGAAGAACTTCTGTAGAAAGGAGGAAACTTCAATCAGACTAGTTCGCGTCTCAAGTTACCGGGCTGCTTAATATGAGCCCCCCATAGCCCTAACTCACCACTGCATCCCCATCAAAACATCAAAATTCAGGGAGGCACACACAAGCATCTAGGCACGGCAGCCAGCTTGGAGGTTCGTCGCGAGCAGCATATACACTCCTCACCAACGCACACTGTTCCCGAAACACAGATTTGGACGATCTTGGTGGCTCGGCATGTCTGTCCATCATACGGCTTTTCCAAAGACTGAATAGTCCCATCAACACAAACACGTCATAAGGCACAACAGAGTTTTTGTCAACAGGCAGAAATCTAATAGTGTATGGTGTAATTTCAATGTCCTTCTTAAGAGTTCGTTGTAGTATGTCCCAAAAGAACATGGCATCACGGCACAGGATGAAGCAATGATCAATTGTCTCAGGCACGTTACAAAGACGACAATTCACATTCCAGGGTACAAACATCCCCTTGTCATTAAGAAATGTCTTGACAGGCAGCGTCGCTGTGTGTAGTTTGAAAAAGAACGTTTTAGCGGCTGCCTGAATGCACATCCGCCTAACACGCTTTAGAACACTGATGTCCAAAGACCCCAGATAAGGCTGCCGATACAATGGTGTAGGGAACAAAGACTCAGTGAGAGCCTGGGTCATCTGCTTTCTCGAGAGGCTATACAGGTAATCTAAAGAGAAGCGCACAGTGAGAAAATTGAAAGTGTCAGCAACCTCCTTAAGAAATCCCCATAAAGTCCCCTCACGAGCCTGCACAGTCGGTGCGAATAAGTAAGGCAAATGAAAACTAAGCCGCCTAATGAGCACAGCTACCAGAAACGGGTCGTTTGCCGATTTGAAAAAGAAAAAACGGGAAACGAGTTGATGCACGAACAGGTGAACAAGGCCCACTCCACCACCCTCTAAGGGAAGGAACAAGTTGTCACGCCTCGTCGGCTCCCATGGAGAGCGCCAAACGAATGCTGCAAATATTCTATGTATTGCTTGCACCTTCCTCCTCGCACAATGCAGGACTTGAAGGACATACGCGAGCTTTGCAAACAAAAAATGTTACAGACCTGTGCCCTCGCAAACACTGAGAGTTCCCTACCCATCCAAGCCTGTGTTTGCCGCCGTAGAGTTACAGTTTGTGAATCCCAGTAGGCTGTACTGTTGCGAACTTGGTGCAGCGGAACGCCTAGGTACTCAAGAGGGCTACAGTTCCAGCATATACCACCGAAGTGGCTTGGCCTAGTTCCTCAATGACCCAACCAAAAGCCTTTGGATTTCTCTATATTAAGAGCCGCGCCTGATACATCGCAGAACTGTTTAGTCAAGTTTAGAGCCTCGAGTACACTCTTTTTGTCAGAACAAAAGAGGGCGACATCATCAGCGTAAGCTAAAACTTTAACTTCACATTGAGCCAGAGAGAAACCGCGGATAGCTGCGCTGTTAATTATACTGAGACAGAGGGGTTCCAGATATAGGGCAAACAACAATGGAGACAGTGGACATCCTTGACGAACAGATGCTTCTAGTGGTACTGGTTTCGTTAGCTCCTGATTAACAATAACCCTTGTATAGGAGTTCTTATAGCACAGCCTTATGCCTTTGAGCAAGACGTCACCCATATTTGCATACTCCAAGACCGCGAACAAGAAATCGTGCCGAACTTTATCAAACGCCTTAGCCAAGTCAATTTGAATCAGAGCTACTTGGCCTATCTCATCTGATACTGTCTCTAATACTGAACGTGCAATATGGATATGTGTTTGAATACTGCGGCCTCTAATACCACAGACCTGATGCGGACCTATCAAGTCCATAATGACGAGCTGCAGACGACTGCTAAGAACCTTGGCAAAAATTTTGTAATCAACATTGCAAAGGGAAATTGGACGATATCCCTCAACAGTTTTCAACCGATTAGTATCTTTGCTTTTGGGAATTAATATTGTGTGCCCAGAATAAAAAGTGGGAGGCAGGACACCCACATCATAAGATGCTTTGAAAACTTCCATCAAAACAGGCACTAGGCAAGGCGAAAATGTTTTATAGAATTCGCTAGTAATACCATCTGGCCCAGGAGATTTCTGGCTCTGCAGGGCAGAAATGGCTGATTGAATTTCATCCAAAGTGATAGGTCCCTTCACTATAGCACACTTCTCATCATCAAGTCGAGGGAAGTTTCCGAGCAAGGAACTGTAATCGAAACCCTGACTTGGATCTTCGCGACTGCCAAACAGCTTCCGATAATAGTCGAAGAAAGCAGCAAGAATACCAGGCGCATCACTGTATGTGCAATCACCATACTGAATTTCCAATATTTCCTTCGCAAGAGCATTCTCTCTTTCATCACTCAGGGCCCGACGAGAAGGTTGCTCATCAAGAAACCTTCGGGACCTAGATCGTATCAAGGCCCCCTTATATCTGTCTGTCGCAAATTGTTGAAGCTGTGCTTTTACGTTATTAATCTCTTCGAGATAGGCACCCGGGCTTACCCTCTCTAGCTCATGTAGCTCCGTTAGGGTGCGCCCAAGCTCACGAAGGTGATGTCTCTTCAGGAAAGCGATTCTTGCTGAGGCCTCAATTGCCAAGTTTTTGATCTGCTGTTTAAACAAGTCCCATTTTTGAAAAATGGAAAGATCATGGCGTGACCATACGTCCTTCAAACAAGTAGGTACAGCACGCTGAAAGATTTCGTCTGAGAGCAGAGAGTTATTCATCTTCCACAACTCCCATCGAGGGTGAAGTACATGCCGAGTGTACTTTCCTATCTGAAGAGACACCATACAGTGGTCACTGAAGAAAATGGGCCGCACCCAGTAGCCAAACACACTTGCTAATGCGTCAACAGAAACGTAAATTCTGTCAAGGCGAGCATTAGAGGAAAACTGAAAATGAGTGAAATGTATACTGTCGCCTTTTTCATGCCCCACATCCACAAGACTATATTGAGAAACCAAATCGGTAAGTAATGCAGCACTATGGTCGTATCTCGTACATACCACTGAACGGTCCTCATCCCTACAAACGCAATTAAAATCTCCCAACAATATAATTTTGCGGTCCGTGCACAAATGTTCAACTAATGACAGAAAAAAAAGCCTTCTATCGCGCTGCTTTGTGGGGGCATAAACACAAATAATCCGCCACTGTACACCTGAAATTGTGAGATCACAGCATAGAAGTCGCCCCTCGTCATCTATGCAATAAGACATGGCTGTCATCTCTAGCGTGTTCGCCAGGAATAGCATACAACCTCCGGATAAGCCTCTCGCGTGGCTAACAATAATGCTGTATTCCGACAAAAAAGGCTCAAGAGCAGCTGCTGTCTCTTCATCAGAGGACAACTTTGTTTCCTGGATAGCGGCTACACACACACTCCATTTCTTTAAGAGATGCCGTACCTGCTGTTGCCTCCTACGATTACACATACCCCTAACGTTAAGGGTAGCGACTTGATATGCTGCGACGCTCGCCATTTTGGTGCCAGTCTTAACAAACGCCATCCCCTGGAATGTGGTGGCCCGCCGCCAAATTGGCGGCCTCTCGGGCAGACATCGCCCTCCTCTTTAACACCACCCTTCCCGTGGCCTCTACACATTGTGCCTTCTGGTTAGCGCCATCGATACACACCTCGTCAGCATCTGCAGGACGTTTCAAAGGTGCGGTGCTGTCCATGTCTTCCTCTGAGACATCCAAGGCCTCGGCCCACGAACCCGAGGGGAGCACATCACTCGCTTCCACACTGACAGCCGACAGAGAACCTGACACGCCAGAGATCGACACCACGCATGTCTCACCGTTACCCTCCAACGACGAAGCAGAATCAGCATCAGAGGAGGATCGGCGAGCATTCACTGGCTGTATTGCCTCGACTGACTCCACAGGAGGCATATCCGGACGTTGACCTGTGGCAACGAGGTGTTCCTGTGCAGCAAGCACAGCAGTCTCTGTAACACTCACGGGGGGGCCCGGGTCCGGCGGTTTTCGTCCTGGAGGCGTGGATGCTAGATGGCCAGTCGCTTCATATTCCGTGTTGTTTTGAGGTGTTGAAGTCTTCTGTTCCCCATCTATTCGATGCTCATGACTTAGTTCTCCGGTCGCATCCACAACCTCAGACACATCCATAATGTGTTCTGATGCCACGTCATCTTCCCGTGACCACTGGCCTTGACGCATCCTGTCAGCGTAACTCAAGACACAGTTCTCCGCAGTGTGGCCAAAGCGTCGGCACTCAGTGCATCGAGGCGTGCGACACTGGCGCCGGACATGTACAACCCGGCTACATCGGAGGCACAGTGGAGGTCTCCCTGGGATAAGGACTAATGCCTGCACTCCATAAACATTAAGTGTGTGTGGAATGGTGCTAGCTGACACTCCATCCTTGAGTGTGAGGGAGAGTTCACGATTCGCCGTTTCCATATGCTCCATCCCTGGGCACCGCCACTTTTCACGCTCCACAGACTGGACCGTGCCATAAGGCTCTAATGCTTCCACAATCCTCCGGTGTTCCATATAGCGGGGAAGCCAAAGGAGCTTAACCTTGACGTTCTTAGTATCCGGGCCAAACACCACGCACCGCAGTCCTTTGACAGGAAACTCCGCTTTGTTAACAAGCTTCTGTTTGGAAGAACTACTCTCGCAGGTAACCATCCACACGTGGCTCATTTGGTATTGACCAATGCACAAAATTCCCCGGAGATCCAATATCTGTGCGAGTGCGTCACGGAAGTCAGGTGCTCGGTACGGGCGACCCTTAAGGTCAGCATGCAGGAAAACGGTATTAAGGACAACGTTACCGGTTGGCAATCGGGGAAGGACAACTTTGTACGAGTCCGTAGTGTCCTGAGACGTCGGTAGACCTCGGCCAACGGCCGATGCGCTGTTTCCAGCATGGAGCATGTTGAAGCACAGCCGCTCAGAACGGCTTCTTCCTCTTCTTCCTGCCTCACATCTCGGTGAACACCACAACCACCCCTTAAAGGAAGAGGTAGAGTATGGGAAGGCATTCAATTAAATGTGCATATATCGCCGTTTTGAATCCCTGCCATAAGCTTGCCTCCAACTTCACTAGCATATTGTCACTGAGAAACGGTTGGCGTATGCAGGGCTGGTTTACTTGCTTTAATTATACGCGCAAGACGTTGGAACGCGCAAGGCAGCAGGCAGCACGAGAGATGAAGAAGACGAAGCATCTAGCCCCGAGAATCTGGCTCAAGGCTTGCCAACTGCCAGGAAATGCAGTTTAGCCGCTGTATGGCTCCACTAGAGTAGTTAGTAGCGTAGCATTGCTCCCCCTCTCTTGAAGACACCGACGCGGTGTGGTAGCAATTGCAGGCAGGACCACAAGGGTAGTCGCACGTGTCTGGCGTGTGGTGTAGACACGCGCGAGGGGCTAGCGGGCGTGGTATGGTTTCATCCGAGCGACGTGGACTACTTTGGAGGTCGGCCGTCTAGAAGAGCGAACTGTTCCTTGGGGGAGACCGTCGTAGGTAACTTGACCGAGCTGGCGGAGCACCTCGTAGGGGCCAAAGTATCTGCGTAGAAGCTTCTCAGAGCGTCTCCGCATGTGGATTGGGCTACACACCCAGACTTCTTCGCCGGGCAGGTAACGCACATTTCGGTGGCGGAGGTTGTATCGCTGAGGGTCGTGAACTTGCTGGTGCCGGATGCGCTGTCGAGCGAGTTGGCGGGCGGCCTCAGCGTAACGAACAAATTGGGCAGCACCCATAACAGAGGGGGCAGCGCTAGCTGGAAGCAGCACAGCATCCAGCATGGTTGTGGCTTCGCGACCATGTACTAAACGAAATGGAGTGAGGTGTGTCGCTTCCTGGACCGCAGTCTTATAAGCAAAGGTGACGTAAGGGAGTATGGCGTCCCAGTTCTGGTGGTCCGCGTCGACATACATATAAATCATGTCGGCGATCGTCTTGTTGAGCCGTTCGGTGAGGCCGTTCGTTTGAGGGTGGTAAGAGGTTGTTTTGCGGTGACTGGTGCCGCTTAGGCGCATAACCTCCTGCGTAAGGGCCGAGGTGAACGCTATTCCCCTGTCAGTTAAAACGATGGTGAGTGCACCGTGACGAAGCACAATGTTTTGAATGAAAAAGTTTGCAATTTCTTCAGCAGTACCACGGGGAAGAGCTTTAGTCTCACAGTATCGGCTGAGGAAGTCGATGGCGACCACAATGTAGCGGTTGCCCAACGAGGACTCCGGAAATGGGCCGAGTATGTCCATGCCAACTTGGTGGAAGGGAACCTGAGGCTGGAGTAGGCCGGCTGGCTTAGTCGGCGGCGTCTTGCGACGCTGGCACTCGCGGCAAGTTCTTACGTAACGTTTCACAACTGCAGCAACCCCTGGCCAGTAGTATTTTTGCCGTATACGTGCCAAAGTTCGAAAAAAACCCAGGTGACCAGAAGATGGGTCATCATGGCTCGCCTGCAGGACTTCGTCGCGAAGGGCCGTAGGCACGACGAGTAGATAGACAGCTTTTGTTGGAATGTAGTTTTTCTTATACAGGACGCCGTGACGTAAACAGAACGACGACAGCCCGCGCGAAAAGATTCGCGGGGGAGACTGAGCGCTTCCTTCTAGATACTCAATGAGGGGCCGTAGTTCGCTGTCGTCCCTTTGGTGTTGAATGAAGATGGACGTGGAGATGGCACCAAGAAAAACAGAATCGTCGTCGGGGTCAGCTCGGTTATTCTCGATAGGAGCACGAGACAAACAGTCGGCATCACTGTGCTTCCTACCAGACTTATAGACGATGGTGACATCGAATTCCTGAAGTCGAAGGCTCCAGCGTGCAAGCCGTCCCGAAGGATCTTTGAGGTTCGCCAACCAACACAGCGAGTGGTGGTCGCTGACGACCCTGAAAGGGCGGCCATATAGATACGGGCGAAATTTTGTTACTGCCCACACAATGGCCAGGCATTCTTTTTCGGTGGTGGAATAGTTCGCCTCAGATCGTGACAATGTGCGGCTCGCGTATGCGATTACGCGTTCGATACCATCCTGCCTCTGCACAAGGACCGCACCGAGGCCGATGTTGCTGGCGTCTGTGTGTAGTTCAGTGTCGGCTGACTCGTCAAAGTGTCCAAGGATGGGCGTACATTGGAGACGAGTGCGGAGGTCTTCAAAGGCTTGCTGTTGCTCCAGGCCCCAGAAGAATGGTTCGGAATCTTTCGTGAGTCGCGTGAGGGGCTCAGCGATCTGGGAGAAATTCTGCACAAAACGCCGATAATAGGCGCGGAGGCCCAGAAAGCGGCGCACACTGCGTTTATCGGTGGGCACAGGAAAAGCAGCCACGGCAGCAGTCTTATCGGGGTCTGGGCTAACTCTTTTAGCGCTCACGATGTGGCCCCGAATCTTCAGCTCTTCGAAAGCGAAGTGACACTTTTCGGGCTTCAGGGAAAGTCCGGCCGACCGAATTGCTTCGAACACAGCGCGCAGGCGTCTCAGGTGCTCTTCGAACGTGTCAGAAAAGATGACAACGTCATTCAAGTACACGAGACAGGACTACCATTTGAGATCGGCAAGAACGGTGTCCATCATCCTCTGGAAGGTTGCAGGAGCCGAGCACAGGCCGAAATGGAGCACCCGGAATTCGTACCGACCGTCCGGTGTAATAAAGGCGGTCTTTTCCCGGTCGCGTTCGTCCACCTCGATTTGCCAATAGCCGCTTCGTAAATCTAGCGATGAGAAGTACTTGACGTGGCGCAGCCGGTCCAGGGAGTCATCAACACGCGGGAGAGGATAAACATCCTTTTTAGTGACTTTGTTTAAACGTCTGTAATCAACGCAGAACCGTAGGGTTCCATCTTTCTTTGCCACTAGGACAACAGGCGACGCCCACGGGCTCGTCGACGGCTGTATCAGGTCGTCCTTGAGCATTTCTTGAACTTTGCGGCGAATGGCATCGCGCTCCTTCGAAGAGATGCGGTAGGGCGGCTGACGTAACGGCCGTTGGTTGGCGTCAACTATAATTCGGTGCTTTGTGAGCGGTGTGTGCCTAACCTTGGAGGTCGAGGCAAAGCAGTCGCAGAAAGACTGGATAACGCTTTCCAAGCAACGTTTCTGGTTAGTTGGGAGGTTTGGGTTCACGTCAGTGTTTATGGGAGTGGTCGGTTCCTCCACTGATGCCGGGGCTCCGGACAAAGCGTGCTGTCCCGCGAATTCGCTGAGTTCCTCGAAATACGCAACAGCTGTTCTGCCAGGCAAACACTGAGGTTCACAACCAAAATTGGTCACCAAGAGTTCGGTTCAGCCCTTGTCCAGTTCAACAATTCCTCGAGCAACACAGACTTGCCGGCCAAGGAGCAGCGACATGTTGGTTTCAGCAATGCCACGAATTTTGGTGCTGTTATCGGATTCTACAGTAACAAACATGCTGGATCTTGATGGGATCAAAACGTGGTCGTCACAGACGCATAACTTAGCCCTGCGTGGCTCGGTACCGTCGTCAACAGGGCCTTGGGTGGAAAACGACACGATTAGCTCCTGGAGGTTGATAACGGCACCGTACTCTTGAAGGAAATCCAAACCGAGTATAAGGTCTTTGGAGCACTCGGGTAACGCAGGAAAGCAGCCAGGGAAAGTAACACCGCGGATCTGGATTCGCGAAGTGCAGAGACCGGTCGGAGTTACCACGTGGCCACCGGCTGTCCGGATCTGCGGCCCCGACCAAGAGGTCAGAACCTTCCTCAAGACCGTGGCTAACCGTCTGCTCATTACCGAAAAATCGGCGCCGGTATCCACGAGTGCGGTAACGTCGTGGTTGTCGGCGGATACCGGAATTTCGGCGGAGGCCAGTCGGTCGCAGCGCGTCGTCGAGGTCGTCGGGTCAGGTCGTCGTCGGTCGGAGCGTCGCGGTGAATCGTCGGGAGGAGGCTCTTGACTCGGTCCAGTAGCGGCAGTCCTACCCCCGAAGGACGCCGTCTTCAGTTTTCCCGACGTGGGGAGGTACCTCTGATCTGGCCAGAGGATGACGGGCGGCCGGGCGAAGAGAACCGCCTTGGGGATGGCGATGGGGACTGGCGTCGCTGCGAGGTCGAAGATTGCACGTTTTCAGCCAAGTACTGTTCGATATCCCGTGGTCTTTCACCGTAGCGTGGTCGAGGTGCGTCAGGTGAAAACCCTCTTAAACCCATCCTGCGGTAGGGGCAGTGGCGGAGGATGTGGCCAGGCTCTCCGCAGTGGTAACAGAGCGGTCGATTGTTTGGCGTACGCCAAACGTGCGCTTTGCTCACGGGGGGCCTGAACTCCTGCGGCACGGAGGGTGCTGTTGCGATTGGCTCCTGCAGGTATTGCACAGGAGCGATGGGGCAAAAGGCACGCATCACTGGTCGGGACTTTGTAGCGCCTTGCTGTGCGTCATAACGGAGGGCGCCGGGTGTGGAGCGGGGAGTGGCTGCACAACCCGTCGGATTTCTTCGCGGACCACGTCCGTAACGGCAGCGACGCTGACCTGTGGAGCTTCAAAGCGAAGTTTCGCCAGTTCCTCGCGCACCAGGCTTCTTACAAGCTCCCGAAGGTCCTCGGCGGGCAGCGACGTAGGCGTGTACTGGGACTGGGAAGTGGCTGCTACAGTAGCCTGACGTCCGCAGTGGGCGCCCCGTTCTTGTAAAGAGCGCTCGATACGCATTGCCTCCTTGGTGAAGTCGGACACTGTTCGTGGCGGGTCGCGGACCAGTACGGCAAACAGCTGCTCTTTTACGCCACGCATTAAGTGGCGTACCTTCTGGGCTTCGGGCATAGCAGGGTCGGCCCGATTGAACAGTCGGGTCATGTCCTCGATGAACATCGCGACGCCCTCGTTCGGCTGCTGTGATCTCGAGCGCAGGGCGATTTCCGCCTTCTCCTTTCTTTCGCTGCTGGTAAATGTCGCTAGCAGCTCTTGACGAAAAGCCTCCCAGGTGGTAAAGGAAGCTTCGTGGTTCTCAAACCACGTTTTGGCCGAGTCCTGCAGCGCAAAGTAGACGTTGCGCAGCTTGCGCTCGCCGTCCCACTCATTGAAACCCGCCACTCGGTCAAAGCTGGCCAATCAGTCTTCGACGTCCTCAAACCTGTCCCCGTGGAACGGTGGCGGCGATCGAGGTGCGTGAAGGACAAATGGCGGGGCACTCCCGGATTGCTGACTTGTCTGGCTAGCCGCGGTGGATGTCATGGCCCTTACCGGCGCTGTCAGTTGGCCGAACTCGGGTTGTAGGCCTCGCAGGCGGCGGCTCGTCTTGTGGACTGGTGTTGTAGCCACGCGTTGAGAGCTGACGTCAAAGGTATCCTCGAGGTCAGCGTACATGGGCCGTCACCCCGCACCTCCACTAAATATGTCACTGAGAAACGGTTGGTGTAAGCAGGGCTGGTTTACTTGCTTTAATTAGACGCGCAAGACGTTGGAACGCGCAAGGCAGCAGGCAGCACGAGAGATGGAGAAGACGAAGCATCTAGCCCCGAGATGGCTCAAGGCTTGCCAACTGCCAGGAAATGCAGTTTAGCCGCTGTATAGCGCCACTAGAGTAGTTAGTAGCGTAGCAATATGTAAGCCATATGCAACTAGAAATCGTTCGACAACGCCCGGAACACTCTATAACAAACGGTTGCTTCTATATTAGGTACAAATGTAGTCGGGAAAATTGGCGCCACATTGAGGTCAGCCAGTGGGGTATATATATAGACGAACGACTTGTATATGATCGTCAGAAATGGTGGTGCTCTGCTTGGTGTGTGCGCCCTACGGCTGCTTGATGACGTCACCGAGTTTTTATTTTTCATTCCTGGGGTTTTCTGTGCTATCTGTGAGTACACACACTAACATACTAACAAATTCCGCCTGCTTTTCTCCTAATGGGACTAGTAATGCTTTCGCATTAAAAAGACGCCGCAACTGGATATCTCCAGATGAAGATCGGAACCACGGCAGAGGGCAAAGCATCAAGAGGAAGGGAACGAAGGAATGGAGACAGAAATGCCGTCGGTGTTGGCTCCGGATTACATCGAATAATCTGGAGCTAATTATCCCTCTCTGACATCGCACAGCGCGCGGACATTTCTAAATGGCGGCAGCGTAGAAAAGTGGGCACCGCTTCTAGGATCCAATCCCGCATTTCGGGTCAACTATCAATCTCCATTGCCAGCATGCAACCGCAGTATATAAATTAGGCTCTTCCACAAAGATAGCTCTATTGCTCGCACTCCAAAGGATTCGCGTCGAAGGCCTTACAGTAAAATTCGAGCACCTCTTAGAGGTCGTAGTGCGAAGCAACGAGGATTAAGCAAGTAGTATTACCCTTGCAGACATGCCCTCGTGCGTGAACTAGACCTGGCATGAAACAGCAGAAAAAGGTTAAAATTACGTAACTGCAACTTTTTGTGTAAGCAGAATTAGGAAGTTTACACAAAGGTTCCCACTGTGTAACACAAGATTCAGAGACAGCAGATTGCAATGGTGAATATAAAATGACTTTTTAATTATTAATTTTCTTCTCATCTGTAGAGTGGACGTGACGTCTCAATGTTGCAAGGCATGATGTCACTATGTTGCCACCACTCAGAGTGCAATGATGACAGATCGGCGTGTAGGGGTATAAATACAAGGCGGAAGAATTGGGAAAAATGCCGTTAACAGCTGCGCACAACAACAGTAGTTAGTCGGAATGAACTATGACATGCAGGTTACTGCATTTCTCTGCTGACCAATCACCATAGGAATCGATATCATCTCTTTATTGTTTGAATATAATGAGCAAGCCAGAGGCGTCATAATTCGGCAAGTTTTAATTGTACTCATATCGCATTGCAACCGCTACTGTACTGAAACCACTGACGTATTGAAAGTTGAAATATTTTAGCCCGACGGCTGAAGGGATGCATTAAAATGACTTCCTGCAATCGGATAATAAGGAGTTTACTACGATGTAAAAATTTTTGCCTATGCCCATTACTGTTTTCGCGAGGCTGACAAGCAAGCACTGAAGGCCAGTCTGTAACAATGAAAAAAACAGCCGTCCGTTGTCTACATCATGGCAAGTGAACTCCTGTCATCAATGTCTTAAAGCTTTCAACTAAACATGCCTTTATTGGGCATCGCTAAGCGTCGGCTACTTTCCCTGACACTTTACCAAACAACGTCGATAAAAGAATTCGTGATTAATCGCGATAACGCTTGACGGAAAGGCAGATATCTGTCTTTTGTTTATAGCTCTTAATATTCCCGATCTGCATTGTAGTTTTTAAGGCGAAAGCCTTTAATGGTTCATACCACTGCGTCTGGTGTAACGCTTTTTTCCACGAATAACGCGGCAACTGATCAGAATAGCAGAAAAGAAATAGTAGCATCAGATAGAGGGAACCTAATGTAACCCCCACGCCAAGTTTGATTACTGTAGAGTGAGCAGGTAATTATTATATCGAATTATAGCGAAAAAAAAACAAAAACAATCAGATGCGTTGGTATAGCGCGGACGGCGATATAGCGACGGGAGAGGGTGACGTCACAACAGAGGTCGTCATGGTAACGGCGCGCGCGCTGGTGGCGCCACCTGCGCGCCACCACCAGAGATGCTAGAAACTAGAGAAGAAGAAGGAGGCCAGAGAAGCCAAAAACAACAACGCAAGCTAACAATAACAACAACGCAAGCGCCAACAACGTCGTCTAGATCGAAAGTGTGGCAAGGTAGAAGCCTTTGGGAGTGTCACTGGTATTGGAACCTGCTAAACTCGAATCGCAGTCGGCAAGGCCAAAGGCCGAACTTTAGATGGGCAAAGTGCTCGCATAACTTTTTTTGCTGCCATGCATGAGCTGTGAAATCTCTCCTGCGTCTGTTTGCTCTCGGAGTTAGGCACTGCAAGGCGTACGTCTAACAAGCTTAAAGCGGGTGAGAAACTGGACTGCGTGCGCGCTGAACGGGGCCTATTGTTTCGTCGTGCCATGTAGGCTTGCTTACCGCGAGCTTAATTTCATTGCCTTGTTTATAGCCAGGCGTCCTGCCATCGACAGTAATCCCATGCAACGAGGCTTGGCGCACAGGCTAATCCTATTATCTCGCAGTGCTGGAAACGTACCCGGGTATAATCCTTTTCAGGATTAGAGGACAAAGCGTTGATGCCACCAGCCTGCCATAGGGCCACAACACGCAAAAAACAAGGTGAAGCAGTGGCCTGGCTGCGCTAATTCCAAGCCGTAAACTGCGAGGCTCCGGAAATGTCATCCTGTTCCACAATACCCTGTTTTAACCGACTTTCTGACAGCCTGACGGCATGTTTGGGCATCAACTTCTGGAAGACTATACTCTAAAGTTGCAAGAACTTTCGCATCGCTAAACCTCACTTGCATTACCGGTATCAGTTTTTTGCACCCTTTAACAAGGAAAAAAGTTTCAACGGAGAGTCCGAATTGCTTTCAGTTAGCCTGTGCACATGCTTTTTGCCCGAGATACCATATTCTATGGCCTGCAGCTAAAAACTCTCTTCTTTTTAATACCACCCCTCCTACTATATCTCCTTCTCGTTAGCACCTTAATTGGCATCTCATCTCTCCACAGTCCCCGTTGGACTCATATTGCGATTTCAAATGCCCACTATTGAGCCAGGCATACAGGATACCCATGGCCGTTCTTCTTTCTTTAGCGATAATTTTTAATGGGAACTGTCTGAGCTCTTTCGGCACTGCCGTAACACCATGCAACATTGATAGGTCTGCATGTAGTGACGCCCCACATGATGCCACTGCAATTCGCCATGACAATGCAACAAGCGGAGTCACGAAGACGAAATTCAGTTCACGAGTGACAGAACAGTGACGTCGCGAGCACTCGACAGAAGTGAGGGCAAACTAAATTGAATAAAAGATGTTGTAGTCACCACCACCTACAACTGCTCCTGAATCTCGTTTTACACAGTGATCACGTCCTGTGAACTTGTCATTTTACCAAACAGCAAAGAATACTACAATTTCCATCACCATCAATCACACTAGTTCCGCAACCCCCGCCACCACCACCACTACTACTACTACTACTACTACTACTACTACTACTACTACTACTACTACTACTGCCGCTACTACTACTACTACTACTACTGCCGCTACTACTACTACTACTACTACTGCTTGGAAAAATAATGATATGAAATATTCTGCTCCCCCTCTTCACCTTGCTCTCACTATATTAAAAATGCGAGGGGCTTGTACGATATAAATATGAGAAAACCTCAATGCCTCGTACAACGTGGTATGCACCAATGAAGGCTCCGTTGCACCTGGCAGACAAAACCTCCGTAGGTACGCCGTTAAGTTTCATGTAAAAAACTAAGCCTCCGTTTTGGTAGCGGCACGAAGCCGACATAGCGCAGTGACTCACTTGTCAGCTCTATGTTGCCCAGACATCATGGACCTGCAAATATCATCACTGCTGTCACTCAGAAACACTCCGCAGACGAAGCATATGAGCGCACATGAAATAGAAAGACAGTCCAGTTTTGCTGACGTAGCCGCCCTATTATCTCATTCCTTGCTACACAGGCTACATGCACGTTTTCTTCTGCCGAAATACTACTCGAAGGAAACAGTCCAGAAGCCTCTGGGAGAACGAAGCCGTCAACATCACCGGAATGATGTTCGACGTACCAGAGAATGAGGAGAGCCACCGGACTAGCCTCAAGATGCCTCGGTGTATGAGTGTATCAAACGGCCTTTCTTGGGTGTAAATCACAGTTAGAGCCTCTTCTGTGGGCACCCAATGAACAGTAAAAGCTTGCTGCGGATCCACCCAAGCAGACATTCCCCACGCAAAGCACTCGGCCCGCTCCACGCGGGCCCTCCAGAGGCAAGAACAAGAAAGGAGGCAGTCGAATGCCAGGGTTTATTACTCCTGCCGACGACCTGCTCTTAGTCAATAAACATTTTGTACAGAGGAGTATAAAGCCTTCCCGCAGAAGTAAACAATGCTTGCTAAGTGGGGTATCGTTTGCACATGGCAAAACGTGTAGTGCAGTTGGAATCGCAGGCTATCGAAAAGAATGTCCTGAGGGCCGTTGTGCTAGCATAAATAGTCACCGTGGCAGATGCTCCTTCAAGGCGATAACTTCAAGAGTTCATAAGTTTTACTAAGCATGAGAGGCCAGGTATTGAATTCGTGCCATAATTCGCGGCTGCAAAATTTGTGGACCGTGCTTCAGATCGGCAGCCAATGTGCTCAAGAACACCGTGCCTACGGCTACTTCACCCATGTTCTTAGACGTTTATTTTTCAAAGCAGTTTTCATGAATGTCCTTCTTACGAGACTGTACATTACGCGTTTTCTTGTAAGCTTTATAAAAATGTTGGGGATCATAAGGCCACGGGGATATGACAACAGGGGATTATTCCCAATGGGGCAAAAATGAAGAAAACATGAAGTAGTCTATGATGTGCCGGGTATTGAATAAGGAGGTTGACACTTAAGTTACCGTTGTATTATTCTTATTGATATAAGCACGACTGGTCTATGCCCTATCCCGACCATGGCGGTCGAATTTCGGTGGAGGCAAAATTCTAGAGCACCATGTACTGTGCGATGTGCGCGTTAATGAACCACAGGTGGTCGAAACTTCCGGAGCCCTTCACTATAGCGTCCCTCATAGCCTGAGTCGCTTTGGGACGTTAAACAGCCATAAACCATAAAACAGAACCAGTGATGAGAAGTTTTGCCCCGCCGCGGTGGCTCAGTGGTTAGGGCGCTCGACTACTGGTCCGGAGCTCCCGGGTTCGAACCCGACCGCGGCGGCTGCGTTTTTATGGAGGAAAAACGCTGAGGCGCCCGTGTGCTGTGCGATGTCAGTGCACGTTAATGATCCCCAGGTGGTCGAAATTATTCCGGAGCCCTCCACTACGGACCTATTCGTTCCTATCTTCTTTCACTCCCTCCTTTATCCCTTCCCTTACGGCGCGGTTCAGGTGTCCAACGATATATGAGACAGATACTGCGCCATTTCCATTCCACCAAAAACCAATTATTATTATTATTATGAGAAGTTTTACTGAAGCATCGCAGTGGATTAATTATATTCACAGTAATGTGTGCTCAGGATCTACTCTTTGCTGTCTATGCAACAGAACGTTTATTTCGTTTTCTGCACTTGCAAAGTGTCCGGGTGTGGTGATGCATTGCTTCGTTGCTGTTGTACGTTGGACGCATCCTTGTTGTGTACAATCATACATAGGCTGCGTCTTGGGACACAATCTCTGTCGCGCAAGGCATGGAATTTGTAGATTTGTGAAAAGTAGAATTTTGTTATCCTTTAAAATCCTCTACATTCAAAACATCTCTTTAAAAGCATCAGATATGTGTTCCAACGATCTGAGCTACTTCACGTCAACATGGGTCATTGGCGAGAATCACTCATGTCGGATTCTCACGCTCGCGAGCTCCAGTCGGCCTCTGTAAAGCATTACGCGCGTGTAAAACACAACCCCAGCGTAATCTGTCCCAGCTACAGAGAGTGCGCTTGGAATAGTTCTGCCGGCTTCGTAATCTCTAGTCAAACTTTAGGGCCAAGAACAAACTTCGAGGTTTCGGGATTTCGTTCTGTTTTTCCCGTCTCCACATTCGCTTTAATTTCTTGGTTTGCGCTGATACAATGTAGTCATATTTTATATCTTAGATGATTATCTCTTTGCACGCAGGTTGGCGCATTGAAGAACACTTAATAAGAGTTTAATTGAATCGCTGCTTTCTATGCGCAGTAATGTTATTACGAAGCGTGCTTTGAGTTAATCTAAGTAACATGCGCTTCTTTTTCCAATCAGCGACCGGCAAAACAGCAAATGCGAGGGCCAATTTTGCAACATTTAGTGGTTCCCCTTTGCTATTATTAACGCGATTTCTCAGTCTTTGTCCATGATTATGTTATGGTAGTGTTTTGGCAGTGTATTCAAGATTTCCAATAAAACTCATCGTGCAGTCTCACGCCTTCGTTTCTAGGCAGAGTGTTTCGCTTACTGGCAGTTCTATATGCGTTTTCTAAACAGGAGTCAGCGCGAACAAGTTATTGTAGAAAGCAACTTCAGAAAATTGGTCTACCACAGTGTATTTGGCTGCCATCCCTTAACTGTGCATTGTTAACTTTTGAACATGATCTTCAAAAATGCAGCCGATTACTGCTATACAAGGGCGTACGTACAGAAGTAGGTTTGGTTTGGTTTGTGGGGGTTTAACGTCCCAAAGCTACTAAGGCTATGAGAGACGCCGTAGTGAAGGCCTCCCGAGATTTCGACCACCTGGGGTTCTTTAACGTGCACTGACATCGCACAGCACACGGGCCTCTAGAATTTCGGCTCCATCGATATTCGACCGCCGCGGCCGGGATCGAACCCGCGTCTTTCGGGCCAGCAGCCGAGCGCCATAACCACTCAGCCACCTCGGCGGCCCACGTACAGAAATAGGCTATGTGACAGAGTTAAACAGTTTCAGAGCTGTGTGACTTTGCAGATCACAAGAACGAATCCGAATACGATGCTCACCTTTTTGAGCACGCTAATGAGCCCTTTCCAAGCACTTCGCGCGTTACAACGACGCCTCTGGTAAATTTGCCTAACCCCGACTGCTGTCCATGAAGATATAACGATACTTCGCTCTGCGTAACACAAGTAATGGAGGATGTAAAAATAATATTAGTTTTCGGGAATTTCAGCTAGCTGGGAGGCGAGAGGGGCCATAGCGAGATTGTATTTTACGCCGATGACATCACTCTCTGGTGTTCATCTGGCTCTCCCGGTCACGTACAGGACACCCTGCAACGTGGCCTAGATCTCATCGACTCCTTTCTCACCACCGCTGGCCTCTCTCCTGCTCCTGAGAAATCCGAGCTTCTCCTTCTCAACCATTCCTCCTACCAGCGCTCACACAACCACTTCGTCTCTCTCCACCTTTCTGGCTCTCCCATTCCTGTCGTCACACAGTGCAAAGTTCTTGGCTTCCCTTTGCATGCGGCTAAGAATGTGCAAGCCCTCCACCGCGCTGTCACCACCTGCCACTCTGTAACTCACCTCCTGCGGCGCGTGGTCACTCGACGCTCAGGTCTCCACGAGGCTCACGCGTGCCGCGTTGCCCACGCGCTGGCCCTCAACAAAGTCTTGTACTTTGCACCCTACGCTTCCTTCAATCAGACTCAACTTAACACTCTCGAGACTGCCCTTGTGGGCCTCTACAAGGCAGCTCTCAACCTCCCTATCACTACCTCTACCACTAAGCTCTTTGCCACAGGCCTCTTCCATCCTCTTCGTTCTCTTCTCAGTCTCCATCGTGACTCGCAACTTGCCCGGCTTTCCCTTACCCGTCAGGGTCAGTGGTTATTGACTCAAGCGGGTATCTCGCCCATTCCAATCTCCCCGTTTACCTCTCCTATTCCCACCCCCGCTCCCAATCTTCGTATCCTTCCCCTCCCGACCAACATGTCCCCCGTCCTGCACGCCGGACGTCGTCATGCGGCCGCACAGCACCATTCCCCTCTCTTTGATACCCAGGGTGTAGCTTATATGGATGCCTCCTTCGTGGCTCCTCGAGGTTCCTGCGGCTACGCCCTGTACCATCCACACCTCCTTGCTCCTGAAACCCACACCAGCGGGCCGTATCTACACCCTCCAGACGCATTGTCCCTCGAGGTCCTCGCCATTGCGCATGCCCTCCAGTCATTTGCCCTCCTTCCCTCTCTCCAAGAGTACACAGTCTATTCAGACTCACAAGCCGCTCTACACCACATACAGAAACGCACCCTGACCCCTTCTCTCCAACAGGAGGTCGAACGAGCGGTCTCCGCACTGCAGCCTTCCATCGTTTTCCTCCGCTGGGTCCCTGGGCATTCAGGGATTGACGGCAATGAGCTGGCCCATCAGCTCGCCCGCGACACACTTTTCCAGGCACCTTTGATCCCCTGGCCCAAGCCCTCGGAGAACGGTGGGAGGCTCACCCTTCGCCGCACCATAAAAGAGGTCTACCTTGAGCTCCGCCTCGACAAACGCCTTTACCCTCCTCCTCATCCATCACTCACGGTGCCGGAGTCTCGCCTTCTTCGGCACATTCAGATGAATGCAGTTATCACCCCATCCCGCCTCTTCCTCTATCGCTATCGATCGGACCCTTCCTGTCCCAACTGCCCCTGCATCTATGCGGACCTGGCCCATTGCCTCTTCTATTGCCCGGCTGCTCAGCAGTCGGGTTCCTTCCCCCCACCCTTTCTATCCATCACCACCTGGCTCGACTGGCTTGGCGCTGAAGGGGAAGAAGAACAGCGGCTTCTGGTCGCCCAGGCGGTCGACATGCTCGGCCTATAAATTATGGTCGAATAAAAGTCTTTACTACTACTTAGTTTTCGCACTCCATCCAAAAGCGAACCGAGCGGCCCCAGCAATTAAAAAAAGCATTTGCCTAAATATCTGCCAAAAGAAGGTCAATCTGTGACATCTTCTAGAGATGGTGGAGACCTCCTGTGAGATCATTCACTGCTAACGCTAACTCTAGCAGAAGGTCGCTTAAGATTTCAATGCACATACTGCTACACCGAGGAGTGATGTAACGGTTTTCTTTATAGCACATGGCCCAGCATCTGTCCCAGTTCTATCGCTCCTACAAGCGCAGGTACAGCGGCTTTTCGTAATATAAGACTTCCCTGAAGTATTATGTGACAGGTGGTTACCACGCAGTCTAAATGGGGATGATAATCGCCATGATGCAGGCAAGAGAGGCCACAAACCTGAAAAAAAGAAATGTCAAGAGAATGCAGGTGGCTAAAAATATAATTTTTAGAGGGATGTGTAGGGTGACCAAGTAGGATTGAGGACAGAATCATCCCCATTGCATTGCGCGTCGTGCGATAGTTTACCCTTTTAATTTCTGTGCTGTAATTTTGCACCCCGGTATACTGAAGACCATTTGTCTGCCGTCGAGTTGACTTATCGATGTTACGTATTTTGTTACTTTCTTGTTTTTACCAAATTTTCTTAGCTGTTTTAAGTTTTTGTGACGTGTTCATTTTCCCCCAATTGTGCCCCTGCAATAATGTCCTTCTGGGGATGCAGGTACTTGTAATAATAAATAAATAAATACATAAATACATAATTAAATGAATAAACGTGGACATAAGGAGCAGGCTTGACATGGCTACTGTAGGAGCAAAGCTAGAGGATTTAAGGCTCTGTTTTTTTTTCGCTTTAGGTCCTGTGATAAAGAGAGGCAAAGGGTATATCGGGAAAAAGGTTAAAAATCCACACCGAAGATCACAGGACAGAGAGAAGGCCAAAGAGGAGGCTCAGAATTGGAGGAGAGAAATCTTTGGGAGGAGTAGCTCTCAGTGGAGATAGCCTAGGATAGGATGAAGTAGAGGTCACTCATTAGAAGCAGCGACCCTTCACAGACAAGTGAATTTACGCTGAAGGAAGAAAAAGAATCACGCAGTAACCCTTGCAGTAAAGAACTACCAACAATGTAATCAGATATTTTTGATCTGCTGGTAATTCACATTATTATAATTTACTGGCCCAAAGCCTCAAGATGCGCAGGTGCCGCCTTTTTCAAAAGTAACCGAGCCGCATGTTTCTGTTTCTAAACTGTATAACGGAGCCGTTACGCCACCCCTGAAGAGCGAAAGGTGTCATAACATGAGGAAAAGGGCTCACCTTCCTTTGCACACATCGATAGCTTTAAGGCTGCCATAAGTGCTTCGTTACGCGTCTAAGAAACAAACCAACTGCGCCCGGTTATTTCTGGCAGAAACGGTACATGACTTTCATTACAGATTTTCCTTATAGGACAAAGACCGTTCTATACATTGGCCAACACAGGTGATATTTAACATATCCGCGAAGATAATAATAATAATAATAATAATAATAATAATAATAATAATAATAATAATAATAATAATAATAATAATAATAATAATAATAATAATAATAATAATAATAATTGTTTTTTGGGGGGAAAGGAAATGGCGCAGTATCTGTCTCATATATCTTTGGACACCTGAACCGCGCCGTAAGGGAAGGAATAAATGAGGGATTGAAAGAAGAAAGGAATAAGGAGGTGCCGTAGTGGAGGGCTGCGGAATAATTTCGACCACCTGGGGATCTTTATCGTGCTCTGACATCGCACAGCACACGGGTGCCTTAGCGTTTTGCCTCCATAAAAACGCAGCCGCCGCGGTCGGGTTCGAACTCGGGAACTCCGGATCAGTAGCCGAGCGCCCTAACCACTTAGCCACCGCGGCGGGTCCACGTGAGCACGCAATAAATTCTTGTTGAGTCCACGCTGGCTCCACTTTTCTCAACTGCAAACGTCAAAAGCCGCCAGTTGTCCGAAAAAGAAATTTATAGGACAGTTACACACTGTGCAACGCTAGATTCAGAGACCGATGTTAATGTATTGACGTTTTACTATGTGTTCTGGTAGACCATATGAGAGCGACTGCATATTTTTAGAGCTCCGGACCGCTCATTTTAGTTTCCACATAAACCCGTTTTCGGAATAGCTCTTCCCTCCATGCCGCCTTGCCTAGTCGAACGATGCCTCCGATGATCCTCTCCTCTGGTGGCGCGTTGCTCAAGAGCTGCCGCCGATTGACCATGCTACGCTCCTCCCCTCTGGCCGTACTCTCTTTCTGTTTTCACGGTAACCATCCTCCGGAAGGTTCCTGTGGTAACTACACTGCGGTTATATATTTCAGCGCTCTCGCAACACCAGTCTCCTTCCGGAGTAACTGTACTCCCTTCATTCCGGTGTTACTACCTTTCATGTGGTTCTCGTGACAGCCATCCTCCGCTTGTGCTTTACTTTCTCTCCATACCTTTCTTCTTGCGCTGTAACCACCCTCTGGTTAAGCTTGCCTATGCTATCGCCACAATCCCTTCCCAATCGTTCCCATACCAATGCATCCTCCGGTTACGCTGACGACTACGACGGCTACTGTAACCGCCCTCTGGTTAAGCTTTCCTATGCTGTCGCCATACACACCCTTCCAGTCGTTCGCATACTAACGTATCCTCCGGTTACGCCGATGACTATTATCATACTACTACTTCTACTACTATTACTATTACTACTACTGCTGCGACGCGAAACCCGTGAGCGGGCGCTTATGAGCGGTCGCATACGAAGCCCTCACAGCCTGTTATTCTTTTAGAGGCATCAAGTGCATGGAATACAGGAGAGTTACGAAGTGGTTAAGCAGCTCTTCTTGAAGCTGGAGTTACGCAGTGGGTCGGTGGTGCGGATTAATTCGATCATCCTAACAACAGCAACTTTTCCAGCTGGGATTCACGAGAGAGAATCTTGACCGAGTCAATTCGCACCTATAACAACCGATGTTGAGTACAAGAGTGATAAGCACAAATATGCATGCTCATCTGTAGCAATTCATAATCTTCAGGTGAAATTTAATTCTTTATTCCGTGAAAGAGAAAAGACCATCTCTAGAGTGTTTCTTTCTATATATTCAGTAGGATGAGTGTCAAGCGAATTCAATTACTGCAAGAACAAAATTGCAACACTGACCCTATTGTTCTTGAATGAGGGAGGTGTTTTCTGCATATAATTCATTTTATCAGAGCAACAAAGCTGTAAGCAAAACGTTCGCACGAATTCTATCACTGAGAAGCTCACAAGTAAGCGACATTAAATGCGCTAACATCGTCATGTGGCATTGGTAAAACGAAATTTCACCGCAGCTCGCCGTATATACATGGATGTCTTTCCGGACTAAGACGCGGGTACATTTTAGAATAATAGAGGGATTGTGTTACCAGTTTTCTCCCAACACGACTTCAAGTGCTCTGATCACTCTCTTTCGTTCTCAATAATATTTCCCCTTTACTGCATTCGCCCATAGGTATGCGCATTCCGACATGATTTCGTCCCCTCATGCGTACAGGGGAATTTTTTTTTACTTCTTAAAAACGGTCTCTAAAAATTTAGTAGAGGAATTTGGTAAAGAAGAGTAGCCCCATTAACTAAGGGTTACGCGCACGTGTAGATGTAAGTCAGCAAATAATTTAAAATAAATGAACACATTGAGTGCTAAATACAGCTAGCTGCTCTTAACCCTTCTCTTTAATGATTTTTAAAAAATATAAAACATATATGAACATGATACAAAAATAGAAGGAATCGGACAATGGCATTTACATATAAGGTTACCAGAGATTCTCCGCTCTTTTCTATTGTTTGCATTATGCATCCGAAGCAAACAAATATAATACTTAAGATGCTGCTGGTGTTGCGCAGGTACTAGCCATCACTCTATAATCAAATCAGTTCATAAGAGACATGTTTAAGTTATACATGAAGTACTTAAGAACATGCGGAGTGTGGATTTGCGCATGGCCATTGCCCTACAGAACCAGAAGCCCTGAGTGAAGTAAAGGTACTAAAGAAAAAAGGCCAAGCGAATCTCCTCAGAAATGCCTTTCGTTTTTGCAAAATGGGCATTCGAGGGAGTGTGGGTTATGTCTTCGGTATCATGCCTTCAAGCATAGTTTAGGTCATTTGGAAAACTAATGCGAGGTAGACATTTAGCCGTTTCAGCTATAATTTTAACGGAATTGGTTTTTCCATTTGGACGTACAAAATGAGATGTACCAGAGAAAATAATGTTTTAACTATGTCAAACTACGCGCGATAATAGGTATTTTTGAATTGCGACGTGAATGTGATCTATCGAAAAACTTTTGAAACACGAAGTCAGCATCTCTTTTTGTGAATTGTATAAACTTGTCAATGATGTTGGTATGAGTCTCTTTCTGCCAGACGCGCTAAGGTTTAGTGCCTGTTCCGATATTGTGACAAATCCTGCGCGCAGCAGTTGCTCTCTGCCTCTATGGCTGGCTCCAAAACAGGTTAAGAGTAAGACGTTGTGCGTACCATTTTTCAGATACTAGTTCTTGCTCTGAAAACTTTTGAACGTTACTTTCTCGCACAGTAAGTCAACGGCCTTTTTCCATCCCTTGCACGACTACTACATTCTTTCGAGCTTTCCTTTGCACGTCCGTCTCACCTCTAAACTACTTGCTTGAGAAGTTTATCGTAAGCTTCTTTTTATCTATCTTTATTGTGCATTCACTAATGTTTTACTTCTACCGGCGTTTTCTTTTTATTGCTCTCTCACTTCACGGGCCATAGCACTTTCCAGGCGTTTGCTTCGTGCAGCACTTACCCTCGCAGTCGAATTCCTTGGCACTGTCGAGAGCAGCCGTTTCTCGCCCAGCGTCGGGGCGAATTCCGGAAGTGGCTCAAGATTCCTGCTCTTGTGATTCACGGCCACTTTTGTTGACGGTTGTCGTCTGAGTGCTTCACGCGCTTTCTTTTCTTGTTTCTTACTCTCTTTACATCGAAGACCTAGGCCTGACGCACTCAGAGCCCTCAGTTGTTTGTGTTCAAAGTTGGAACGCTATCTGGCTAGTCATTTTAGTTTTGTCTTTTCTAAATTTCTTGCAGTGGACAGCCCGCTGAGCCCTACACATGCTTTTACGTTCCTCTTCTCTTTTATAACCTGGTAGGGAAGTGCGCGCCATATAGGGGGCCGAGAACTGCGACAGCGCCGTCCATTTCCTGAGAACATAACGCCAGGTCGTCGCCCTGGGCTAAGCGGACTCCGTCTAGGCAGAGGTAGGGCGGCTCACATTTTTGGTTAAGTTCTGTCGTAGAGCACAGTTATCTGCTCGACTGCTCGAAAGATGGAAGATACGACTGGAGAACCATCTAACGGCTGAAAGTGAGGTGGAAACGGGGGGGGGGGGGGGGGTTTGGTTTGTTACTTTTCTGAAACTCTGCTGATGAGTTTCCTACTCGGCACACAGTACCTGTAGGCAACAAACGACTCGACGCGGGAACCGTAAGCAAATACAGCATTCAAACTAACTAGTATCAAATCCCGACACCAAATGCCAAGTGGGGCAAAGCGACTTTAGTCTGTCTCACTTCCTCAACGCCCTTTCCCACATGAAGCCTCGGTAGTCCAGGAGTCATCATGAAAATGCTGCACGGCTTATCCTCTCAGCACCTTGCGTTCCGCACGGGCGCTCGTCTGCAGCCCGCTCAGGCATCTATCACGTACTGCATCTTTGTGTGTGTAATCCTAATATCAGGCTATCTGGCGTAGATTTTCTGCATTGGTATTTGCGTAATCGGCATTCGTGTTTTTTAAGCTTTAACGTCATATCAAAGTACCTTGCGCGCTTCAGCCGCAACTGACGCATCATAGAAATAATGCTTGCATTTCCAGCCGCAGTACCACATCCCTAGCACAGTGTAGAAATTTGGTGCGCCTACTATATTAAGAGACCGGAATAAAGCAGAGTGGGGTGAGTGAGGTAGGGAGGAAACACGAGATAACATGCTAGCTAAAATGAAGACAAAAGGGGCGAGGGCAGGACAAGCCTCACGGTGGGCTGTTAAGCGATGATCCTTTTGTTTAACGCAGTGGATTCCAAGTCTTGACAAGCGCAGCAAGGGAAGGAGAGGTCAGGTGAGAGCGGTTGGTATTGAAGCGATAGCTTCACCCTGCTATGTAAAGGCGGGTATCGCCGTGTGTGCAACAGGGCCACGTGATAACTGACCTCGTGATGACCACGTGATCACTGACGTCAAACTCGAGTATAAACGAAGGCGCGACGGCGCGCCTCGGCCAGAGGCACGTGATGGAGCCGGATGTTGAGAAAGAGGTGAGGCGGTGCACGACGTTGCAGCTGCTGCTGACGCCGCTGCCGCTGCCGCTTCGACATCGGAGACGCCAACCGAAGCCCGTTCGCCTGACTCCGATCAGGAAGATGCGAGATGATGTTCGATCCGCAAGACAAACCATGTGATTCGTTTGAGCGAGTTTGAGCGAAATAACAACAGTTTAATCAAAGCAATACCGAGTATAACTCTGTAGCGTAACTTAAGGGTTTGCCTGGTTAACCACGTGATGTTATCGTGGGTACACAGTTCAACCAAAGCTAAAGCACTGCCAATTTTGTTTAAGTGTGCGGCGATAGGGCAGCTACACCTGGCGTAAAGCAAGATTATTGGAGGTCAATTGGAGAGGCATTTATTCTGCAGGGAACCTAGTTGGGCTGATGCTGCCGAAGATGACAATACAATTACGAAATACACTTCAGAGGAACGTAACACGTACTATGACGCCTGACAAAAGGGTGCCGCTTTTGTATATCGACGGCGTTCCCCGGCTGCTAAAGATGCCGTCAGCTTCACTCGATTTTGTTTTTCTAGCATGACCGCCCCTCAGGCGTTTTCAGCTATTCCCCTACAATTAATTGCGCGGTATGAACGTGCTTCGAAGTGTCGAAAAACTTCATTCTTTTGCGAATGCGACAAGGCAAATGTTAAACGGGAATCAATACCTATAGTTCAGATTCCTCTTGGAACGAATCCATCAAGCAGCATTCAAGTTCTCAAAGGACACTGGGTTGAGTGCCAATCTGTAAACTCTGTGTCCCTCCTCTGTTCTAACAAAAATAATTGCTCGCAAGGACACATTGCATACACATGTCTAATATCTGTTTCTCTTAACTCTTTCCATTACTCCTTTCATGCCCCTCCTCCGCACCTGTAGGGCAGCAGACCGCGGAATGTCCAGTTAGCCTCCCTGTATTTTCTTTATTTCGTCTTTCTCTCTCTCTCTCTTGCCACAGAAAGAGAAATACCGCTGAAGGAAAGTGGAACAACCGCGATCATTCCCATGATCTACCAAACCAAAAAAAAAACCAGATGAAAAGCGGAAATGGTACTCAGAAAAAAGTTTACATTGTAGCCATTTCTTCCCACGCATAGTATCGGTCGCCTCAGTTATCCTTCTTTCTAAATGCTACTCATGTGCCAACATGCAGAAACTGGCACCACAGGCAAAGAAAAAATTTCAGCTGATCGTCATTGATGCTGAAAATACCACCATTAGCTAGTCTCTTAAAGGAATATAGACACCTAACTTTTGGGTGCTTGTTTTCTTATTTTTAATGATGCGTAAGGCAGCATTATACATGAATTACCGCCTGGTATTCTCCTGCGACCACTAAATAATTTATAACCGCATTTCTTTCTCGTGCTGTTTCGGATTCGGCTTCAGTAGCTGAATGAGGACTTTGACATCAACGTGTGCTTACAGGTCACGTGAGACACTGTGATATAATCGCTGCTTCCCCATTCGCTGTCATTCCGGCTCTTGAGGAACACTTGCTTCAGCACTGCAGTAAATTAAAACGATAAAGCAGCGATTATAAGGACGTTTTTTCACGCTTCACGTGACACAAAAGCGGTCGTTGACGTCACAGCCATCGTTCGCTCGTTGAAATCGAAACCGAAACAGCATGACAGGAAAGAAATCGATTATAAATTATTTAGCGGTCATAGGCGAAAATGACATGGTGATTCATGTGTAGGAGTGTCTTCCGCATCACTGTAAAGAAGAAAACATACCACCAAAATTACGTGTCTATACTCCTTTAAACTCTCCTCAATAGCTGGTCTCTTTACCTCTCCACACTATGACGTTGCTAGTGGATAAGGCGGTCAAGAGTACAGCTGTCGCTGAAATACAAATCATCTGAGGCAGTCGATCGCAGACCTAATACGGAAATGCGAACAGATCGGCTTTGACTTGACCCTCTAAAGAACCTGCTGCGATGGCTTAGTAAATTACTCCTTCGGATGCTGATTTCAAAGACACGGAATCGAATCCCTGGCGAGACGGCCGAATTTAGATGGAGGCGAGTCGGAAAAAAATTGCTTGTAGAGATATATCAGTGCGCCTTAAAGAACACCATGTGGTCGAAACTATACCGGAGCCATCCGCTCCGGCGCCTCTCATTGCCCGTGTGAAGCTTTGGGCCATTAAATCTTAACATACCGCGCTCAAACACCTAAGTGGCACATGAGGGCTCGTCGTCTCTTGATTCCGGTAGCTTCGACCTGGCGGAGGCGATCTTTTAGCTCTCGGTGTCCTTATTTCGGCAACGCGACCACGCATGTCAGGATCCTCTTGTCGTTGAAGCTTTCGCAGCGCTTCGCGAGCACAAAACTCCGAACCGTCTCGTTGTCTTCGCCTGCACTGGAATTGTCGATGACGTTAGCAAAGCCTTTTTTCCGGGTATTGTTTCTGGTGACTCGTCATATCTTCCACCACGGAGAGAATTACTGTGTGACTGCGCCTTGGCCACCAACCGCAACGCAGCGGTTGAATGCGACTCACGCGGCACCCCTTGTATCGTGAGCTGACATCCTCATGTGGAAGCCTTCAGGTTTCTCTGACGACTGCTAGGTTGCGCCTGACCCAGCCCCCACTGAAATCTACCGCTGTAACATGCATCGCCAAGTGCCATACTGGTACCAATTTAAGAACGATTACATGTGCGCAACCACGATCCAACACTAATGTGGGAAATTAAGGGGCATGCGATCAGACCTAGGTTGATGAAATTAATCCGCAGCCCTCTAATATGGCGTTTTAAATCCCCGTGTAGCTTTGAGACACTGAACTCTATAGCCCATACCATACCCTACCGTGCCATACTATACCACACTATACCACACCGTACCATACCATACCATATCATGCCATACCATGGCATACCATAACATATCATACCATACCATCACCTAGCTGCAGCTATCTTGGCGCACAGAAAGAACCTGAAGCACCCACAACACGTCTCAATGCAGCGGAGCATTACGACGCTAGCGAAACCACATCTACCATCGCGTAAACTCGAATGAGCCCAAACGAGCTCCACCCTCGAAGTTGAATTGACAGCACAGCAGTTTTTTGTGTACGGATCGGTGTGGGTGAGGCCAAAGTTTATTCGATAGAACCAGTTATTCTGCGAAGCTCTGTAGCCTCCCATGGACCGCGTGTCCGCTTGCAAGTCAAGACAGCGAGCTAAGGCTCTGGGAGCGATCTTATTCCCGCGCAGCTTTCACGTTGTGTGTGTGCAACATTTGCGAGCCCGCGGAGCAGTGAATGCACGGTCATTTAGTTTCAACTCAACATTCAATCAAAAAGAGCATAAGTGCATTTTTAAACCACGACTGCTATGCTTTCTAAACGCAGCACGCAGTGGGTTGCCTGATGTTCATGCAGACTTACCCTCTCTCTTGTCATTTGGGTAATAAGATTTACAAGGTTTACCACGCAAATCCGGTTGAGTGAATATTTGTCTGCCCTTTCCTATCGAGTTATATCATGCCTAAATAAACACGCATAGATTTGAAAACTTAAACGCCAGGTCTACAGATCCGTATGCAGACTCGTTAAATGTATTCAATTTGCAGAACTTTCCTGCTCACTACGAGAATATACAAAGGTTGTATACACTTCGTTTGCGGTGAGCTAAATTCATTTAGGACCGTGCACCTTCACCGCTTGCCGCAGCCATGTGCAGGCCAGCGCAGATACCTAGAGCTCGAAGCCATATGCACATGCGCTTTGGAGGCTGGCGGCAGCTGTAGAAGGGGATGGCAGTCATGCAATAATATAAAGCCCGCTATTAAAAAAAACCCTTTTCTGTTTAAACCTAAATGGTTTTCCACTATCATGCTGAATGCAATAGAACACAATACAATTTATTCAGATTTGAGTACAAGCACTGTCAAGTCTCGCGAAAGCGTCGAGCACTTCTATGTGGAGCACCCAGTCATTCAGTGCATATGTTGGTGCCGCAAGTTGGCGTGGAGAAATGAGTCCTACTATGTCGTGTCCTCCATTAACGCTAAGACAGAATGGCGCAAACAGAAGACGACCAGAAAGAAACCATTACATGGAATGAACTAGAACACAGACTAAAAAGTATTTTTATTGTTACCTTTGACGTCCCGAAGTGACATGGGTGTTTCACCGTGCGCTGACATCGCACAGCCCAAGGAGATGTTTGTATGTGCCTTCATCGAAATGCGGCCAACGCAGCCGAGGTTTTATGCCGTGACGTTAAGATAAGCAGACGAACGCCGAAGAACACTATACGACCGTGACGGGGTCTGAATTCACCGTGAAAAACCGGAAAGATTCTTGAGTGGTACATACGGAGAGACAAGAAAAGACAAAACGGAGACAACGCAGACTCATAAACACAGGAAGACACGAACGGCGCGCAAACACACATACACACACACACCTCTATTACCCTGCCATCTTCGCCTTTCCTCTCGAGTGGAAATCCCTGCGCACTACTATACTTGTCTAGTTACAAAGATAATGACAGCTTCCTTCACAAAGAACTAACACTTTTCACGTTTTCGCAATGGAAGCGCGGCACGAAACTTCGCGAAGTTTTCCCAACCTACCTGATTACAGGCTGCTCGTTTGGTTTCGCAAGATTTTCTACCTCGTTTCCCGTAGTCTGCTGCTGAGTTGTCCTTCCTCTCTGCCCCTAGTTTAGGAACAGTATTTCACGCACCATAAACAGTATGGAGTTTCGCAACAATCTACAAAAACTATAGTACTTTGATGATTTCCGCACTGCAGTCACACATTTTCTGGCCAAAGATTGCTTTGGGCGAGTTTGAAGCTTGTGCGGGAGTGTCTGCCTCATCTGCATATGTACGCCAAAGAAACAGTACCTTTCGTTTTTGTTAACTGCGTTCAGGTGAATAGCCACCCGATTCTTGGCCGATCCCCCAGTGTGGGTATGTGCCATCTTTTGATAGGCTAACAACAACAACCTTAATGCGCGCTCTGCTGCACTATAATTTAAGGAAGAAAGAGCCGGCAGATGGCATCGCGACTGAATTTTGCAGTGCTGGGAAGAAAGCAGGAGATTGAAGGGAGAAAAAAGAAGTTCAACTTGGGAAATGCAGCTGAGGAGATGCTGGGGCGTTTACTAATTCCTGCCTTTTTTCTCCGTAGTTCACCAACAGTCTGGTGCAACCTGCGTTCTTCCTTTTCTTTTCATATTTACGAAAGCAACGGCTGCAGAGCAAGGTGAAACTGGTTAGCTAGTTCAGTGTCCTTAGCACTAGCAGACAGTACGAAGAGAACAATATTCGTATGTTTGCTCATTCAGCATGACCCTGCCCCTACTGCTGGCTGTTGGAGACTATTCCGTTGTGCTGAATGGAATCCACGCGTTGCCAGGGAGCGCAATGCTCGGAGCTTTCTTTTTTGCTGCTGTCAAAGACGCGGAAGATGGGCAAAAAGAGCGCCAGAGAAATGCAACAAGCAAAGAAATGTCTGGCGAATGAGCGCTCCAGAGAAGTGTTTTATCTGTCGCACATTAGGCTCCTCAGCATTCACCACGATTTGCTTTTCTGCGGTTTTCTCAATCTTTTAGAGAACCCGCTAGAAGCACCATGGAACAAAAAAAAGTAAGAGATCTTGATGCTGTTGAGCGCAGCGTTTATTTTGTTGCCCGCGGCTCCTGCTGCTAGAGTAAGCAACACAACGGCGCAAACTTGAAGGTGGTGGTATAAAGTGCCTTCTTTCTCTTTTCCTTCGCGCGATATTGCTTGTCTACTTCAAGCGGGGCGCTATTTACTGGCGGCCTGTTTATTTCGTGCTGGTGTCGGAGCTTTGTAATGTACGTTCCCTCTTGTGAAAGTTTTTGTCTTTGCTGACCTTTCTAGGCCTTTTCCGGCTGTGTTTTTTTTTCAGAACATTTCGGCAAACACATAAGCGGAACACCGCAAATCTTTCCGTTCTTACCATTTCACATATTTTCTGCGTTTTGACTACGTATGACACATTCGATGTAGGCCTATATTCATTGTAGGCCAAAAAATTCTAAAGCAAGTCTTTTCTATGTGCTTCTAGGATCAAACAACCTTCTATTGTTTTTGATGCGCATTAGTTCGATGCAAGTGCGGTCAGATGCATGCAGGTTGTTTTGAATTCAAATCCTCATTACCGCGTTACTCTAATTCCAATTGTTCCCATTTCATGAGGCCAAGACCATGTGAATATGTATACGGAAAACGTGTATAAAAACACACGAAGGCTTAAGGATGATGTTGCATACACCTTGTAACCTCCGCGTCTTGTGCTGCATAATATATACATACATAATATATAGATCTCTACTAACATAGAGATGTTAGTGATACTTCAACTGTCGATCATATTCATGCAGCTCACACTCTGGGCCGAAAAAAAAGCACTGAAAAACAATTCACATATGCCACTCACACAAGCTGAAGGCAAGTTCATCGTATTGCATGAAACCATAACTTTCTTGTTATTCAATATAATAACCAAAAATGTACAATAGCATTTGGATCCCCGTTGGTTATATTGCCTGCAATTGACATAATTTTTTCCTTAGACAACACAATATAGAACAAAATTTCAGCACAATGCCTTCGAATGCTACAAGTTTCAGTTGTGCTTTTCTGTCTGTCGGAGTACAACCGTATAGTTCTTATCTTGCAATAACATTTGGAGCGTTGTTCTTATTTGCACCCCTACTAATGCCACTTGCCAATGCTATTTCCGCAATGCACTTACTGAAGATATCTTTATAAAAATTCTTTCCGCGCGGGTTCTTATAAACAATAATTGTAGTAAACGCACACAGAAATTACACAACGCAGAATGACGACTATACGAGAAATCTCGGCGATGGAGCAGTGTGTATGTCTTGCTGCCTGAGTTCTGAAGGGTGAAGAGTTTTAGAACAAATGAAAGGTTTATACGTGACCAAGAGAACTTGCCGACAACTTATTCCGTTCTGCGAATTAGGTGTCCACATCTGCAACCTAGCGTCAACAACGTCTAATCCAAGCTTCCTTCATTCGGAAGAGTGACTAGCTTTTATACAACATCACTTGTAAACAGCATTATAGAAAAGGAATGGTTCTATGGTGAAGCATATCATGCATAATAAAAAATAAAGCAGTTACACTACAACGAAACTTGGGCTTTTCAGACAAAATCACGTGCCTATTAGAGAACGCATAGGCTATTCGAAAACCGTACCGATTTGAAACTTTTGTGCTGCCTTTAGAGAGTACTTTCAAACTCTATTCTCTACCTAAAAAAAATTTAACCGTCTGGTTTTCATGAAGCACCGACGCCAACTGTCAGTGTTACAGTACAATATAGACAGATAGAGGTCATTTAAATCTGCCTCTTCTTCATCTCCATCGACATATTGCTAAGAAATGCTTAGTGTGTAGAGGGTTTTGTCGAAAAGAAATTTTGTTTGCACCGTGTATAGTGTACCGCTGTAAAGTCCTCTGAAACGCATAGTCTTCAGACTCGTTAAAAGAACTCAAGGATGTGCTCAAATCATGCGAGCGATGATTTAATAATTATCAAAAAACGAAAAACATGAAATACAAGCCACTTGAATAAAAGGAGTTATTAATAACCGTATAAATTGCTTATTCCCTTAGAAAAAACTGTGAAAACGCTTACCATGCCGTAGCATGCCGTATTAGCATTGTTTAGCAGCATCCCACACATGCAATGAAACGAAGCATACAGTATTTTTTGTTCAAAGGGTCATATAGAAGCCTGACATCTGCCTCCTATGACATCAGACCTAATAGCTTCCCACGAGCTATTGTTTCAAGATTTGGCTGAGAGCGGTCTCCTTCCGGGACTACCATGAACTAAACGACTAGAAGAGGGGTTTGTGGGGTTATTTTCTAAGCAATTAGTGGCAGGCACTCCGTCGTACTGACAACGTTGCCTCTCGAGATGGGTGCATTGCATTTTCAAACAGCACCCGTTTACCAAGAATAGATTCCTTAGACCAGCCTTTCGACCGGTGGGCAGCCGGTTAAGCCAAGGAGTGCTTTACAGCGAGGATGTTTATCAACTTGCATTCGTGCGACAATTAGTGTCTTATTCTGAGACCCTAATCGGTGTCACTTTTTTTTTCCCTGTTTCTGTTCATAGGCTCCTTTCTGTCTTGAAATCTAGGATGTTTTATAACACGGCTGAGAGGCTACAAATCTGCACACAGCGCCCATGTGCTTTGGCCGCGTTTTTTGCTTCATTTGTTCATCCCTCCACCGTGCTACTTAAGTCTGTTGCTCTAAACAGCAAAAGCCTGCAGGTAGTAATTCAATTATTTTACAGCTTCCACGAGAAATTATTGATTCCAGCTGGTATAAACGAACGGATTCCATTCATCAAGCACTAGCTCTGAAAAACAAATCAGATTAAGGAAGCAATCTAGTGCAATGAGGTTTCAAAAAAGGCTATATGGGACAGGTTATATGATTGATGTTCCCCGAAACACATTCTTTTTCTCTGTTCTTCTGAGGGAAGTTCAAGCAGGCAAATTGCAGATGTGAAGGCTGGAGTCTTCCAGGTCGTGCCTTATCTTGTTGAATGTTGTGCACGATCCTCTCGAGCGAATTTCGGCGCACCACAACAAAATTTTCATGACGTATTTGATAACGAGAATTATGCGATTTGTTTTTGCTTTTTTAACGCAGTCTGCTTGCTTTCATTAAACGGGCAGCACGCTCTGCTTCCCGGGATATCTACTACAGATAAAGGGCTATCACCAGACGCCCTTGGTCGGCACTGCGGTCGCGTGCCTTTCTTCTGAAAGCTTTTTTTTTGCGTGTTATCTGGCAGCGCCTTGCTACAAAATTGATCCAGCCACTTAATTTAGGTACCATTTATTTTTGTAAATTTTATACGAAAATTGTATAACCAGTAAATAAAAAATTCTTGTCTTATCTGTATCTTTATTCATGATGAAATTATAGTGCTCTAGTGGTGTCTTGGAACACCAGATATTTCCGAGAAGCACGCCAGTAATTTTTTAATATGTTTTCTGAGGCGAGATAGTGGTTTTTAGCATAGTAATTCTTGTGTTGATGAGAAGAGAAAACCGCTTAATCAGTTTAGCTAGCTTGCTGGTTAAACAAATTCCAATATTTTGCCTTTTTATTTATTATAGTAGGGAATCTGCTTGAAATTATAGAGTTGTAGCAGGCTTATAGAAATAGCCATATAAGTTTTTTGAACGTCAAAAACTTGATTTTCGTCTGTGCTGTGGATGAACAAAGTTCGGTCATTTCTGGCGTATTTCTAAAATCTCGCTACCGCATTGAGCGCCCAGAGACGTCCATCAAAATGCGTCACTCTGTAGCAACTAGTCACGTGACCTTCCCCACCACGCCAGAGCTTTCAGTGGTCACAGCTGCTTGCATGGACGTCACTGGATGCTCACTACGAACTCCGCCAGAGACGAACGAAGTCTGTTGATCCACACCACCGATGGCATTCGTGTTTTTGTTTTCGAAAATCTGATATGGCTAGTTCTAACAGAGAACTACAAATTTATATTTACAACTAGATGTCCAACACTGAAATATAAAAAGTTATTTAATAAAATTTAGTAACCAATCTTACTGCTTGAAGCGAAAGAGCGGTTTACTTGTTTCCGCCGGCACTTGTATTGTTGCGCCGCAAAAGTCATACCGTTGTCTCAAGAAGGCTATGTTTAAAAGTTAGGGGCGGGCCTCTCTGAAACACCTTGTATAACGCAACGCTACACTTTTCTAATCTCCTACGCTTCTGCCATGAGTACTGTGCTCTACATTTTATTGGGGCGAATATTCTTTTCCTCAAGGTTTAAAAAAAAATGGTTACGTTGCCGCATAACTTTTTAAAGACCGTAAATAGATAATAATATGCTAGCGTGCAATCTAAGTCTACGGTGTTCTCTCTTTTCTGCACACAGAGCGTTCTGGGTTTGTAAATTTTTTACCTGCTTTATTTCTGTTCGAACGTCAGCCACTTGAGCGGGCAGATTTTGAGAGCGCGAGGCGGGAACTCGTTCAAGTCAGTAAGAAAGGGTGGGTTTCATTACCGTAAAATGAATTAGAATAGACCAAACTCACACTCTTGTTCAGGTGATAGAGAAATGCGCTAACTATAATCAACCCCAACATGTAGCCTTCGCATATTAGGAGGAGCATTTGACTCGGCCAAAAGCTGAGCAGTCATGCGGGCATTACGGAATCAGGGTGTACGAGAGCCATATGTAAAATTACTGGATGATATCTATAAAGGATGCACAGCTACTGTAGTCCTCCATGACGAGAGCAACAAACTTCGAATTATGGCGGGAATTAGGCAGGGACACACTATCTTTTCAATGCTATTTACCAAGACTTTGATAGAGGTATTCAGAGACGTGATTTAGGAACAGTTGCGAAAAAGTGTTACAGATGAATACCATTGTAATCTGTGATTCGCTGGTAACATTGTCTCGCTTTGGAATTCAGGGGACTGATTTTAAAGTATGATCACTGGTTTATACAGGCAAAGTAAAAGGTAGGTCTATAAATAACGTGCAGAAAGCAAAACTATTTTTGAGCCACCCCGGAAGGGAACAAGTTTTCGATAGGCAGCCAGCCACTGGAAATAGTAAGGAAATACATCAAATATAGGCATGTAGTGACCGCAGATCTGGAAGACATTAGTGAAATGAATAGAAGAATAAAAACGGAGCGCAGTTCATTTCGGAAGGATTCTCAGGTCGTGAATGGAAGTTTTTCCAGTAATCTTGATGAGTAAAAAAAGTTGGGCAGGACACTTAAGCTTAAGCGTAATACCTAATAAATTAATACATATGTATTCAGTATTGGTCATTATTTACCTTCATTAATTTCCGGTAGTCATTATACTATCCTAATATTAATAATTATTTAATTGCCAATCGCTATGGCGGTGAGTTTGCTCACAATTTGGTGGACAGGTTGTGAAGACGCCAGAGGATCATGTGATCTAGATGACCTACCTAGGTTGCCTCTTCGGGGATTTTTCGCTTACAACGCCGACACTGACGACTCTGGCGACACCTGGCATTGCCCTGCTGAGTAACTCAGGAGATTAACTGCAAAGCACGATAAATTAGTTAGACAGGCAGAGTAGAACGGTGCGTCTAAATATTAACGTGCAGAAAACGAAAGCAATTTTCAATAGTCTAGCAAGGGAACAGCAGTTCACAAATGGTAGCGGGGTGCTGGAAGCGGTAAAGGATTACGTTTACTTAGGTCAGGTAGTGACATCTGATCTGATTCATGAGAGGGAAATAATTAGGAAAATAAGAATGGGGTGGAGTGCATTTGTCGCGTTCTGTAAAATCATCAATGGCAGTTTTCCAATATCCCTCAAGATAAAAGTATACAGTACCTTACCAGTACTCACCTACGGGGCAGAAACGTGGAGGCTAACGAAAAGGGTTCAGCATAATTTAAGGACAACGCAATGAGCCATGGCAAGAAAAACGATAGGTGTAACGTTGAGAGACCGGAAGCGGGCAGATTGGACGAGGGAACAAACGCGGGTTAATGACATCCTAGTCGAAATCCAGAGGAAGAGATGGGAGTGGGCAGGGAATGTAATGCAAAGATAACCCCTGGTCCTTAAGGGTAACGGAGGGGATTCCAAGAGAAGCCAAGCGTAGCAGAGGGCGGCAGAAAGTTAGGTGCGCGGATGAAATTTAGAAGTTTGCTGGCATACTGTGGGCGCAGCTGGCAAACGACAGGGTTAATTGGAGAGACATGGGAGAGGCCTTTGCCCTGCAGTGGGTGTAGTAAGGTTGATGATGATGATGATTTTCTGCAGAACGGGCTCTTTAACCATGGAACGTTAGAAGTATGGAACAGCTTTATCTTACCAGTAGTCACTTGCTCAACAGTAGCGTGGAGGCTAACGAAAAGGGATCCGCTTAAATTGCTGTGAGCTGTGCAAGAAAATATCGTAGGTGCAAGGTTAAGCACCATCCGGAGCAGACGGAGTGAGGGAAGAGACGCGAGTTGATTACATCCTGGTCGAAATCAAGCAGAAGAAGTGCATTGGCATGGCTTATAATGCGAAGGCATGATAACCGATGTTCGTTTAAGGCAAATTTTGGTGTTTGTAATGTGAGAACATTACTTGGCCCATTGTCCGAAAACCCCGCCTTAGCCAGAAAGCCATGGCAGACACAGGTGGCCGACACGCCAAGAGCAACCTAGCACTCTTGATTATTTTGGGTCGTTTCTCTTTCGGGTTCCCCAATTTAGATGTAACCACGGCCCTTAACACATACATTCACGAGCAGTGCTGCATAAATCTAACGTGAAGAATTAGTTTTCTATAAAGATACTGCATTAAAGTATTGCATAATCCCCGCAGGGGGGCGTCTGCAGCTAGCAGGCGTTAGTGAGTGGCGACACCACGGGTTCCCGAGCATCCGCAGGGAAATCCCCGCAAGGGGATGATGGTGAACAGTGCATCACCACGGACCCGAGCACCCGCGCCTAGCCATGCGTGGCATCGCCGTGTGCGGGGAAAAGGGGTTCCTGGTGGTTGAGCCGATGCCAAATGTTTGGACCTTTAAGGCCGCTCGACGGAGGCAACACACCACTTTGGCCCTAGCTTGCTGTAGACGGCACCTCCGGACTGACCCGACCGGGCGAAATTGGCAGTCGCCTTTTCCTGTCCTCCTCTTTATCTATTTCTTTCTGACTACAGTCCTATCTCCTCCTTGTATCCCGCTTTTTCGTTCCTTCATGGGCGGCTAGGGTTAACCCTGTATAGAGTAGCTACCCTCAGTTGCCCCATATTTGGTTATAGTCGCGGTGTACAGCTGGCGAGGGCAAGACTTGGTTACAAGTTCCTGTCCTGTCCCCTCGTTGGACTCCATGGTCGCTGGCTGCCACCTCGGCTGAATAGACAAGTATTTTATGGCCACATCTTTTCTCGCAACCGATCGCCCTCTCAAACGAGGGCGCACCAAAGCCAGTACAAATTTTTTCATAAAGAATGCAAACAACTTTCCGAGGTTCCACGTGGTCCACAGTGAGCACGCGGACGTAACTGCATGACTAGTGTCACCGTTTACCGTTACAAGAACCCTAAATGAAAGCATTGGACAAGGCTACAAAATAAAGAAACTTGCAAATGGCGATCTCCTGTTGGAAGTCCTTTATAACTACCAGTATGATAAGTTGTCAGGAGTAACAGGCTTTGCTGGCATACCAGTGACAATCAGCCAGCATCGATCATTGAACACTGTCCGCGGAGTAATTTCAGATGATGACTTGAAATTCCTAATAGAAGAACTCATTGATGGACTTAAAGAACAAAACGTAACAAATGTGTACATAATCAAAATAACACGCGCCAACATCGAAACACCGGCAAAGCACATTGTTCTCACATTTGCCTCTGGCACACTACCCGATTCTGTCGAAGTAGGATACACAAAGCTCCAACTCAGACCATACGTACCAAATCCACGTCGATGCTTCAAATGCCAGAGGTACTGCCACGGTTCGCATAGCTGCCGGGGCAAACAGACCTGCGCGAAATGTGCTTCCCCCGACCACCCCGCTGAAAACTGTGATGTTGAACCCCACCTTTGCATAAACTCTGAGGGAAGCCATCCGGCTTATTCACGGTCTTGCCCAACCTGGAAAAAAGAAAAAGAAATTACAGTTTAGGTCAAAGCAAAAATATCATTCAGAGAAGCACGAAAAAGACTTTCATTGCAAAATCCAAGCTACTCCGCCGTGGTGCAGCAAGGCACAGCATCAAAGCGGCCTTCTGCACTTGCACAGCTCACACACAATGAGCCTGCAGTAGGACCATCCGTGCCCCTGGTGGCCGCAGCTAGTTCTGCACCACCACCCACAAAACAGGCCGCGCGGACCTCAAGGTCAGTCGGCCCCAAGGCCCCTCCCCATAAGAAGAGGCCCAAAACGAAGACAACTGTGCATTCAGCACATTCGTCAAGCGTATCGGAGGATACGATGGACACAACTCCTCCCTCGCCTCCGCTGCAGTGGCGGCAAAGCTTCTTCGAAAAAAAGAAATAAAAGCCCAATAACTGGTCCAAAAGACCCACCAACCTAAGTTTTAAGCCTCATCCCTATCTAGTTTATAATCATGGCATTTCTAGTTCACTGGAATCGTCGTGGACATTTAAGGAACGACATTGACATCACAGTTATTTTAAATTCATTCTCCCCAGTAGTAATGTGTCTCCAGGAGACTAACCTAGGACCACTGAAAAAAAAATTCAAGTCTTTCGCTGGGACCGACCGAACACAAGCAGGCTCTCTGGAGGCGCTGCTATTGTGGTCCAGGGTGCTGTTGCTACACGGAAAATTGACCTAAAATACTCATATGAGGCAGTTGCTGTGACTGTCTTTGATTTAAAAACCATAACAATATGCTCCATATACATTGAACCTCACCTAACCGTCACACTTCACGATTTAGAAGCGCTTTTATTACAGCTACCGGAGCCGTATCTTTTAGTTGAGATTTTATTGCTCACTCCTCCTTTTGGGGAAGTGAACATACAGACGTCAGAGGCAGAATTCTGGAAGATTTTATTCTCTGCAACAATGTATGCCTGCTGAACACGGGAAAACCCACTTACTGTTGTCCAAGCAGTGGGAAAATGAGCTGCCTAGGTTTATCTTTTTGTTCGCCTTGTGTTTTCAACGATTTTAAATGGGATGTCATTGACAACTCATATGGCAGCGATCATCTCCCTGTTTTAATCAGTTTATTATCCCCAATGGAAATCATCCCAACAAGACCGCGTCGTCGGAAACTTCATTTGGCAGACTGGTAGCTTTTTAGTGAAGAAGCCACACTGGAAAAAATTGTTTTAAAAAATTTAAGCATTGATTAAAGAAATCAAAAGTTCACGGATTGCATATTAACTGCCGCACATTTAGCTATTCCTCAGTTTTCAAGAATGGTGCGACAAAACCACAAAGTGTGGTGGACAAAAGACTGCAAGGAAGCCAAAAAAACCGCAAAACAGAGCTTGTGGTAAATTTCGTAGGTACCCAACACCAGAGAACTTCGTACATTTTAAAAAAGCAAGAGCCAAAGCTAGGTACGTCCGTCGCAGTGCAGAGAAAACTTCATGGCAAAGTTAGTTTACTTCCATGCACAGTCAAACGACATCTAAAATAAATGTGGAACAGGTTCAAAACTTAAACGGCACCTTTTCACCTTTCACAATTCCTTTCTCGACAACACCTGGCACACAAACAGGCATAAAAGAACAGGCAGATATTTTGGGGGAACACTTCGCTGCAGTTTCCAGTTCGTCTCACTATACGCAGTCATTCCTGAAATACAAAAATATAGCCGGGAAAGAAAGAATTCCAACAAGTGGAGATGCAAACCAAGAATACAACAATTTAATTACCCTCCAAGAAATCAATAGAGTACTTTCTGTCGGCAAAAAAACTGTTCCGAGACCCGACCAGATACACTATCAAATGCTTGCCCATCGTTCCTAGCCTGCCGTAGAGGCACTCCTGACTTTCTTTAACAAAATATTCATTCCTAAAATTCTCCCACAGAGCTGCTTCCCTGCACAGGCCTACACACCTTATCAAGCCGCGTCACACACCATAGACATAAGTTTTTTTATCAATTAATTCATAACGCATTCAACATGAATCCTTCTACTTAAATTAGTTTTAATAATTCTAGACAAACACGTCACAGCATGAATTTACAATTAATGAATATTCTTGTGCTAAAAACACATATTACTTTCCCTTTTTCCCCCGAGCCATAAGAGAATGGATCGGCCTGGATAAATCTATAACTGCGCAGGCTTCATTTGAAATGTTCGCTGAGCTCGCAGCCTCATCGGTCCTATCAACAAGCCAGACCTAATTATCATGTTCAGCCTTTATTGGTTTTGTGTTATTGCCCACTCGATGTGTACCTAGTTTATTGCTGTATGAAGGGATGTAACAGGATGGTTTCATCTTGCTCCTTTGCTAATACGGCCTTTGCTAATACGGATTCCAATGTTGGGCCAATTGCCTGTACTGCTTTAAATGTGTTTGAACGCATGCTTTGAAGACAAGAATTGCGAACTATCTTCTGTCAACTATGCCGCACTGGATGTGACCGTTTATTGATGCTTTAATATGTTGTTTCTTTAAACCTTATTGCTTACCCTTGTGTTACTGTCTGTTAATTTGTATCTTGCTTATAAATCCACTCCTGTAACAGTCCCAGTGGGACCAACAGTATGATAAATAAACTAAAAATGCGAGGAAAAATACCTCAGGAGTAGAAAAGAGCCATCATAGTGCCATCCCTGCAACCTGGAAAACCAACAACTTCCCCTGATAGCTATAGACTAATAGCGCTTCCAAGCTGTCTCGCAAAATCTTTCGAAAGTGTCCTAAATACAAGATTAACATTTGCCCTTGAATCCCGAGAACTTCTCAACTTCCATCAATGCGGTTTTAAAAAGGCATACTCAACAACCGATCACCTTCCTCGTCTCGAAAACACAATTAGAGAAGCATTTATACACAAACAGGACTGTCTCGCCGTCTTCTTTGACATGGAGAAAGCATATGACACAACTTGGAGGTTTGGGATCGTCCGCGACCTAGGCGACCTAGGTATGCGCGGTAGGATGTTAAACTGCCTCAGTTACTTCCTATCAAACCGTTCTTTCCACGTACGCCTAGGCTAAACACTCTCAAGAACATTCATTCAGCAAAATGGAGTACCTCAGGGGTGTATATTAAGCACAACCCTCTTTATCATAAAAATAAATTCCATAGCTAAAATAATCCCAGTGTCCGTCATGTATTTACTCTACGGCGACGATTTCCAAATATCCTGAACATCCTCAAACATAGCAACATGCGAGAGACAAATACAAATGACAGTAAACAAACTGAAGACATGGGCAGATAAAAATGGTTTCAAGTTTTCCACGCAGAAGTCAGTAGCTGTTCTGTTCTCGCTGAAAAGAGGAGTGCACACTGATCCCACCCTATATCTAAATGAAGTCACGATGCCAGTAAAAGTCGAGCACAAATTTTTGGGACTAACTTTTGATAAAAAACTCACATTCCTGCCACATATTAACACCCTCAAAAGGAAAGCTTCTAAATCCTTGAATATACTAAAAATACTCTCACGGAAACACTGGGGCTTCGATAGGACATGTCTGTTACAAATTTCTCTCTCGTTAGTACGCTCTACCCCAAATTATGGTTGCATAGTTTATATAGCAGCGAGACCATCGTACCTTAAGCGACTGGATCCAGTACATAGGTTCGGTTTCCGTCTTTCCACTGGTGCATACAGAACGTCACCCATAAATAGTCTGTATGTAGAAACTGATGAACTATCGCTTAAAAACAGAATAGCCATGCTCACATGCTCGCACAATTTAGAAATCCGTTCACTATGCAAACATATTTGTTATCCCATCGCTACAAACTGCCCATCTAGAATACTCTAACAATAAACTGCCATCTACCAGGCCACTGCTTTTGCGATTCGAAGAGATATGCCAGAACCTCGGCGTATTAGACAGGTTGCCAAGCATGGCTCGAAGGCAAGGTCCACTGCCACCATGGTATAATTTCCCTGAAATCTGTCATTTCAGTCTCACACAGTTTCGCAAAAAACAAATTCCGGAAGATGCTATAATGCAAGAATTTCTTACACTCAAGGAAAAACACAGTCATTTCACAGAATATTATACAGATGGGTCAAAAACAGAGGCATATGTTGGAAGCGCAGTGGTAAAAGGGAATTATAATAAAATAGTAAGACTTCCACAGTGTGCATTCATCTTCACTGCAGAATGCTACGCCATCTGTGTAGCCATAAAAAATAGTAAAGGAGAACCTCTCCGACAGTATTATTTACTCAGACTCGCTAAATGTGCTTAAAGCCATTCATTCCGAAAATGCAATAACTACGCTGTTTTGCGACCTTATACACAACATTACAACAGCCATAGCAAAAGGACAAAACATTAGACTCTGCTGGGTACCTAGTCACGTTGGCATAAAATGGATTGAAAGAGCAGATATGTGCGCTGCTCAAGCTTGTGGCAAGAAAATTAAAAATGTAAACATCCCCTATAAAGATCGCATAAAATTGAAACATTTAAAAGCAAGGAAACAACGTCAGTCCGCTTGGAAAAACGAAATAAATAACAAACTACACCTAATAAAACCAGTTTTATACCAATAGAAGTCATCTGTGCACGAAAATGTTCCAAGGAAGTTCTTATGTGCCGTCTTCGTATAGGCCACACGCACATTACACACAACTTCCAGCTTACGAAAAAAGACAAACCAGTTTGTACATGTGGAGATGAACTTACAGTTAATCGCATTTTATTTTCATGCTCGCTACTGGAAAAGTAAATGAAAGCATGCTTTTCTTCATTCTATAACCAAAGCATCACTTTTCACCCAGCACTGCTCTTAGGTGAAAATGAAATTTGTCGACATGTCCTGCGTTTTTAGTTGTTTAACAGAAGTTAACGTTCTTAAAAAGATGCAAAATATGACCTAGTGCTTCGCCTATGCACGTCAGCCACTTTCTCAATCCGGCGAAAAGGGCTGAGGTTTTGTATTGATTGGTTGGGGGCCTCCAGTGCTTGCACAGCCAAGGGCGGCTGATGAGGTTACCCGACCTCCTTTGAAAATATTTATATTAGCTATTTATCAATATTTTTTTGCTCTCAATACTAGATAGAAGGAAATAACTTTTTCAGCTTTCCACACCGCCAAGTTTTATATCTTTGTAAAAATCTCCAGAAAGCAATTCTTTATACCTTGAGCTTGGCGCAAGATAGCCTTAGTTGCTTATGCGCCATTACACCCCACGCAACAGAAAGTATTGCATAATTAAAATAGATCGCAATGTGCGCTGAGTAATGAAAACAAATGCTTTTACTGTTTTTGTACAGTCCTTCGCATTTGCTTCACCCTGACCTGTCTAGCGTACTTTTGTTTCCCTGCTTGATTACTAGCAAACACTATACTGGAGAGAAAAAGCCACTGATGACATAGTAAACAAAGCACAAAAAGAACAGAATAGTAGACAGTTGACTGATTGTATGAAGTGAATTGAGCACGCTCGGGCGAAAGGCTTTTTTGACCAATGATCACAAATATTCATGTCATAGCACGAGTTTCAAGCCTCTATTTCATTTTATATTACAAGCTTCGATTTTGTTTCACGCTAAAATTTATAAATAAAGCCCAGTTTATTACCTTATTTTGGCATCAGAAGAGCAAGAGCTTTGCCGTAAGACAAAAACTAGGTTTCCGACAAATTGCTTCCATGCACACAAAAAACAAGGTTAGTCTCGCTCGCTCTATTTTGCTCTCAATAGTAGGTAGAAGGAAATAACTTTTTCAGCTTTCCACGCCGCCAAATCTTATATATTTGCAAAAATCTCCAGAAAACAATTCTTTATACCATGAGCTTGGCGCATGATAGCTGGTTCATTGTTCATAGGGGTTTAACGTTCCAAAGAAACTCAGGCTATGAGAGACGCCGTAGTGAAGGGATCCGGAAATTCCGACCACCTGGGATTCTTTAACGTGCACTGACATCGCATAGTACACGGGCCTCTAGAATTTCGCCGCCATCGAAATTCGACCGCCGGAGGAGAAATTCTAGAGGTCCGTGCACTGTGCGATGTCAGTGCATCTTAGTTGCTTATGCGCCATTAAACCCAACACAACAGAAAGTATTGCATAATTAACATAGATCACAATGTGCGCTGAGTAATAAAACCAAATGCTTTCACTGTTTTCGTACATGCAGTCCTTCGCATTTGCTTCACCCTGACCTGTCTAGCGTACTTAAACACTATACTTGGAAGGAAAAGCCACTGATGACATAATAAACAAAGCGCAAAAAGAACAGAAAAGTAGAACTTGTCGCATGTTCTTTTCTTTTGTTTCTTCTGAGGAGGAAAGAGGATCAGTTCCAAACCCTTCGCCTCCGAAAGCCCAAAGCTAGAGGGCGGCAGGAGAGAACGGTCGACGATGGCATGCAGGAGCGAAGAAGAAAAATAAAACGCCCTCCGATTCACAATAGGTTCTGCCAAGCTGGCAGCAGGGGACAGGGCCCACATTATTTCGTTTCGCGTTTTCTCTGGTGTGTTCCCGTTCAGGTCCTGGTTGTCGGTGCCCGTGACACGTTTTCCCTTGTTTTAGTGTTCGTTTATATCGAGGCAAACCCCTTGCGCTTCCGCCCGCAAGAAGCACAGGCGAACGAAGAAAATTGGCCAACACATGCCTCTCCACTCTTAGAGTCCTCCCGTTTCCCGACTGAACTTGGTCTTCATTCGATGGAAAAAAAAAACATTTCGCTTTGTAGTAAAAAAAGAATAGGCAGAACTTCAGGCACAGAAGATGCCAATGCAAAAGCAGGCGCGAAGCGGAGGATTTTTTTTTCTATACGGTTCTTACTGACTCCCTCTGTAGCTACCAGAGTGCGAAGCACCGATCCGAGGGGACAGGTCACTCAGCCATGGCACTCACTTCGCTGGAAACAGTTCCCTGTGTGTCGCCAAGTCGTTTATTTTTATTTTTTTAACTTTTAACTCCGAGTGAAGCACATCAGTTCGTTTTTCTCCTGGTACAGGAAAGAGAGTATAACACTACTGTAATCTTATCCAACTGCCTCTATTCTTTCTTTGTAGATATCGCACGTGCCATTTTTTTTAAACAGGAAAAACAATATCTACAGTGAAAGGAAGAGATAGGGCAGCGTTATCAGAGCATCTTGACGGATACAAGGTGAACAGTGCAAGAAAAATTGGCTTTGGCAACATGGTTGGAAAACAAAGAGGTACCTTTATTTCCCGCCGTCAGACTCCACACGACTTTGAAGGAAGGACACATTTATTTATTTATTTATTCATACTGTTAACCCTCTGCATGAGGGTCATTACAGGGAGGGAAACATATATAGACACAAGTGCAATTCTCTTCGCTAAAAAAAAAAGAAACACTCAAATGCACAGAATTACAGATTTGCACAGCAATCTTCCAGGAACGCGTTCACACCTATCACAAATTTTTCTACATCTGTTTGGTCCACAACGTCACTTGGTAGTTGATTCCAAATTTCTACAGCATCGGGAAAAAAGGAGTAGCGATAGACATCAGTACGTGTAATAATAGGTTGTAATACCTTACTGTGATTTCTCCGAGGGCAACGCTTCAGGGGAGGTGTAACATAGTGATGTTTATTAACTTTGACTTTATCATTCATTATCAGAAAAAAAAAGTTTCAATTTCTGCTTTGTTCTTCTTACTTCTAGTGATTCTAACTGACACTCTTTTAGCATTGCTGTGACTGAATCAGTGCGGCGGTATTTAGAGCATATAAAACGTGCTGACATCCTTTGCAATCTTTCCAGTTGCCGTTTTAAACCCTTTTGATGAGGACTCCACACTGCACTTGCGTACTCTATGATTGGCCGCACGAACGTCTTGTACGCAATCAATTTAATTTCTCTAGTCGCATTCGGCAACTTCCTCCTCAGGAAACAGACCTTCTGGTAGGCTTTTAAATAGACATTTTCAATATGGGTGCGCCAGTCAAGATTATTTGTTAATGTCACTCCCAAGTACTTGAGACACTTTACTTGATCTAAGGAATTTTCACCGATATTGTATCGAAACATCATAACATTCTGCTTCCTTGTTACTTGCATGTAATTAGATTTTTTGTAGTTTATTTCCATACCCCATTTCAGGCACCACGAGTTTAACGACTGAAGACACCTATTTATGTTCATCTGATCTGCCGGGGAAGCCACAGGAGAGTAAATCAAACAATCATCGGCAAAAAGTTTCATTCTGACAGGCGATTCGACGATAGCAGAAATATCATTTATATACAATAAAAACAAAAGCGGACCTAAAACGGAGCCCTGTGGCACCCCCGACAGAACTTCACGCCTATCCGATACTGCACTTTCTATTTTGACGACTTGACAGCGGTTACTTAGATAGGCCTGAATCCACAGTACTATATTTTCAGCGATTCCTAATATGCGTAGTTTAAAAAGAAGCTTATGATGCGGAACTTTATCGAAAGCCTTCGAGAAGTCTACACAGACCACATCGACCTGCTGACGTTCATCTATAGCCTTGCAAAAGTCGTTCACTGTTTCAATTAACTGCGTAACTGTCGAAAGGCCGGTCCGAAAACCATGCTGAAATGGACACAATAGGTCATTTATTTCCAAAAAATGAAGGATGTGTTTAGCTATTATGTGTTCAAAAACCTTGCAACATACGGAAGTGAGTGAAACTGGCCTGTAGTTTTTTACAAGAAGTCGATTACCGCCTTTAAATACCGGAACTACTATTGCGCTGCGCCAGTCACGAGGTAAAGAATGATCCCGCAATGACTTTTCAAATAAAATTTGCAAATAATATGATAACCACTCAGCATACCGTTTAAGGAATTCCGTCGGTATTTCATCGGGACCGCTCGATTTCTTCGGGTCCAGAGACAGCAGCTGCTCACAGATGCCCTCCCTATTGATGCGAATCTCGTGCATTGAGTATGGCAACGGGTAAATTATTGTATGATCACTCTCAATATCATTGTCATCCCTACTAAAGACCGACTGGAAGAAATCATTAAACAGATTTGCAATATCGTTTTTATCAGTCACCTCATCGTCCCCATCCATTACCTGTGTGATTGCGTTCTTTTTCGCTGAAAAATATCGCCAGAACTTTTGTGGTGAGCTTGTGAGAAAATTAGTCAGTGTTGTATTGAAGTAAGTTTTTTTCGAATCTAATAACACTGTTTTCAGCTTCTTTTTGATGTTTGAAAGTTCTGTCGCTCTATTTTTTTGCTTTCGCAGCCTTTTTACCTTGCGCTTTAACTGAATGATCTCTCTAGTGATCCAAGGATTGAGCTGCTTCGATTTCTTTGAGCGAGTGGGAACAAACCTATCAATGCAATATTTTAGTGTGCCCGTAAAACGTTGCCACAATTCCTCGACACTTTCATGGTGTGATGCAGTTGCAAACTGATTCAAGTTTTCTTCTAAGACGTCTAAGATAGAAGTATCGTCTGCCCGGCTGTAATCTTTGACCCGTATTAAAACATGCGATTTTTTGCGAACTTGTGTGTTCAACCGCACATTCAAACAGATCATCTTGTGGTCAGATAATCCCGGCTTGACAGATATAGTGTGGTCTGCCACTTTAGGGGATAAGAAAACCAAGTCCAACAATGACTGGGACCTCGACGTAACCCTTGTAAAAGCCTTTACTATTTGCTTAAGGTTATGAGCAAACATAATTTCCATTACTTTATTCGCACTGCTTATTTCTACATTACCTGTTGACAAAGTTTCCCAATTAATATGTGGCAAATTAAAGTCGCCAGCCATTATCAGTCTGGTGTTCTTATTTACATGAGAGTTAAGGAACAAAAGCAATTCATCCAAAAATTCAGGAGATGTAGAAGGCGGCCTGTACACAACACCTACTAAATGTACAAGGCTCCCACAAGAAACCTTGCACAAGTGCAGAGCGGTAGCGCTAGGCACGATGGACGTACGTTTGCTGCCATTTTGCAGTTACTCAAAAAAAATTACAGCTAAAAAAAGTTGCAGTTTTAGGCGGATTTTCACTTTTGAAAAAAGGCAGCAATTGTAATGAGAATATAAAATTATCACTTGAATTTCGCTGGTCTTTTCCGGGCTGCAAATTTTGCATATCGTAGTGTAATTTTTACTTGCTGTAAAATTAACCATTTCTTGGCTGCAGCTCATATAGGACACGGTTTTATAGAGAGATAGGAGAGGAGTTTTTGTAATGCATTGGACATTGTTATACGCAGATGAAATTAAACAATATTGTAATCATACTTCAACTGAGCTTCAATAAGTGCCAATTCTCCTGTTGTGCGAAAGTCATCATCGCACGTGCTCTTTTCAGGCAAAATAAATGACGGTTAAATTAGCCTGGTTAGGCCAAATGCGAATTAGGTGCTCTAGCACTTCGGTTAACTCTTCGGCTTCAGTTTCGGTTCGAGGCTAGTATTTCAATGTCAAGGATGGTTCAGAGAAAGATGGGTCGACTCGGTAGGTTGGGGCCTTAGTGCTAGCGCACTAAAACTGGAGGGAACACTTAAGCTCCGCCTTAAGGGCATGACGCGATGGAGTTATTATTTTAATACCCATATATGCAGACTCAGTAACCCTCTACTTTACAGTCATAGATCACTGGAAGTCGTAATACTCTCCTGGCGCAGTGGTGCAGTGATTAATCGATGCGCCACGGCGCTCCCGTAGCAGGTGGTGCCACCGGTGGGGCCTGTGACACCGAGATTACTCTTCCCGAGCGACCCGTGTCGCCAGACAGACAGTGGCGAAATTAAAGAGTTGGGGACTTAGTGCTAGCGCACTAAGACCCCAAAGTCCCATTTCTCTGATAACGATAAAATAGCATAAGGTTTCCCCAATTACTTATCCAGTTAGACCTTTTTTCCTGCGTTTAAATGTAGCTTAGAGTTTGGTATAATAAAATTTCCCGCAATTGGTTCACTTTCAATCATATCTCAGTGTTAGTACGTGACTGTGTTTTGCTCTGAACGGTCTATAGTTAACAAAGCACCGATCTTGATATTAGTGCATTTTCAATGCTCTCTGGCAGTTCTTTCTAATAGTCTTGTTTATGGGTTGATTTTCGATGTTTAAAGCATGACCTAGTTCTTTTTGCATTCAAAATCAGATCTCCCAGCCCGCATCGCACAAATGCATATGCATTACCTGCCGCTCCACAGGTAATATTTTTTTCCTTCAATGCTTTGTTCTTTGAACGCGATAGCGTTAAATGCCTCGTTGCGCAGAGAATACGGCGTCGGTGTTGTAGGCATCGGTGTTGTGAGCGAAAAATCACGGGCATGGCTCTGGCAAGTAGAGAGCAACCTAGGTGGCAGGTGGGCCACCTAGGCCACGTGACCTTGCGCCGTCATCACAACCATCCTACTGAAGTGTTAGCAAACTGCCCACCGTGACAGGTGATGGTTAAATTAATGATTGGTCGCTCGGGAACAGCAACTTCGGTCGCACAAGGCCCGCCCCTGGGAACACCTGCCATGACAGGGCAGAGGCACATCGCTGAACCACTGCACCACTGCGCCAGGAGAAATATGAGAACTACCAGGTATCTATGATTGTAGAGAATGATATTCTGCATATTTAGGAATGAACCCATTACGCTATCATTTCATGCCCTTAAGGCGGTAATGCGTTAATGGGTTAATTAGTACCATTACGCTATCGCGGGTTGATTCCCATATATGCAGAAGGTCGTTACCTACGTTGCATTCATAGATACCTGAGAGTCCTCATAACCCTTGCTGGCTCAGTGGTGCGGCGTTTAATCGATGAGCCACTGCCCTGCGATGATAGGTCCTCCCAGCGGTGGAACTTTGTGCGAACCAATGTCTCCTTCATTTCTCTATTCATATTTCATAATTGTTTATATGCTCAATTGCCGAGGCACAACTAAAAAGAGAATTGTAAGCAGTGAAAGCCTAAGATTGAGATAAATACCAAGGCGAAAGAACTATACAAACGCGTTCACTGGGTCTTAAGTAACGTTACAGTCCATGTAATTTATTTAACGTACTCTAGAGGCTTCGTCTCCGAATTGGCTGACAAACCTTTACGCACTCTTTACAATCACATAGCAGCACCGCATCTGAGCACTTCAGCTATTATTCACCATTCAGCACCATTGTTAGCGAAGGAAAGGGCGGTAACAGAAATCTACCTTAAGGTTCGGTGTCAATATTTAGCATGTGACAGAATTTCTGCAGGGCAGTAAGACGCGAGCACTATGACGATATTCAACTTTGATATTAAGGAAATGTCTGCTAGACAATATTATTAGCATACTGAGGTCGTTAATCAATAATATTCCCACATAATGCTCTCCGAATGCTATTGGCGTTCGTGCTCTTATAAGAGACGAAAGAATAACGTCTGCTACAAGATCTGAGCCTAGATGAACCATCGTGCTCGTCTGGATCAGATGCACACCTCCGTTATTAAGAAATATAGATCAGCGCTTTGCGCAGAAAATTTATAACCCTTGACTTCCACACATGCTTGGAAATTCTAAAAATGCGCACATTTTCAGGCAAGCTGTTTATGGACGAAAATTTTAGCATATCATAAGGTTTCACCGTGACAATCAATATATATCCAAGATCCGTATTAAAGGCGCACCGTCGGCTTTTTATGGTGGTCTTAACTCGGTGCAAGTGCTTTACAAATTTCTAAAGCTACCTTTTGCTACGCATTGGAAGGTTGGAGCATAGGAGTAAATATGTTCATTGCAGTATCACACAATATTCCAGTTTCCCCACACTTAAAAGTAATGTCCAAAAAGGCGGACTGGTAACTTGAGTTAAAGGAACGTTATAACTAAGTCTTGCACAAGAATATCAATGTAGGTAGTTTACAAACCTACCATTGGCAACATTTTACAAAATCGTGGCAAGGAGCTCTACCTTTTGCTTAGCACCGCAACAGAGGAAATTTCATTTCTGGGGCCTGAAGACGAGAAAATTGGCACTTAAAATTTTCCATGAACACCTTGCGCCCAAACATTTCTAAAAACAATGAATGTCGCTTCGCTTTTGAGACGGTTCTATATATTAAGCAGAACACACTCCTTTCATTCTTTTGGTCTAGTCAAGTGGCACTGGGTTGTTTTTGAAACACTGAATTATATAAGGCACCGTTTTACGAGAAATCTAAAGTGACCAAGAGGTGCTGTGCGAGCGGAAGCGAAGGAGGTTTGGTAACGCAACTCGTGAATCGTGAACCTAATAGACTTTTGAAGAGCTTTTATGAGTCCACTGAGTGCTACCTTATATTTCTTTGTCTTACCGCTGCCGACCTGGTAGAATATATGTATCCTTATACTCACTTTTTCGACCATACTGAGTAGCTTAAATAATTCGACAGAATGCACGAAATTGTGAAGACGATAAACTTTTGTAGTGCTCTTCTTTCTGAGTATATTGGGCAATAACGCCCCTTATGTACTTATAAATGTACGCCGTTTACATCGCAGAATTTATAAAACATTTACTTGCAATTCTTCCCTGCATAATCCTTTCTGTTTTCATATGAGTGTATTCTCCGTATTCTGTATATCTATTCGAAATTATACAAAAACTAAAGAAACAGCCACGAATGGCGAGGTCTCTTTTATGGCGTGCTAAATGACAAAGCCTTAAGCAATGGGACGCAATCTGGCTGTAGGCTCAAAAGTAATACCTTCTTGCATGCGCCAATGGCCGAAGCGATAAGGAGAAATCGGAAGAAAGAAGGCGAGGAAGGCAAGAAAGCACAATGCTACACGGCAAATACAAAAAGAAGAAAAACTGATACGTCACAAGAACCATCGCCGGAGAGGTTGCTCGAAGCAAGGATCGAGGCGCGGATAGGAAGCAGCCTTCCGAGAGCTCGGAGAGACGCCAATCGCTGCTCTGCGGGTTCATTTGTCTTCGTAATGCGTCGCCTCTCGAAAGGAAGGGCGCTCTCCAGGCATAGTTGTATGTGCTGTTGGTGCTTTTGTTCGTTGGCCCATCTTTTTTCCTTGCCTTCGTATACAACCTTTGGGGTTTTTTTATTTCGTTGAATCTGCTTCCAGCCAGTACTTTTTGTATTGCCTGTTCTGTGCTGCTGTTGTCGTGAGTTTTCTGCGGCCTTCACTTCCGATTCTTGTCTCAGCCTGTCAGAATGAACGCCGCAGAGTTGTGCGTTCGGGGTTGAGACGAAATGCGCTGAACTGATTTTTTTCTATGATAACAAAATCTCGTCGCCCTGCTTCCTAGCTGTCGCTTTTATGGTTCACCGGTGTGGTTTCCCTGCACAACAGAAAACTGAAAAAAAAAGTATATGTACCCAAAAATCTCTTTGAATTTGAACTTCGTAACGCAGGGAAAGAAACGGTAACGGTTCGCAGAACGGGAGCTATTCAGGTGGCATTCTTCCTTTTGTTCAACTGTGCCGCTCCTTTAAAAGAGACGGGTAGGGTTAACCTGGTTGAAATTGACGAACCCAGGGGTAACCATTCGAAGAACCTACATCGGATCCTGAAAGAAATGGTCGTAATTGATTACCCTCTTGATCGCTTTACGGGTCAGTGTTTTTCCTTTATTATTGTCAAGTAAGAGAAATCAGTTGCGAGATGAACGATGAAAACTGATACTCATTATGAAAAATTTGAATAAATGCGCTTTTTTGTTCCCCAAAATAAACGTCTAAGCGCACAAAGCTTTATACGAAGTTATTCGAAAGTTAAGCCATAGAGAAATGTGGCATAAAATTTCCACAAATGTCTCTTAAATCTACTAGATAATTAGACTCGGTGACTGCTATTTTAAATATAACCTACATTCATCACAGAAAATGTACAAAGACATGCGTGTCTAGTTTCTAACAATTAAAATAAAGATAATGAAAGAGATTACAGCATATTTAAAAAATATTCATCCGTATTTGATCTATGCCTTTTAGATATGCAACTGTCCAATGCACTAGGGGTAGTTCGCTCTTTAATATCTCCTGACACTTGCTATCCCTCTGATAATATTCTTGGGTGCAGGTTTCATGAGCACAGCAAAGCGTAAGAAGAAAGATACACAACAGACATGTCCGCTGCTAACTTGTTTTCTACTAATTCTATATGTTTAAAAATACTTCATTTTTGCACTTGAAAACGGCCGTGGCTGACCGATTAAGAAATAATGTTGAGAAATTCTCTATGCTCATGGACACCACTCCATCTGAAACGAAATTTAGGCCAAATGTTTTTATTCAACGTGCGCTTATATCGTACAACGCAAAAAACTTCTCGCATTTCGCCTCCATCGAAATGCGGCCGCCGCGGCCGGGCTTGGATCCCGGGCCCTTAGGACAAGCAGCTGAAAAAAAAAAACTCTCTTAGCCCCTATGCCGGATAGGATAAAAAGGCAGCTCATGCGTGATGAATGGGAAACAACAAGCAAATTTTCTAGCGTTACTCGCCTCAGAAGCGTAGTTGATGATGAAATAAATTCCACTGAGTAAAACATTGCAAAAAAAAATTATATCTGTCAAAGGAGGATCAGTGTTAGGTTGTTAATGTGTTAATGTGTGCAAAAATGCAAAGTAAAGGTGGTGCGCGACCAGAGCACACTGCAGAAAGAGGAATCCGCTTCCATAGAGAACGGGGATGTCATGTGCCATCTTTCTCCTCCTCGTCCTAGCAGAAGAGTCGTGCCTGTTCCTGTTTCAGTGCACTGTGGCACGGCAGGTGGCGTTGCCTTCGATAAAGAGGTCCAGTGCGCGCACGACTCTTACCTGTGTCCATTTCTTTCTCTTTATTCGCTTCTTCTCGCCAAGCACGCATCTTAAGGACCATTCTCTGCATTTCGCAGAAGGGCGGAATCTTGCCGCCATCTTGTTTTCGTGTAGGCTTCCTTTAGACTTCGTCAATGGATTTCTCGTTCCCTGAAGCGGTGACTTTTTTTTTGCCAGCATAAAACGCGTGTGTTTCATGTCTACTTTTGTGTCTAATTTGCATGAGACAAAAATGAATACATATGAAAATTTTCCGCCAACGCCGTACTCTTCGCTACAGTCAGAATCCCTTGAGAGCCCATATTTTTTAGTTGGCAGGCCTATTGAGCCACATCTCTATCTAGTTCCAAGTCAAATGCGTTCTACAAGCCGTACTTATGTATATGTTCAGACTCCATTGCATGCAATGAAGCAATGCATCCGTTTACCTAATGTTGAAGAGGGGATGGAAAAAATGACGGACAATTTAGTCTGGCCAGGCCTAATGCCTAAAGGCTCGGTTTTCACGTTCAAGCAGGCTTCAGACATAGATCGTTGAAATCGGACTTACTCCGCTTTACGGGTATGGCACGATGGCGTTAATGTGTTAATGCCTATATATATGCGGGATTAGTCATTCTCTACTTAACATGCGTAGCTTTCTTGCAGCCCTCATGCCACTGCTAGTGATATGGTGCAGCGGTTAAGCAATGCGCAGCTGCCCTGCGATGACAGGTGCTGCCATCTGTGGGGCTTGTGAAACCAAGGGGTCTTTTACCGAGCAACCTCTTGCCACTTGTAATTAATTGAACTGCCACCTGCCAAGGTGTGCAGCTTTCTCACAATCTGATAACTAGACGGACAGTGGCGAAATCGATGACCAGGCGCTCGCCTTAGTGCAACGCACTAAGAGAATAGTTCTGGAAAGAATCACCAAAACAGCACAAGATTCGAGTAACATCTGCGTTACCGCAGCCAACACTATGACGAAGTAGATGACAGGCCGTCAAGCCTGAGATGTTTCCTCGCTATGCGGATTTCCTTTCTCTAAAAGCGTACCCCTTTCACAAGGTGACGCTGCGTGCTCTGTTTCAGAATTTGTCCGCTCCCTATGTAATTCAGTCATTGCGCTCCTTTCTCGCCTGAAATCCAGTACCGAAGAAAGCCTGACGGTCGATATCCGTCGATGAGGTGCTGTCAGACGCAGCACCCTCTGCACAAACAGTCGTCTGCGCCAACCTGACAAACAGGCCTTATGGCGGACTCTGGCTCACCGGTTAAGTTTAGAATGCAAGCAGTTACATGGTTATCACGCAGAGTTTGCCACCTATGGTATCGGCCAAAAATTCGTCCAGTTTGTTTTTTCCTATGGGTTAGCCACCTGCGGCCAATAATAAGCACGCAAATAGACACCTAATCTGCTTTCTCCGGTTCGCAGCATTGCTTGCAGCAGACGCGTCCCTCGTTCGGAATTAATGAGGAACCTAGCTGAAATGACAGCTGCGCTTTCTCAGAACGGCAAAGCAATGAACACACCTGCCATTCGCTCTTCCTTAGGCAAACATCCCTCTTCGATAGTTGCTAATGGTCGTTAGGAAAGTTCCGGGATCAGAGGCGCTAAGCATTCTCGCTCGACAAACAGTGATTACTCGCTGCCATGACGGCATGAGAGCTGAGGATCCGAGCTTACTGCGTGTGGATAATGGTTCGGGTGCCGTTAGAATGATGGATGCTACCTTCTACGTTCGCAGCATATAGAAGATGAACGCTTCCGTTGATTTGCACTAACGTATAGCGGCACGAGCCTCTCGCCTGACTGCATTCTGGGAATGGTTTCTTAATGAATTCTTGCTTACAAGTAGAGTGGCACCTCGTATGTATCTTGTGAAACCATGTCTGTAACTATATAGATGTACTTTTTTCACCTTTTTTTATTATGCTACTACCTCCTCCGTTGCTGGGGGAAGTTAGTTGATGCCTTTACAAATTTTTCCAAGGTCAGACTCTATTGCTCAGCCCTTAACTCTCGTGTACATATGCCAGACGCGGTTGATTCCGCGTTCACTGAGCGAGGCTGGGGTGAGACTCATATTCAGATAATTAAAGCTTTAGTTTTATTTTTGTTGTTAAATGAAGCCTCATCAGCTTTTTTTGTACTAGTAGAAGATCATTTATCCCTTCTTATTAAACGCCCGACATTCCAGGCCACAGCAGCCGCCTCATTTGCACTGATGATGTTTACGCATTCGTGCTGTAATTTGTAAAAGCCTTCCGCTGCAGTTTTGTGACGCAGCGTTTACGGTGTTCAGGCGGCCGATCGGGAGAAATGGTTAGAGCCAGAAAGCACCTTCAAGACCCACGAGTATAATGAAGGAACGGAGACGCGCTCGACTGGTCGTTAACGGCAGCTTTGCGTGGCCGAACGCATCGCTAATGCCGAAGAAGAAAAACCCGTCAACGCAAGCCTAAACAGGTATATGGCATTGCTACGGCTGAGTCAGTTAATGCGGTTAAGAGATGCTTCACCTGTCGTGGAAAACATTTCATGCTGGCATCTACTCTTTGAGACGAGAGACACCGCCGAATATTACAAGTGCTGCCGTTTTTATTCCTATTTATTCTGGTTTAACAGGAAACTACGTTATTACTGTTGTTATATCAATTTCGTCGTACGCGCGCTAGCTGACGCCGTGTTCGCGATAGATTGGCATTGTTACAGCCTATTTCTAGAAACGATATGGCAAATCCCGATGGATTCTATTTAAAGCAGAAAGCTTGGTTTGGTGATACTTAAAACGGCGCGTAAAAATGGCAATTCCTAGAGGGAACGGGAAAAATAACAGAGGCACGGCACACGCTACATATAAACTGGCTTTACTGGCAGAAAGACACGGAAATGTAAGTAAACATGACACACGGCGAAAGGCAGTCCTTTCTAAAACATGCGTACTGTGCCTTCTACGGCACAACGGATCTCCATCAGCTGGTGTAGTACGAACCCTGTTGGCGTTTCGTTTTTCTACTGAGAGTACATGCGACTAACTGCCACACTGAGAGATATACTGGGTCTCTCAGAGACACCTGCTTCAAGCGGCCGCGTTGCACGTCACTCTGTCAGTAAATGCACATCTCTAAATGTTAACCAAGTATTGATGATTTTCAAGGCAAACGATATTTTCATACTCGCACATTAGTCAGCGGAAAATGAAAGTCCGACATTTTATGTTTTCTCTGTAGTGCACGTTTGATCTCCGTAGCGCTGCTCATGTGTTCAAAAGCCGTCTGCCTCTGTGTTAAGCTACGTGTTTTAGAACCTCGTAACCTTCCCATCAAGTAACAAGTTCAGGGCTAGCATTGGAAAAATACAAAGTAAGAAAGTTGCAACGTATATGCAGTCCATGTATTGTACAACTCTTTTTTTCCGAAGCTCATTTTGCTCAAAACGGCACTATTAAAATGAACGCCCTCAAATCGAGTGTTTTGAACGCGTCGAGGCGATAGGTGACAAGGAGCAAATAAACAACGCGGTGACTAAATTTTAATGCCTCCTGTTTACTGCTTCAGGGCGCTAATTATTTATTTATTTTTTCACTCATTTGGGTGTCCTGCTCTTTTTTTCTTTTCGTTCAATTTCCTGCTGATCTGTGTTTTATCCTCTTTTTCTGGCTCGTCGATGATCGAGTCGACTCATTGGTTTTGAGTTACGAGTAGGAAGCGAACGTGGAATGAAGCAATTTGAGAAGTAGAGCGCGAACAATAATCCCATTTTCTCTTCAGATCTCTTTTCTTTCTTTATCCAGCAGTCTTAGTGGTTGTTCGATTTATTTTACTTCCTTGTTCAGCAGGAATTGAGCAACAGAAAGTTAGAAGAGCCATCAGGCGCATGAGAGAAGCCGTAGTTGGTTCGAGGGATGTAGGGGCGGAAAGGGAAGAGATATTTGACGCTTAGCCGCGCCTCGCTGCTCCCAGAGGCAAGGCCGCTGAAAACCTATCTGCCCTATTCGTCTCCCATCACAGGCCTGATTCTGAGCTGAGAAACGAGCCCTTCGGAGGATCGCTTGTCTTTCCTACGATTTCCTCTCATTTTTCTTCCGAGCTTCCTTCGGCGAGTTTTTTCAAATCTTGTGTTCTATTTATTTTTGTTCTTCTGGAACGCTTCTACTGAAGTCCAATCCTCGCATGTGAGCTCATATTTTTCGCCCTGCTTCAGTTGACCCCACCGCTCCCTTTGGCGTTGAAAATTTACGTCTCTTAGGGTCACCCTATACAAAAATGGTCTGTAGACAGTCTATAGACTTCTTATAGCCTCTATTGCCTTCCTAGAGATATTTCTTTTTTCTATTAATAGTCTAGAGACTATGTATAGACAAAAGTATACTAAAAGTGCATGGTCATAAATTGTCCATAGACTGTCTATAGGATTTGTATTGCCTATAGACCTCTAGGGTTTGTCTATAGAGGGTCTATAGACTTTATAGACAGAAGTCCATGGACAGTATATAGAGTGTCTAAAGAAATTTTTGTAACAGAAATCAATAAAGTTTCGTGAGAGAGCTCTTTGTTCGCCGCTATCGCTGCAAGCGTTTATTGTTCCCCTGAGTTTAGTCAGCACTCCTTTCCGACATCCCAGCAGAGGAAGCAAATATTTTTGCATCAGGAACGCTGGGGTGAAGCTTTAGAAGCGCTAAGCTGATAATTGTGCATGCTGCGCACCTACTTGAAGGAACCGCGGATGATATTTTGTCGTCCGTGCTGCACCTCAAGTCCTAATAAAAACAGGGAGGTTTCAGAAGTCGCATGAGTCAGCATAGCATCCCCACTGAGAATTTCTCTGCGTTGAGAAGAGCAAGCACAGTCGCCACTTTGCGCGACACCGACGGAGATTTTAAAGAGAAGGAGTAGCGTCGGTGGCTTTTAGGCGGTTCTGTTATCAGTCTATGACTACGATGTGTTTAACGACCGAGAGCGGCGCTAATAAGACAAGGAGGGTGGAAGAAGGTACAGATAACTTCCTTACTATTTTGGGTTGAAAATTCAAAAGCATGGTAAGGTGAGTGACGAAGGTAATAAAAGGGGACGGGGAAGAGAAACTTCATGCAAGCTTAGTCCAGGACTTATGTCGGTGGGTTCAACCAGCTTCTGATTAAGACCTCGGTGTCTCAGTGAACGGCGCGCTTGCGCATTGTAGACTCCCCAGCGGAACCATTGCAATGAAGTCTGCCCTTAACAGCTGTCTTTGGCTAACGCTGAATAGAACTACAAAAATTACAAGAGCGGTTTCTCTCACGCACAGGGCAGCGTTTCGATGGAGGCAAAACGTAAAAGGCACCCGTGTCCTGTGCGTTGTCAGCGCACATTAAAGATCCCCAGGTGGTCAAAATTATCCAGGAGACCTCCACTCCGGCACTCCTTTCTTTGTTTTTTCTTTCACTCCCTCTTTTTGTAGCGATAGCAACATTACGGTAGCATTTAGAGCATTCAGCGTGGAGGCGCCGCCACCCTGTGGCTGCACCGCCATCGTGTGGCTGCGCCGCTATCCCGTGGCTACGCCGCCATGCTGTCACGTGGTGCGGAGCAGCTGCCGGCGGCGCGGCGCCGTGGCTGATCACGTGGTTGGTCACGTGACCAGCCACGTGGTGCGAAGCAGCTGCTGCTGGCGGCACCGGCGAAACCGAGCTGCAACAGCTGTGCGCATGCGCGATGTCAAGTGGGACGAAGATGAAGAAGGAACGCACAGCGAAACGGAGCGGCGACTGACTTGACAATTCAATTGAGCCAATTCCACCTGGCCAGCTGTAGCTATCGCGGCACTCCAGGTTTAACCAGAGCCAAACCACCGCTAAACACCGCTAATTTTATCCCTTCCCTTACGACGCGCGCAGTTCTGGTTTCCACCGATATGCGTAAGACAGTTGCTGCGCCATTTCCTTTCCTCGAGATCCAATTTTTTCTCGGTCATTGCCACTACTTTACTTAAGCAATAAGTAAACCAAACATGGTGTTTGGCGCTCCTTTTTTGTTGTTCCCTTCCATTTCGCTTGTTTTTTGACAGGTAAACTTTTACACCCCGCCAGAAAGTGCACAATTCGAACACCGACTAAGTGCTAAACACTCCGCTATAGACTTTAATACTGCTGCATTCTTCGCTCGCCGTCTAATATTAAGCCTAAGTGAAAAATGTAGGCTAGGAAAGGCGGATAGTGAGAGAGAAAAACACGTTACTGTGAGCACAGTATTGTCACGTAGTGGTGATGGGAGTGCGGTGATCAGGAAGACAGCTAAAAGGCTTCTTAAATCAACTCTATATTATGCTTGCTTGTGCTCGCAAAGAACTGAATGATTCGGCGTTGGCGATAGTAACAAGCGTTCACGGCGGTCGTCAAAGAGAAATTAAAGCTGACAACGAACTTTGAAGGGGCGTGCAAAGCAATCACGATAGCCGCGAATAGAGCATAATCGTGTTCGCATGGATTTGAGCATTCGAGATTAATCTGGTGGCATCTCACGTCACAAAAAAAGTCTCGTTCCGGGGACCTTGAACATGACCCGACCGTGTTTCATAATGAAGCCCCGTCCCGATGCTTTACTATGAAACGAAACTGCAGGAAAAATAAAAACTCAGAATGAAAAATATTCACTGAGAATGCAAACACAGTGTCCAGTAGCGCGCATAATAAGGTTTTAGGCGCACGAGAAGTGCAACTTCTGGACGTGTGCGGCGCTGTGGTGTTGTCGCTCCGTCGGGGGCCACTTCGTAGTCAACCTCCCCAAGTCGACGAATGATTCTGTATGGGCAGAAGTAGCGGCGCAAAAGCCTTATTATGCGCTCTATTGGACACTGTGTTTGCATTCTCAGCGATTGCTCTTCATTCTCAGTGTTTATATTTCCTTACATTTCTTCTCAATTTAAAGCTTCGGGTCGATTCTTGTTTAAGAGGGGGTAATGCCGAAGAATGCGGCTAGTTCGCTGCAAGGGAAGCAGAGCATGTGCTACTGATCAAGGGTCTTCTAGATGTCTGCCCTCTCAGCGTGGATCACAGCACCAAAGTTGGACGGGCGGGCGGGCGGCTGCACTCCCTGGGCTGGAGCAAGATGATGCTGGTGGAGGATTGGGTGTGTATGGCTGCGGGAAGCTACGGCACCATTCGTGGCGGCTGGTTCATATGTAGCCGTCGTCAATTTCGGGGCGCCTATTGCTTGTTGTACCTCCTCGCAAACGATATCCGCAACTCGTGGGCCTTAGGCTGTGCTGGAAATAGAACGATTTCGCGGATAACCTCCTTCAAGCTGTCCTTGCTTATCGTTGTAACACCCGGGTGGCTCACTGAGAAGGCATGCATCCCCCGGTCGCGCTGGTAAGTTTGGGTGGCAATATTAAGCGCTGAGTAGGCTTGGCCGACAAAGGTTAACTAATACTCCTGGAAGGCTAACACAAGCGAGACATGAGAGGAGGGTGAGGAAAAGTCGGCCTGGTGGTGACAGCCAGCATTGTGACGTTGGTGCAAGTGGCGCGCATGCACAGCAAGACTATTAGATTTGATTTCTCCACTCGAAGTTTCATCGACTCTAAGCGATGTTCACTTTTATAAGCAAGCCAACATGGACGTTTCGACAGTTACCGGGGGTTACGCTGTTTGCCGCAGGCAGAGTTACAAGGTTTACTCGAAATGCATGCAAGTTAAAACGGACATTGTTTTGCCGGGCGCTTACTATATCATCATATGCTCGACTATCAATACAATTGTTCACTTTCCATTAGAAATTTTTGCTCATAACTACAAAAGTTAGGCAATCTATTTCGTAATTTCTAAAGTATGCACTCCTCTTAGTAGAGACGGAGTGAACTAGAGGACTTATCCCTGATAGTAATCCGATAACTTCTGCCACCTAAGATCACCGCTCTCTGAATGCCCCATTTTGTAGCTGTGGAGACATTTGTAGGTAAGTGCCATCTGGTCAGATGCGTCAAAAAGTAATCTGTTATAGTCTGACTCGTGATGGCTTGTCCGTTTTTCTTTCTGTTGTTTCGCTTCCCGGCAGGACAACATAGAGTGGAATTTCTAGCCATACGGCTGGCTATGTGCTGTAGCTTACGCAGTTTTATTGATTAGGTGTTAACACAGTACCGCCATTGTTACAGAATTTGAAGATAGCAATCGCATTATCAGCTGCAATAGACTAATAGTCACTGTGTATATTTGCACGTTATACGAGCTAGCCTTCATAAGGGCGCCAGTTCCTAGCAGTAGACAGTGACTGTGATACGGTTGCACTGTTTAGTTAGATAATGAGCATGACATCAAAAGTAAACGCCGCGTAACAGTCCCTAAACAGAGGCAGTTGAATAGATAAAATGGTCGAAGAAAAGCAGGCTGCGAGGACATGCCGACGCAAGCACTCACCATTTGTGCTGCATGAGATCGAGGTGAATGTTGAGGAACGGCGCGGAAAGCACCGTTCAAAAAGTCCTCCAGTAGATTTTATTCCGTGTGCTCACACAAGCATTCATCGTCACTTCATGGTCAAATCTATTTCTCGGCTACTCCCATGTTGTTTCCCTGTGTAACTTAGAAGTATTTGGGCCACACATCTCGATTGGATGCATGTGGAAGAAGAGCTAGAGAAATGAAGATGAGGCAAGTTTTAAACGACAGCTGGGCTTCGATGGGTTCGCCTAACACACGAGAAAAAAAGTGAGAACCACGTAGCAGCTGCTGTGCGAACACGCAGAGAATTCCAAGGACTTCAGAGAAAAGGGAAGCATCTGAAAAGCGTCACGCGTAAGCGATGCTTGGTGCACCTCCTCGATACAGGTAGAAAAATAAATACACATTGCTAACTTGGTGCAGTGCGTGCACGATGCGGGATAAGAAGTCTTAAATGTGATACCCTGACTGCAAAGTCAGCTTGCGTGAATGGCAAATTTATTGCTCCTGGTATGTGCAATTAACAGAAACTTAATGCAAAAACCTAAAGGTGACGCCAAAAATACTGCCAGCTAAACATACGAAAGCGTTATACCAAGAAACGTAAAGCATAGAGAGTCGTCGAAAAGTTACTAAAATAGAAATCGAAGGCTCTAGCCTTCATTCCACTTCAACATTTGTGTAAACAGTTCACATAAAAATCTGGGCAGTTTCATTCTTGATAGTTTTAACACAGCTGCAAACAAAAAAATGGCCGACGATTACTGAAATGTAATTTCTGAGCGCCGCTGCGGCTGCTCTTCAAACATAGGCGAACGCACACAGAACACTCAGTGCTGAAAGGAGGTGGCTACGGGTTTAAGGTTTGGCAGCACGCACAGCGATTCGAAGCCACTGAGCTTATTGCTGAGCCTCTGCTCGGGCGAATCCTCACGAAAACATTTGTAAATGGCATGCAGCTTTAGTTACGTAACAACGACGCAAGCAAGGATGTCAACTCACGCTAAAGCCATTCGTCGGAATAACATTAAATTCGCCCCCTAATAGGAGGCTATAGCCGTTGCTTGGAGTGCACTTAGTTCTAGAGCGCAATTAAGTGCCTTACTGGCAATATGCAATTAAGTGCTTTACTAGCCGTCGTCAATCTTGTGCTCCTGATTACTTAAATTTCAAGGCATTGATCGTCAAGCGCGCACGTAGCTGCTCGCGTAACACATCATATTGCACACTATTTGATCTTACGCTGCACCATTCAACACAAATGTCACACAAAACTGTTGTAGCATAAACGGTCGCAAACGGGAGGACGTTTCCGCGCATGCTAATTTAAATGACGGGGCAAAATTATACGGGCAACGGCCGGCACAGTTATCCCGGAACATGCTAATTTCAATGAGCAGTTAATTCGGACAGAGGCGAACGCCGCCCGCCGAAGGCTCTAGCGCATTAATAAATCCGTCTACGCGCAAGTACGGTCCGCATAACGCTGTCGAAAAACCAAGGAAGAAATTTCTGGAATCGAGCACTGTCCCCGAGAAAGGAAGGAGGCGCAGCAGCTCGCGTCAAGCTGCGTCTCCTTCTCCCTGGCTTCCCGAGTGGGTTCGGACCATCTCGAGCCGTAAGTCTGCGCTCTCCGCGTTGCCAAGGTCGCGGGGAGAAGAGGACCAGAGCCATGAGTTGAGACTCGCTGCTGGGAACACGAGCTCTGGAACACTTTTCCTTCATTTTTTTTTGCCCCAGGTCGCCGCCGCGTCACCTGCCTCACTGCCGTTTTCCTCCTCGCGCTCTCCTCGTTATCACAATCTTTCATCCTCCGCTGCCTTCTGCGTTCGCTCTCTTTTATCCTCCAATACCCTCGTTTGCTCGGTTACACCGAGGCACGCCGCTCAACGAAGCAGCTAGCGCCAAGGAGCTGCGTTCTAAAACGTACAATCAGGGTACCAGTCTTATCGCAGTCCAGAAAAGACCATACAACTAGAGAACAATCGCAATTAGAGTCATAAATGCAGCGAGTTCAATATTTGCATTTAGCGAGCAAAGCCGTGCATTCTTGAACCTCGACAGCCGCTGTCCGACCGAACAAGCAATATTGAGTTTCTAAATCTACTCGGCCCACGCCAGAAGTAGTGCACTGCATAAAATTCAGAGGCATTCTGCACAGCACCTACATGTCAACCCGAAGATAATTTATAGGTAACCGTCTTTGGGTGTTGACGGTGGTGATACGGCCTGCCGCTCCAAAGGCACAAAAAATGGATTTCAGACGCGCGCGGTTCAAACAGGCAAGCTGGTTAAATTAGTTCGACACCTTCGTTTCAAAAAAAATAAAAAATTTATTGGCTCGCAAAGCGAAAAGAAGAAAATTACAAGATGAAAAGAATAGAAAACTGTGCTGAATGATGATGAGGAGGTCGGTATTATTGCAAAAAAAGAATACGAAAAAATCTAACCTGTTGAAGCCAAGAGGGAGGATGGTATGTCTTGGAACGGCAACATCGGCGAATCACAAGTGATGAGTAATTATGCATTACAACAGCAGTGAAGAATGTAAGCACTGATAGCAATCACGAGTAAGCGCTTGATTTAGGAAAAGCGAGCTAATAAAAAATGGTTAAATCACAAAGCGTAGGTAAGGATAATGAAAAGATTTCAATAATTCCAGGATACGTTTTAAGCTTTGTTTTGTGGTCAGAGCAAAAGTATCATCACGGAGTTCATTAAAAAATTTAGGAACGTAAACACATCTTCTAGACCAAACGTATTTTGTTTCAGAAAAGGGTGCGCTAAAGCGCGAAATTAAAATGTTACGATGTAATATGTTATTTGTGAACTCAGACAGGCAAATAAAGATGCAGGACGACTGCCTGTAAGCGCAGTCTTCAAAGTGTGCCGAGAGAAGAAAAAATAAACTGTCAGCCATTGTTGGCTGAAAACGACTTTTATGCGCCTGGTTTCAGCACGTCCTTAAGGATGTTACCAATACGGCAGAGCTCGTGTTCAGTTGAAGGGGTAAACTCAGTAATTCTATGCGTCAATACACTGTACGCAAGCGCATGAATCATTGCTTTTCCTCCGATATTGGAACCAATGTTCTGATATGAAAAAAAAAAGCCACAGTACACTTCTAGGGCAACAGAAACGTAGCCAAACTCAGAGTTTAGTGGGGACAATTTTTGGTTTTTATATTCATAGTTTTGTTTAGCCTAATTATATTGACATTATTGGTGCTTTTTTAACTGCATCGTTTAAGGCGGCCATTATAATGAATATTTATTTTTATGAGGTGGCTTTCATACTGCTTCGGCCTCTGAAAGCGGGTTGATAATCACTCCAACGACAAAAAACTTGGCGCAATTGCGCCAATGTTCACAAGCCTGAAGCCTACCTTTGTTCCTGCTCTTCGCCTGTTCTTCTTTCTTTCTGCTTTCACATTTACCGCGGCGAATAGCACGCAAAAACTAACGCTTTCTTCAAAAAAAAAGATAAAAGGAAAAAACAACACCGCACATCATTGGTTTCGTAATAGCCTGTGGGCTGGACAGAAAAATTGAACGGGCCAATCGGGTTTTACAGATACGCCGCTTTCGATCGTTTCGCCGGAAGTCGGCCAGGACCGGAAGTGCGTGGTATCGGCTCTTATAACCCAGCAAGCTCTTTTTTCTTATATGCACTTTTTCCAAGTTTCGCCACTGATATCGAGCGAACGCCATTTTGCTGTTTTCTTGATGAAATGCGGCTAACCTCGAGCTGCCCGCGAAAACTACACGAGGAAGAAGAATGTTGCGAATGGTTGGAACAGATGCAACTTTGTATTAATGTATTATTTTGTTCTTTCGCGATTGTGCTTCATCGCGCTATGTGAATGGTGTGTTCAGATTATTCGCGTTCTCATACGTGTGGTGAGTCCGCAAGAAAAATGCAGTGACATGCAGTCTTGCCGGAAACGTTTCTAGTATAATGCATGCGACAACTGCTCGGTTGTTTCGTTAGTAAAAAAAAAAAAGAAAGCTTTGGAGGAGGGGAGGGGGGGGGGGGGGCGTGAAGGTCACAAAGTTGGCTTGAGGTGCGGCGCCCGCCTAATTGACTAGATGCATCAGTGAAAACTGGGCACTTAAGAACACCTGGAAAAACAGAGGATAGAATATGCTTTGCAAAATATGAATGTATAATGCTGGGAGACATCGCTTCAACCACGGCAAACAAAATATATGCATGTATTAAATTAAACGCCCCAGTACGATATAGGGCGAGATACGTGGAGAAGATTTGGTTTGCTTTGGTTTATGAGGGTTTACCGTCCCAAAGTGACTGAGGCTATGAGGGACGCCGTAGTGAAGGGCTCCGGAAATTTCGACCACCTGGCGTTCTTTAACGTGCACTGACATCGCACAGTACACGGGCCTCTAGAATTTCGCCTCCATCGAAATTCGACCGCCGCGGCCAGGATCGAACCCGCCTCTTTCGGGCCAGCAGCCGAGCGCCATAACCACTCAGCCACCGCGGTGGCCTGGAGAAGATTTACTTCTAAGTATGACCTTATGGAAAATGTAACATACTTGGTACCAAATAAATCGGACATGTTTGTTGGAAATGCATAACTGCATGCTTAGACAGTACAAAATTTAGCGTAATGTTTATTAGTTTATTGGAATGTGCAGAGGCCCGGGAAGCAGAAATAAGTTGAAATATTAGAATCTTCATTACCTCGCACAGCGTAACAAACACACTGAACGTACAAAATTTTATAGCGCAGGAATAAAAGCTTTTTAAAAATTTTATTTGTATTTTAAGAGATAATCAAGAACTACAATGCAGCAGATGAAACACGTTTCCTTTTTCAGCACTTACTACATATAGCGAGGTTGAGGAACAGACATGGTGCTTAATTTTTCATTCCATAAAATGATAAGCTTCACAATTGCGAAGCATATCTATAAGAACTTCGAATTTTTTTTTTTGGCACTCCCACATTGTTTCCATGGAAACAGTATACTTTCGTTTTTTCATTCATGTCAAGATCCAAGGTGAAAGCATCATCGGTCAACTTTTACTGGTTGGCTTCTGTAGCCTTAGACGTAACTACAGCCCCTATGGCTCCTCCTTTAACTACTGCGCGCTCATTTATAGGAGGCCTTTTGTGGATTTGGGAACACGGATGACCCGCGGTGGTCAAAGGCAACTTGCTGATATCCGAAGAGATGCGTTAATGTCCGGTGAAGTTTTAAAGGCGACTTAAATACAGCACAGTGCTTCGCTTAGCACAGCCCTCTTAAGTTGTCGGCGGGCATTCGTTAAGTGTTTCCTAAGGAAACTTATAACAGGTGTTTCACCTAAGATTTTTGGAAAATTTTAGAAGTTTGATTTTTTTTAGTTAGAAGGGCGCTTTTTTCGGCAGAGCATTGCCAGCCGTGTATCCCATCATAATAAAGCAAAGACCTTTCAGCTAGTCGGCTGGTTAACAAGTATCGGCCAGATAATTTTTTTAAACTCTCAGTGTCGTTATTTCTGAAAGGCATTTAGCTCACGGTAAGCAATATTCGTATCAGTTTTCACAGTTTCGAGAACGCAATGACCCTCAGCTCGGTCGCTCAACACGTTTTGGCTATTCCGACGAATTACATGAAATGAAGAGCTTGCTTTGCCTGCAAGCTTTTCGAAAGCGCGATAAAAGCAAGATTTGTTGGCCTACAGCGCCGAGGATAAATGCATTCTGGAGCGTTTAAAAACGAGCGTAGATATTACTTACGGTAGGCTACAAGCCTCTGAATGAATAAGGAGGTTAACTAATTCCTGAAAAGTTAACTATTCAGTATTGGTTAACCAGCCTACTGTTACTCTGTCTTAGCTTTATTATGTTGGGCTCCTGCTATGCAGAAAGGGCGCTCTCCTAGTTAGGAGTCAGAAGCGCTGTATATCTCGTGAAGGGTAACTTTAAAAACTGCAGTACTTCTTAGTTTGAACACCCGCATAAAAAAGAATGTGAGAGGAGAGGACTAAAGAAGGTGTGGGTGAATGTCGATAAGAACCTGAACAAATCATAAGCGAGGGAGAGAGACCTTTGATTTTGCAGTAAAACTGCGGAAGATTACAGAAATGTTCTCTGCATTGTCAATTTTGTAACGATGATTTTGTGTCTTCAATTTGGCGACATGTTGCTTCTTGAAACACCGACAAGGCAGTTGCCAACTGTCACATCATAGCTCTTTATTCGGCAAATACGATCCAAACAGTCAGCTCAATACCATTGCGCTTACCTCGAACATATGGGACCACGTCTGTCATGGCCTCACTCATTTGCTCTAGACCGTTTGAAGCTAGCACGCGTCCATACTTCCCAGAGTTTTCAAGCTCTGCTTGAGCATGTGCGTGTTCGCATGTACGTGCGTTACGATAGTTGCGTGCGTAAGTTAGCCCGGAATGAATAGCGTCATCATCAGCATTGGTGTAGTAGTAGGTCATACCCAAAACCTTTCGATTAAGAAAAACAGAGCAAATCGGCGACAGTTATTAAAGCAGCCTGCTCCATCAATCGCTGCACGCGGAACACCTTACAGAACACACCGAAGCGAACAGGATTTCTTCGATGCGACTGGGCGCGTCTGCCGCTGTTCATTGGCAGCTTCTGGGATTGTCAAACACAGTGCGCTCATTTTCCGTGAACAGTAAAATTATGATGCAAGGTGTCAGGACAACGACAGCTGTCGAATTTTATCGGCCGCACATCGCCGGTTTGCTCCAGATCTTAGAGGTATGCATGCATAAAATATATGAGCCACTTTGTTATTACTTTAAACTTTGGATGACACTCTACTGACACTTAAAGGCGATGGCTATCCACCAGTAGATTTTGGATAATATAAAAGCAGGTATCCTCAGCATAGTAGTTTCGCTTATGATTTCTATACTGGCGCCTTTCTTCTGCACGCATTGGATTGGCTGATTCGTGGTGTTTGCAGCTCATTATTTTACCCACCGCACAGTTAAATGTCTGTATTCCATACTAGCCTGTAGAAGAATGCTTAAAGACGCAACAATAGTCGTCATGCTGATACCGGTCGCGATACGTTCTGAAACTTAATAAAAAGTTTTCATGCTAACCATAAAATTTTAAATAAAAAATACTTTAACATTGCTCACCTTTCATACTAACTTTTACGCCTCGTGGCGTGTGCAGGCCGCTTTCGGAGGGGAATTTCGCGCCGATGAACCGCGAAGGTAGACTGCTTGAAAGTGGAAGCAGATGGCCTTTTACGCGTTCTTCGTAATTTAATGCCATCTTTCTCCTCTCTGCGGCCATTCAGTGATAGAAAATGCAACGGTGCACACAACATGCAATCACATTCGAAGTTCAGCGCACCTTCTCCTCTACCAAATGACCCCACTGGAGCTGGTGCGACGAAGTTCACGAGCCCATGGCATGCAAGCCATGATACAAGGGCAGCATATTTTTCCACTGTGTCTGGCCTAGCCACGCGTCACAACGGCGAGTCTTTAGAGGCGCCCTTCTCACTGCCCGTGTAGCACATGGTGGCGCAGGCTTATTCATGTACAGCGTCTAAGAACGCTGCATAATGGGGTGCATTATTTTCTTGCCAAGTGTCAGGTCACGTGACCTCACATGGTCGGTACATGGTGAAATGAGATTATTACTAAGCATGACACATGATGTGTGTTCATGAAAAGCATGCCATATCATGTGACGTCACATACAATGTGACCTAACCCAACTGCAAAGGACGTCTTTCATCCGGAAGCGACGACAGGAAATGACGTCACCATACGAGAAGTGACGTAAGCCAACAGGAAATGACGGCAAAAGACTTGACGGGATCCTTGTGCTATCGCAACCAAGGCTGGGCAGTGTCTTGGGGTCTGCACTTTTTTTTGATTGACCAAGTCCCAGCATTAGTAGAATAAGACAATACAACAGATGAAGGTTTGAATAAACGTGTAAACGACTCACAAAAATGTGTCAAATCAGTTCAGTAGTCATTCTACAAAATCCCTTCTAAGCCCACCTTTTTGGAGACTCTCTAACTGGTAACAATACATAAGCCATTGGGTACTTAACACAGAGACCGCCATCTTTTTGATCTCCCTCCAGCAAAAACTCTGAATTTCATTCTTCAAGTTTAAATTCTCTCGTTCGCGAAACATAAAATGCCTCAGACGCTTTGATCACGCTCGTGACTCGTTCTTATGCACATCGGATCGAATTTCAGCTAAACCTCGAAAGAATGAACTGAAACATACATTCGTTTTTTTTTTTGCTCAAAGTGACGGAGATGTTGAGCAAAGCATCACAAATATTAGATTCCAAAGGAACTGCTAAAAAAAGCAGAAAACTCCCTGCAGCATCTTGCGTGCTGAAGTGTTACATAGTTATATTACAGAATGCCTTCTTTTGCAACAATCTGTATGTTTACAGGCATCGTGGTACCCCATATTTTCCACACTACGTACGCTCGCGATGCAGCTGCGCAGTACGGCGACTGAAGGCCGTCGTCACGCAAGCGCAACCTAGCTTTATTTTTCTCAAGGTATCACATTCTCGACCGCTATTCTGCTCAATACGCACTGTGAACGGCGAAAGCACTAATAACGCTCACCGTACGCCACGCCCTTTGTCAAAGAGGCTTTTTTTTATTTCAACTGGCTTGTTCCTGCAGCCACAAAAACCAAAGCAAAGAACGAGAAGTAAGATAGAGGGAAGGAGAAACTCATTTTCAAGCGGAAGTGCCCTAATGGATCTCGTCCCGAGGGCTACACGATGACGACGTGTTGGAGTCTTTCGTAGTCGCTTTCCTTGTCGGACGTTTTAGACTCTTGCTCTTTTTCACGAAGATTTTGTAGGTGGCTCTGCAGGCCAGCGTCTGTGCCTTGATTCCTCTTGTTCACTGTGCCAGTCAAGGTACGGTTATGGTGCCGGCGAGGCTAGAATGAGAGTGCAGGAAGGTATTGCCGCTTGACTAGACACTTAGAGTAAATGGAAGGATAAGATGCAACAGTGCTCGAACAACGGTTTGCGCCTTTATTTTTTGCGTTTCAAATAAACCGCGGTACCGAATGTACTGCTGAGCTTGAGAATGTCGCAAAGTTGAACTTGTGGCGCCTCAATAACTAGATTTTCTGTTTTTCTAGATATCAGAACTAGGAAATGAATGTATTGAAATTCGGCGAAAATTTTAAAAAAGAAATAACTATTGCTGCTCTTGAAAATGAACCCATTCAATGAAGATTTATACATTGAGGGCACAGGAGATCAGGTCTTGTATTCGTGTGCTTTTTATGTATGTAACGAGCGCCGGACTATACGTTGCACAAATGCAATCTTTTTTTTACGTTAGTGAATTGAGGTGTTGAAGAAAATATATTTTCTGCGGCCGAGCATCAATGTTTGCAGCAATACACATGCCTGAACTAATAAGCGATTTAACGTTCAGAATAAAAGCAAAGTTTTGAGAAAGGTTGCGACAGATGAACTGGTGGAAATAAGTACTCTTTTGACGTTTATAATAAGAGCGTTTTTTTTAATGCGCTTAGAAGACGTAAACGTGTTAGTATTGTTATGGGAAACAAACTCCACCCAGCACAGCCGATCATGTGTGCCTAGGGTTTCAAAATGGGCTAGTGCATGTTGGGATCTCTAAGCGGAAGCTGTGTTGTTGACGTTTATCCATAGTTCGCAAGAAAGCTATTACTTCAACCTGATGTAATTAATTTTTACCACTGCCCTCTTTCATTGATGATTGTGTTCTATAGATATCTAATTTGTTTATGCTGTCGTTTGCGTGGATTAATGTTGTCAGCACCCGTTAATAACAATCGCACTTCGATAATACCAATAAGCTTTATTGTGGGGCGCCGTGGGCTCTTCAGTCTCTTTGAAGTCTTTTCTGCCGTTTTGCACTTCCCTCCTTGGCTCTCTTTCTGCCGCTCTTATCTTCTTAGTATAGAGCTGCGTGACTGTAGGAGCATGAATGTTCAGGCACACATCGCCTACACAAAGGCAAAAAACAACTTTCTCCAACAGGCCACAACAATAGCGTAGCAAAGCCAACTGAATACATGAGGTATAAAACCAATGCCGACGAGTGTAACATAATAAAAGAAAAGGTCTGAATCGGAGAGTAATTATGCTACAGTAGCTATAACTGCAAAAAGAAATACGTTTAATTTTTATTTGTTTCCACACCTGAACATAGAAAACAGCGTTTCTTATCTTTACTCAGTTTTTATGACGTTCGTCTAGCATCCTGGTTATGCAGTTCAGCTGCTAAGTAAGAATCTCGACCGTGGCGGCTAAATTTCGATGGAGGCAATGTTTAAAGAAGCCCGTATGCTGTGCGTTGTGTTTTTGCTCTTAAGAGCACTGGGTTGTTCAAATCAATTCTGATTCATTCCATTACAGTTCATATTCTTGAGTGCCTCCTTTCGCACTTTCGTACATTCCTCCTCTCACAGCGCGGCCTAGGCCTCTGTCGAGAGTGAGAGAGTTATGCGCGTTTGCTTCTCTCATTAAGCGCTTGCATTTTTCATTATATTTTAAGCGCTGTTTCTAGGATTTAGATAGTAGACGCGAAGACCATGTAAAAGAGATTCAGTGGGCTGTACAGCGTAGCGTAACTTATTAAATTCCGGGTGGTCGTAGTAAATCTGGAACCCCACAATTACGGTACCAATCCCTCTGTGATTTTAAAGAGAAAACGTATAAGCTACAATGTTCTCAGATTTTGGCACACATTAAAGAGCTCGAAGTAGTCGAACGCACCCCTCAACTACTGCTTACTTTTATCCTCAAGTCGCCCTTTCGGCTTGGGCAAATTTTCCAAGTTTCAGATTATTTTCAACGTATCTTACCCAGCACAACCTGAAAGGCCAAAAAAGTACGCGAACAGCAACCATTTGCATTAAAAGAAAACGTTTTTATTCAACGTCCGCTCCACACTTTAAAAATGCGTTTCAGAAGTCATAGCCCCCCACACTGGTGCTTATTCTCTTCACTAAGTGAAGCGCTTGGTGCACGTGCCTGATTATGCATTCTTTTCTTCCTCTCTTCCTCTTCTTTGATCCCATCTCCCGTTCAACAGTGGTGCTGGAGAAGTTTGTGGCCAGCGTGTACGACGTGTACGTGGTACGCGGGAACTCTGCCATGTTCCGTTGCCATGTGCCTCCCGCTGTAAGAGACCACGTCACAGTGACGTCATGGGTCCTAGACGACGGCGTGACTATCGGCACGCTAGGAAGCGATGGTGAGTCCTGGTTCTCTGTTGTCGGTTTTGTCTTTCGTTTAGGCAGTTTTACTCTGCCTAAAAGAACACTTGTTACTATATGCTCCCACGCAGGTCACAACAGTACTTTAAATTTAAATGGCACCTGTATAATTTACACTTTTTTAACACAATATTTTTTGCAAGTTGAAAGAAAAGGGGAGTTTTTTTTAGACATATGTTAATAAATATATCATATCATGGTGCCTTTAAATGGTACAGCTTCTTTTCGACACAGCCTTGGTTCTTTCGTGTGTCTAAAATCGACATCTTTTTTATTGAAATCTCGCAGCGCGAATACAATACTTGGCAATGCATTTATGGGTGACCTCTGGTATTGAGTGCAGTAGTTTTGTTAAACGTTATGTATTTTTAGGGAAAATATTTTATTTTAGCGTCTTTCACAGCGGCACCTTGTCGACGTCGGCGCTGCGGTTCTGCGCCGTGGTGCGACGTTCAAAACTACCATTACCTGGTCTCATAAGTGTGAAACACCTAATAGTATCGTCCAGCTTTCCGCCGGCTGTTATTCTACTACCACGTCTTTCCTCTTTCTTCCTGTACAGACACGGACTGAGCATCCGAGAGGTGTTTCGAAGAGTCTGGTGGCGTCGTACCACCGTGCCCAATAACCCACCTGATGATAACAAAAGTTGCAGGATGAGTAAGGATTGTCCTGCTTGCACAGTGTGGTCATAATTGTACAAAAGATCACAACGCTTCTACGCACTAAGAACCTGATTGTACTCTCAAGCTAATCAAAAGACAGAATTTTTATGTGCAATCAATTTTATGAATGCCTTGGGAGAATAACCGTTGCAAACACATATAATAATTCCAATCTTGAATGGAACTTTAAAGCTCAATATGAAGTACTATCAACGTTAAAGTACTCTAAGCATGACCCCTCCGCAGTCGTGTAGCCTGGTTGCAAAGAGTGCAAAGACAGAGGACTGAGTTACTGGCCAAGAAAAGAAAAAGTCAGTCAATGTTGCTAGATGTATTTCTTGAAGGAAACGGTAGTATTCGCGTTTCACCAGTAAATAGAGTCTCTGATATAAGTCACAGTGAAGGTGGAACAGTAAGTAGCTCAATCAGCTGGCCAAACATGGCTAGCCCCGTGTACTCGGACAAAGGGAAGCCTGCCCTTGACGATTTTTTTTTTGTTATCATAAAGTCGTTCATACTCCACCGCCTTCGCAAAAATGCTTCGTTTACCGGAACTCGACGACATCAGGTGTAGCTCCATGATACATTCCAGGGAAGATTATACTAATTAGTGAGTGCCAGGCGGCTCGTATGGCGTATGCCGTTCGAAGAGCTTCTTTTTTTTCAATCTCAAGTCCTCTAGAAGCGCTTTTCTTTGTATCAGAGCCTGAAAAAGATTCATGTTTATGCTTCTTTACACCATCATATGTAAGAAAACTCATGCTCTTTGACCCCCACAATCTAAGGTGCAGCACTTTATGCCGAACGCACCGGAGTTCGCGCTTAACCCCCTTAAACTTTATCAATAAAATTTTTGAGCTCTTTGCTTAACCATCTAAAATTATTACTCTTAATAACTCTGGCGAAAACATTTCCTGGCCACGTGACAGCCGATCGAATTTCTCAGAAGTGCAAAGGCATTCTGAAAAAAATTCTTACAAAAATCAAATATTTTGCTTGGGCGCTTGAAAAGTTTTAAAGATAAAAAATATGCACGGGGTTTAATATTCGCCCAGCAAAATATTGTCAGCGCAATTTTTTGTGTTGTTTTAATTCAATAATCCCCCCTCCCCCAAGAAAAAACAGTTTTCGCAATTTTTGATACCCTTTCGTGACATTTGAGAGCAACATCACATGTTTCGCCGCTTCTTTATAATATGTACTACTCCATTAAATGGTTTTATGTACGATACAGCAGAGTATATTTAAGAAAAAAATGTCGTACTTAAAAAGAAAGTGCTGTGCAGACTTTTCTGGCATAATTTTCGTACAGAGCCGTTCCTAATAAAAATATAAATATAAATTCTTTGCACATCCTCAGGTGTGGTGAATCGGGCTGCATTGCTTAGGGTGCTACGCTCGTGAGAGTAGCAGCATGAACCTGTGCGTCCAATAAGGCACATTCGCACTTATTCGCGCTTTTTCGCGTCTTTTTCATCAGGTGCACTCTTGAAAAAAAGGTAGTAGTACTTACTAATTTTGGGGTAGTAACTGGTTGCCACATATATTACTAACCTGTTAGTAACTGCAGTTAGTAACGGGAACGTTAGTAACAGTTACTAGCCGATTCATTCAGTAACCGCTGCTAGCCGCTATTAGTAAAGGAAAGCTAGCAGTATTTACTAAGAAATGAATAGAAACGAATAGGTCTTTCGTGCGGTGTGCTAGAGTGGCTTGCTAAATTTGCGCATACTGGAAAATTAAAAAAGCTGCATAGTCAATTTCACTAATTCGCGAAAACAGTCAGAGCTATCAAAGCGTGCTGGCTGCAAATCACACATTTAGTTTTAGGCTTTTTGCGCATTACATGTACAAATTATGCGAAGTGATGGCATCAAACAAGCTTACCGGTCGCACGCAAGACTTCAGAAAACAAGAAGAGCACAAACCATAAGGAGTCACACACACGCGCTGCGCGTGCACAGGTAAATCTTTCTCAGTCTTATATACTCCCTAAATATGACACTCATTTACGGGCTAGTGGCTCTTACCTGTTGAGCTCAGATACCAACGTTAATTATAAAGTTGAGACTGTATAAACAGCTTAGTCTACCTAACCGCATACCACTGCAGAATTGTTTAATTACAAAACCAATTTAGTCTCAAGGCAGTCTGTGTAAGTTATATTCTTTTGCTTTATGTTAGGGTTAAAGGAACATGATTTGATTTATGGGTGCTTAACGTCCCAAAACGACTCAGGCTATGAGAGTCGCCGTAGTGAAAGGGCTCCGGAAATTTTGACCACTCGGGGTTCTTTACCGTGCACTGACATCGCACAGTACACGGGCCTCTAGAATTTCGCCTCCATCGAAATAAAGGAACAGTTACTATACTAGGTAATAAGTAGCGACCATGGTCACTAAAAGGGTAGCAAGGGCTACTTTTACTAACTATATCTTGAAGAGGGCAGTACGTAGTTGGTAAAAACTAGTAAAATGAAGTGAGAGTTAGTAACTGCTGCACTTACTACCTTCCTACTAGCCTTTTTTTACCATTTTCTAAACTTTTCTTAAGAGTGTATTCTTCAAGCCAGCTCCAGTTTTCTTGCCTGGTTGGTGTATGGTTGTTGCATGCTTTCGCAGAAACATAACCCATGGTGAAGTTTTTGGTCAGTTGGTCCGACACGTTGCAGAAAAGAAAGCGCGCCTTAGGACAGAGATTACGGTAGAAAAGTGTACAATACGAAAAGTATACCTCTCGGATTGTTTGCTTCCCTCCTCTAAGTCCCACCTCAAATTGCTTATCTATCTCTTCTCCAAATTCCACCCTATGTTTTAGTTGCAGTAGGAACCTTGAAACATCACTATGGGCTTATAAGCGCTCTGTAGCATAACTTGTTCTTAAGACATGCTTTTCGTTGCAAGGAAGCTATTGAATCTGGAAATTCAAATTGATCTTCCCCTTATGTTGGCGTAGTCATTAATCAACGAGAATAAGAAGCGCATCGTAAACGGTTGTAAAGCTTGAGAAAAAGCCTACGAGGCGTCTCGAACATGTAGAGACAAAATCGCTGGCGCAAGATCTCTTTGACAGAATCAGTACAAGCAGAACTTTAGAATGGCACTTGCTCTATCACCATACGAGTTGCACCCCGTGCTTTTAGGAAAATTAGTGTCTTTCCAGAGGCCCCAAGATTACAGTCCAGCAGTTTCCGTGTACTAAAGTAGTTTCGTTCATCAGTTCATCGCTTTGGTGGAAGGCTGCCATAGACGGTATTACCTGAGACGTTTTCGACTGGTAAAGGTTGGAAAGGTTGACGAAATTATTTAGCAGGTTCATGGAATTGACATTTCCTTCAACGTTTTCCTTTTGGAAGAGCCGTACGAAGAGCTGGAGGTTCTTTGCTATGATAGCCGCAACTGATGCGGGCCCGCGGGGGGCGGGGGGGAGGGGGGGCGGGTGCTGGAAATCGTACGCAGTACGTGCCGCTTACCAGGAGTTTGCTTTAATGCTGGAATTTGACACTTAAAGCATTGCTCGATGAGCAGTCACACTACAATAGTAGCCAGATTTTCAGATAAGTGCTAGAACAGACACCTATCAACTATGAGGAGTGGCAGTATCTCTGCATTCGAGAAATACATGCGTAGTTTTCTCTATCGATTGCGCTAAACATAGCGCCCACCTACCTTTCAAAAAAATTACTATCCTTTTCTAGCTCTCAAGTGGAGGGCAGTGCTAGCCCTTTCCGCTTCTTTCGCAGAGCAAGGAGAAATGTTTGGCGTTGATGTCTCGCCTTTTCCACAAATGCCTGTTCTTATGAGGCCAGAGTCACGAAGCTTGCAGTGTATGCTCGTCCTTTTCTAACGCACAGTCCTCTGAGTTTCACGGCAATAGTGTTTTTATATCACTTCCTTAAAACCTTCAAAGTTGAAACTCTAAAGATATACGACAAATAGACTCCATAAAAGGACGTCTTGTAAGGCTAGTTGCTAACCGTTCATGTTTTGATACAGGCGCGAAACAAACGCAGGCACATAGATGGTAGCCAGGTCTGAGAGCCCAGTGAGGCGGTAAGTCCTGGCTACCATGCTTGTGCCTGTGTGCGTTTCGCACCTGCAACCAAAGATATATATTCCGTTCTTTTGAAGCGTGCCGTCCATTACATCGCCAATTTTTGTCCAGAAAATATTCTGAATATTTTATCGAATCGATGGAAGTGTCCAAATGCCTTACCTATTAGCACAAAGTTTTGTTCTGCACAGGAGAATGTCGAACTATTCAAAAGCAAATTGAACCTTCCGCACTGAAATGTTTAGTGTTCGGAAAACTGAATTCAAAATGCAGCAGCTTAGTGTTTTTGTTTTATCCGAACATGGGCTGCTCTAGAAGTTCGCTTGAGTAGTTTTCTTCAAGAGGGTCCGGTCTAGGTCTAATTTAATTGCTTTGTGCGCTTTGGAAACTTCTTTTCAATTTTCTTGATGTCTGAAAGCTCGCCCTTGTAAAGACTGCAGGTTCATGTCTACGCCCCCATGTTAACATCTCGATTACACATTATCCGACAGTTTGTGTATATTATATATACTTGTCAGCCTTGTCTTTTTTGTCCCGAAATTAATGTTTTTTATTCCCCTTGGCTGTATGGCCTCGCTTTTGAAGACCAACGCAAAAAATTATCTGTTTCGGTTTTTTAGATAGTTATAATTTAAGAGGTACTTATGCCCCCCGGCATTTTGAAAGCTTTGCAGAGAATCAAAACATATTCCACGTGCGCGTCAGCGGAAATTAAATTTTTGTTTTAACTTGTTCCTCATCAGCTGTGTTTTGAGCTTTCTGACCTATCAGTACAGTAGTCGTTCGATCTGTTTTAATGTTTTTTTCGTCGTTTCTTCGCACCTTTGCGTTTCAACCGCCATAATAAATTTCAGCTTTTTCGTGTAGTTTCAGTTATATTTTTAAAGAATACTTGAACTCCTCAAGAAAGAGGCCCTACCAGAAATCAATTCGTATACAGTTTTGACCATCGTTGTACTGCTCTATATGTTTGGCCTTTGGAAACATGTTCCCTAATGCACTCAAAGGCGCGATACTTCCAACGAATATGTAAAATATTTCTCTTTTTTTACAAGTTTCAAGATTACGCCTCACCGCTAAAGTTTGCTATCAATTAAAAATTAGTATTTTTTGTTTGTTTTTTTAATCTGGTTTTTCTGGTGGCATAGGGAACAAAAAAGCACCTTCTTTGAAAGTGCAATGCTGCTATTGTGCACTCGAACGTGCAGAAATAAAAAACGAACTGTGTGAATCGCAAAATTATAAGGGCTCATTTAGCATACATATTCAACTTTTTCCTGTCAGCCAGAGCATTTCTGCAATCGCTGCAAGCTGCAAATGTTGTTCTGTTCGTTAAACACGTCTGACAGAAACATGAGAAATTACAGGCCTATATTTAACACGAGTGCTATTTTTTATTAAGGCAGTGCTAGAGGTGATAAACTCGGGAATTTGTAGTAATCTGCGCAAATATTCCTCGCTGCACTGTATTTAGCACAGGTTCAGTAATCATCGTTCAAAAAAAAACAGCGTTAATGATGCAAAGTAGAAATTCTGAAAAGCTGTAAGAGTATAATTTCTCATTAGCATGAAACCAAGAGCGCTTATACGTCTACAAATGAAAGCTTTATAGCCTTCAAGAAAACTTGCCAGTTAAAGAAAAACTCGTCTTTGTAAAGGGATCGAACGCTAGTCAGTAATTACTCTCTTAATACAAATTGGCTTCACGTTGAGGGATTCTTCTAAATTCGTTTGATTATTAGGCAAATATGTATATAAATTTTACACTTCGTGTCCACATAGATCTCTCTAAAACGTCCCATTGTTTGTGATATACAAAGTTCCTTATCAAACTAAAGTCATACCCTATATTTTGGTTCGCCAATGCGTTAATGGTTTCTCATCTGAGCCAAGGTAAACAGTTTCTGTCAGTTGGCAACTTCTCTTCAGACTGTAGGCGTAAAAGCAAAGGTGCCTCAAGAGACTACTCTAGGACTGCTCTTTTTTCTGTTTGAATATCGAATGGCTTTCACGGCTTATTTCTAAACCCACAAGGCCCTTTTAGCCGTTCTGCGAAGGAAACAAGTTTATTAATCAGAGATAAGACAACTCAGAAGATACAAAACGTTCACAAAACATGCTGTTCACAGCTTGGAAGGGACAAAATTTGTAATTATAAATGCAGAAATAAAAGTAACAAGCAAATGCGTTTACTCGCAAAGCGTTTTAGTCTATCAATTCCCGACGGAAATAGGAGACCGTGTGGAGATTCCGCACGCAGCGAAATCCTGAAGATAGACTCTACAGTGGTTTGCATAGGAATCAAATAATGCATGTGTTCTCTGAGAAGATAAATCCAGTGCCCAGTAATTCATTAATCAATTCTCAGTTCATGCATTCCCATCAGCACTGAAGAATACGCAATAAGACGCCCTAATTTAAGTTGTTCTTGTTATAAAAGAAAACAACACACACTCTATGCTTTTCGCACTAATGAAATGTTTAAAAGAGGGCCTACCATTTGGACTGGTAAGTGTTATAGTTCACAACTTCATGCATCTAAGTGTGCAGGTGTAAAGAACAGAGATCGTTTCTACAACCACGTTTTAAATATAATGAAAAATGCTTCAACATATTAGACATGTAACCCAAATGCGTAATATGTACGAACCCCGCACCCGCTGCGGTGGCTCAGTGGTTAGGGCGCTCGGCTACTCATTCGGAGTACCCGGATTGAACCCGACCTCGGCGACCGCGTTTCGATGGAGGCATCAGTGGATGTCAGTGCACTTTAAAGATCCCCATGTGATCGAAATTATTCCGGAGCCCTGCACTACGGCACCTCTTTCTTCCTTACTTCTTTCACTGCCTCCTGTATCCCTTTCCTTACGGCGCGGTTCAGCTGTCCGCTGAAATGTGAAACAGATACTGCGTCATTTCCTTTCCCCAACAGCCAATTGAGTTCAATACAAACCCCGCAAAACTATGCCTTTAAATTGTCCACTAAGCCATTTCCAGTTCTCTAAGGAGTAATTCTAACCGGTTTATTGATATTACTGAGTTCCCAAGAAAAGACTGAAACATATTTTTTGTAATGTCATTACTCTGACTGTAGGGGTGCAGAGTGGTGCTTTTCCTTTTTCTTTTTCTTTTGAAGCTCTCAATGCAATTTTCTTGGAACGATATCTATCTATTTTCTGTTATTTCTTACGAACGAAAATCTTAACTTTTTCAGGCAGTAGTCCCCTTCACAAGCTGCTCGTAACTGGGGCTTTTTGCCGGTGCTCCATCCTTGCACTTTGTCCAAGATGGTTAAAAAATGATTAGGTGCAATTTGAATAACTAGCAGCTATGTTGATTGAAACGCGGATGACGGCATATTATCATATATTCGTTCTTGAAAGTCCATCTTGTAAAGTATATAAAGGAAGCCACCGTATCTCAGAAGGATGAGAGCAGTACGCTGTATATGGAGGTAGCTCGCTCGGATCACACCGGCGACATAAGTTCTGTTTTTTCCTTCATTTTGTAAATAACCATGCATGTAACAAATTAATAAACAACTATTTCTTTTTCTTGATCAACGCTTCAGTTAATAAAAAAATATTTTCCATGATTTTCTTCGTTTCCATGACTGTTGGATTGCTGTAGTCATGAACGCGCCGTAGCCAGCTCATTTCCATACCGCTTGTTAGGGTGTGTGCTGATTAGAGTGCTGATAGAAAAAATAATTTCTGTCTAATTATACCAGACTACTGTGGCTGTTTCATTACCGTGCCAATGCATGTTTCATTGCGGTGTACTTTTTAAAAGCCAAGCAAGCTCTAATGCATACTCATATACAAGAAAAAGGTACCCACGAATTTTTATGGTTTATGCCCTATCCGAGGATCATGTCTATACACGACAGATTCCTTGCTGTGTCGCGTACTGTGAGGAAACTTACATAATTAAAACTCTGTCGTAAGAACCGGGCGCTGCCTAGTTAACCTCCCTGCCTTTCCGTTTGCCTTTCTCTCTCTATCTGTCGTAAGAAATTCAAGGAAACATTTTTGTTCCCTCGCGAAGTATGTCAACTTTATTAAGGATGACAATAGGCCATTTCTTTCACGACGAAACCTCATTGTTAGCCAGTCAGCTTAACTCGGCGCAGCCGATATGTCAAGACACTTTCTTTTGCGCTTGAACTTACCTTCTTGTTACAGTCAACGAACTCATCGAACTGATTTCATTTTACGACAACAGCTGGTTAAATTTCCAGTTAATGCGCCTCAATCTTTCATATATATATATATATATTTATATATATATATATATATATATGAAAGATTCAGACTGGATTCAGACGGCAACAATCCTCGTTTCCGCTCCAGCCAAAGCTAATCGAAATGGCGGTACCAAGTAAAACATTAGGAAATCATATTTACTTCAGATCTCAGAGCGTGTTTGAGCGGCTGCGGCTTCATGATGGTTCACGAGAACTGCTGGTTTTAGCAATAAATCACCCAGTGCAGAAATTCTGTTTTACGATACCATGGCAGAGAAATGGCTTATCTTCCGCTTGCAGCTGTTTGATGCCTATTAGTACTGATCACTTCACTGCAGCCTTGGAGAAACCTTTTGATCAGTGAGCGTCACTTCCGCTTAGCGCATGACGCGCATAACTTTCAGCATGAAGGAAGCTATAGGAGGAATGAAATGGCGAATTTGAGTCACACTACACCGCCTGGACTGTTTGAGGTGGATTTGGTTGAGACAAATTTTGAGCGGCACTGCAGCACAAAACATAGTTTTCAGTGGCCTGAGGGAACAATTAGCCGTCCATTTGAGATTTTTATGAAAGGTATACCTAAGAATTGCACACGAAACACGGCAAAACATGCGAAGTGCGCTTAGAATGTGTACATTTCTTTTTTAATGTGACCAAACTAGAAGCTACATCAGGCAGTTGGCGCAGAGATTTTGTCACATTGTAGCATTACGCTGCTTCTTCGTATGTTCTTACTGCTTTTGTGATAACCTGGGCCAGAAAACTTTCAGCTCACAATCCCGTCACAATTTTACGCTAAAGCAAGTTAACGCGACTGGCGTAGTTGATTATTTGCGCTCAATTATGCAAGGCAGAGCGATGTTTGCGGAGTGCGCAGAATGTGCATATGTACGAACTTGTGTGCGTCAGTATGTTTAGCGCGACACCACACTTCTATAAAGAGCTTTAAGTTTGCATAAACCTCAAGTTTTAAAGGTAAAGCCAAAGTTAAGCTAAAACAGAGAAAAAAACATTATGTTATAGTTGGTAAGGCGAAAAGCACTGCGCGGATATTACTGTTTACGCTTTTAGGCCTTACTGTTTGAGGAACCTTTATGGTAGGAAAGAAATGTCTAGTATAGAGCATAGGTTTGGTTCATATTAATACCGTAAATGACCCAGCTCTCCATTGCGCTTTCTGTATGACAGTAATCAATAACCACACTATCCTAACTTTTTCCTCTATATACCGGTGTGTTGGCTGCGCTTTATTGAACAAATGTGATCGGCTGTGTAGGTGTATGATGTCGCATGAAGACGATAGGCCGGGTATATGTACGACAAGGAAACTTAGTGCGAGTGCCTGGCCATGGAATAAATTCGCGTGTGTCGCAGCTTTTGTTTTTCATCCAACCTCGGTTATTGAGCTAGAACCTAATGCCAACGTGCCCCGTTTTGGCAACATTGTATGCTCTGAGCAAACCTTTATGCCACTTTGTTTTGTTATATTTTGCGTGTGTTTTCGAGTCCCGTGTGTTCAAAAATGCGTGTCCACTTTCAGCTATATTTAAAAAAAAAGCTATTGAATGCAACCGATACCCTGGTAATACAGCCAAAAAAACAGCTAAAAAAAACGGTGCTGGAACACAGTCGAATGCGCAGGCCTCCCTACCCTTGAAATTCGCCTCCCACGCTAGGGGTGAAAGCGGGAAGTTGCGATGTTTACCGCATTAGGTTGTAGTACTTTTTCTCTGGCGCCGCAAACAGCTGGCACTCGCGAGAAAAACAGCTCCACAGAATGCACAGCACAGCTTGTGGCAGTATGTTGAGGGTGGTATTAACATCACTTACGATTGCGTTGTGATGAAAACACTGTACATTCGATATTCATCGCATAACTGCAAACATACTCGCGTTTCGCCCTCTTAATTCTGGATTATGTGCTGAGCTATGCCGGACTTGTTCTGCACACACCCGCCGTGAAAACAATCTGTGGCGTTCCCACGCAGGCGAAGCCTCTAAAATGGGACCTTTGTGTCTACTCTGTTGTCGTTAGCTCTTGTGGTGCTACTGCTCCTAACTCTGGGAAGATCGCAAGGCCGTTTGTGAGGAATGGAGATAAGGTGACTGGGGACATCGAAGTACTACAATACTGGACGAACAATAACAATACACCCGCAACAAAACGGATAACTAATGCATGGCCAACAAGACATTTCGCGGAACCGGCGTGTTGTTGGGTCGCTGTTTCTTGAAGTTCGGCTAGCTCTGCCTACGATTGTTATGAATTTTTTCGGAATGTGGTGCCAAAAATACAACTTTAAATATTCGCGTTTCTTTTCATATTTAGTAGGTCTAGCAGGATAACTTTTAGAATCGAATACGAATCTTAAGTAAGAGATATGCCATTATTTTTCAAGATCTTTGAATATTCACACACCTATAAAATTTTTCAGTCCGTGGCATTCAGTAGAGAAAACCGCGAAGTTTTCCCGTACGTACCTGGCATTGGTCGACAAAAAAAAAAGTGAGCTTTCGGCGACCAGGTGGAGATGAAAAAATGAAAGAGAGGGCATTGTGAACTAAATTTTTTTGAGCGCCAGAGTGCAGAGAACGAGGTGGAAACGGAGTAGGTGCAGGCACGGAAAGAGAGTAACGGCAGTGTTGGGGTTCTCGCTACATCGATAAAACGATAGGTGACTGTCCAATTAGAAATGACTTCAAGGTGGACGTTCCGCACGCTCGAAAATTGCATTCCAGCTAGTTAGCGTCTGGCTAATGCACTGAAGAACTCCAGGCACAATGAGTATGCATGAGACCTGCACATGCAAATGAAAAGAGAGGAGGACGAGCGGCAGTGCGCAGTTGCTGAATGAAGACACTGCGCCAAAAGACTGCATAAATGATGCCTGTTTAGAACACCCTTTGGGAGATGCAACATTTTGTCTTGTAGACAGCTATTATAGAATCATGGCTAAAAAAGCCTTCTAGGTAGAGATAATGAAAATTGAATACTCGAGCCTCGAACAAATCTAACAGACACTCAGTATGCCAGCAAAATAGCCCTCTCCGCCTCCCCGTTATGGCTGTCACCCAAGCTCTCAAGAGGCAGTCAACCATAAAGGAAAAACAAACATCGCCCTCTTTTAGCCTTGAGATAGCTGTACAGTCAGGCCGAAATGAAACGCGAACAGCGTCTATCAACAAAACAAAATATCTTACGCGTGTACTTTCAGCTGCAGTGCACAACTAGCCTGATTGATGTTTAAAAGCAAAAGATCTACCGTAGTGTATGTTCATAAACCTACTGTGCAGGATTATCTTGCTGCAAAGTGGAAAATTATGGCCTATGACTGTTTACATTTCATTCGAGCCTAGCTGTATATGTCAGGACCGCGGAACTACCCGGCCGCGCTTGTAGCAAAGGATAATTTATGAACCAGCCTTTCTGCATACAATTTTTTTGTGCATGAATACATGCCGGAATATTCTCCCGCAGATGAGCGCGAGATATAATTCGTACCTGTATGAAATAGCAAACATTAAAGGAACGCTTCGCTATAATGTAATCGGCTTCTATAGTGGCAATATGCAAAAACTGGTCGTGTTAAACTGTTGTACGTTCAGCTATTACTTTTGTTCCTCTGAAGGCAACCTAGGCCATTTTAAATTATTTATCATTCCACATAAAAATTCGGAAATAATGTCTAACATTTCTAGTTTTAGTGGTATCTTAAGCACTAATTCGGGCGCACGTTAACGCTAAAACTCGCAAAAAATTAAAGATAATCCACGCTTTCTTTCTCATTTGAATTCGGAATTTAGGGCTTTTCAATACAGAAGTACGCTCTCTTCTCCGGGCACATCTGAGAGAAGTCTTAGATATTCACGCCAAGTCTTGTTCGTTTGCTTCCCCCATCCATTGAGTTCCCTTTCCACACCGCACTTAGCTCTTTTGCATGGTTCCTCCCTATTACTGAAGAGAAAGCATACTGGTGCGATTCTGTTTTAGTACAATGTTGGAGAGTGAATTAACGTAACTTTTGTATTTGTGTTGTTGTTTATGCAATATTTGAGAAGGCAGGCAAGCACTGAACCACGAGGTATAACTCGGCAATAAATTTGCTTTTGCTTCAGGTAAACCAATCAGACTGTGTAGTAGTATTTTGGCAGCTCAAATAATATAGTCATATTTTTAAACGAAACCAAATGAATTTCATTGCATTAAGGGAAGCGACAACCGAGGCTGGATTTCGGTAGCCGACGGTTCCTATTTTTTCTAATAATCTGGGCGTAGGTTACACTCAAAGTTTTAGCTTCTCTCCATTCTTGGACGTTCTTATTCTCATTAGTAGAATTATTAAATAGCAAGCTGTCTTGATGTAAAAAATTGCTGGCCATTTAGCATTGCTGATCGGGAAGTAATGTGAGAACGCTCAGTTTTTTGCAACTGGACACCACAGCCAACTACCTGAAAGCGCGATTTTTCGTTGTCCGCGCCAACTCATGCAGCGGACACCTTTGTGTCACTACCACCACATAGCTCAAATTGCGAATATTAGTTTAATAGTAGTATTACTTGATGAATGTTACAATGTACAATGCAGAGTGTGTTGGAGATTGGCACCAGGTGTGTTCGGCTGTGGCTATCGTCACAGCCGAACACCACAGCCGATAGCTGATAGCCACATAGCCGATAGCTGATAGCCGATAGCTACAGCCGATAGCTGATCTGTTCGCGCCGCTGCGGGTTCGAATCCCAGTCGCGGCTATTTATTCGATTTATTTTCATTCATTTCTTACACTTGGAATAAAACCACGAACATCGCAAGGTCTTCGCAAACCGACAAACATTCCAAGATCTTGCTGGATGTTTATTCGTCGGAATAATGCTTTCGCGTTAGTTCGTGTTAGTTACTGGTAGTTATCAGAATATCTAAGTGAGTTTATACCGCTAACTATTTCCGAATGTCGAAAATGGCCTTATAACGTACCATAAAAGTGTAACGTTCGTCGATTTTCAGGCCGATTTCTTGTTTAGTGTCTATGAAATAAACCACAATTATACGGCATCTGCTCGGCCTTTTCCATGCTTGCCAGCATCTATATGTCTCGGTTTCTCTCTGCTGGGAGAGGATCACATGCGCAAAGACGAATTCAAGCTTCGCAAAGATCGTGTTTATTCGATAAGAGTTCATCTGCTAAGCTTTCCCAGTAGATAGACTTGTAAGCGTAAGATACTTTGTGGACGAACCAATAAGGTCACGGGTCATCGCTTCGCGCATCGTTCCCACTACCGCGCAGTCTCGAAGTTCTTGAAGATTTTTATTACAGCGAGGTTTCTTACTTGACACTGAGTTTATTAATAAGAAGCACTGAAGGCTATCCGTGACTCCTCCAGACAGATAATAAATATGATGCTTCTCTGTTCCAGTACCCACTCACTGGCGAGTGAGCCATGGACAAATGGTGGTAGAATTTTCGCAGATGCCCTCGTCATGTAATGCTTTTTGGGCTTATATAAAATGCATAACATGATATTGATAATGATGTACGGAGCTGTCGAAGGCATGTGTTGCAAAGAAAGAGAATGTTCGCAAATTTCAGCTGGAAGGTTTCAATGGACACGATCAGCACCTTTAACTTTACTGAAAATGGAGCCAATTTCGTGTAGTAAATATACTGCACTCTTTTGGAGATTGTGGCTAATGGTAATGAAGCCATTATAGCTATCACATTCATAGTTTTTTTTTTGTTACGGGCAGGCCGACTTTTTAGTTACGTGCTTGACTGTAATGTACAAATGCGAATATTTAGTTCCTTGTGCAGTCTCAGCTGGGTTATATTACTAATTTTTTACCTAAATTGATCACTGTTACTGTATAGATAATCTGGCCGATCATTGTGCACATGCCAAGATATAAATCACCGGTAACCTCCGCTGCCCCGTTTTACTTCGACTATACTTACGCTTATATGGTGCGATAAGTGAAACTAAACTTACGCTATCTATTTACTCCGGCGTCTTCGAACAAGTTTATTGAATGAAGCACTTGATATCGTTCTAACTGTCGTTAGACTATTTTAGTGTATGGGAGTTTAATGTCCCAAAGGAACTCAGGCCATGAGGGACGTCGTAGTGAAGGGTTCCGGAAATTTCGAGTATCTGGTGCTCTTTAACGTGCACTGACATCGCACAGTATACAGGACTGTAGAATTTTGCCTCCGTTAGTCTTACGTTTCACCTGGCATTTTCATAGTTTTCTTCAGAAACGCCCTATCGCATAAACAAAAAGTGAGGTGTATAATGCCCGAGAAAAAGGAGCTCTCAAAACCGTTCGGGAAAATACAGCGCTGTCATTAAATTTGGCGTTTTGCGTTGCGGGCTTCAGATTTCTCATGTACTCCAGTTAATGAATAGCTTCTGAAATTCTAAGCCACTCGTCCTCTTAATTTTGTAGGATGCTTTTTTTATATTGCAGCTGCCTCTCTTTTTTTTCTATAGAGGGTGTCGGTTTACACATATAAAGCGTCATAACGTTGTAAGCGACTTGCTTCTCGTTACTCGCGCTCGTTTTATCGCGACCTGCGGAGATCATATTAATCCAAGTGACGGTAGAAAGCGTATATCGCTAAATTTTCTCTTCGCAAAAAGCCTCAGGCTTTGCAAGTTTCTCAACTTTAATTCTTCTAGTTTTACACATGTATTTTACACTAGAAGTATAAAAACAAATAAAAAGCGCGAAAATAATATGACTGCCACAGTTCAATTCCGGTTAGTTTATTAGTTTTTAGGTTTTTTCTGAGGTCGTTCTTTGTGAAGAGCAGTTTCGCATTCTCAGTACAGTGTCCGATAACGAAAAACAGCTAAGAGCTTTATGAAAACTTTAGTTAGTAGTGGAGCCTAAGTAAATGCAAGAAAAAAACATGCTTTTCATTCAAAAAGAAAGAAAAGATTTGGATAAAAGCAGCAGAGCTAAAAATGTGCCACGTACTTAGAACAGCGTTCTCAAACATTACTCAAACATGCACCTAAAATTTAGGCAGACATAGTGTGCTCTAAAATATCATGAACCAAGATAATTCTTTACTGAGAGAGGCGTTATTGCAACAGGCAAAAAAAATAGCATTCTCGATGGGATCTAAGTATGTGCCGGCAAACCACTGCAAGTGCAATGGAACTATTGTTGAACAAGAAAACAAGAAATGATTTGAAGCCAGGAGTCACAGGAAGTGAACCGGTACATAAAAAATAATGTTTTCCATTATGGGAGAAAACCGCCATGTATTGATGTGCATCCATCAAAAAGGAACATTGACGTACGCGTCAGCAATATGTGCTTCGTATATAATACTAATATTATTCACAATGATCCACCGAGCGCAAGCGTTAGAAAAACCGTAAATGTGCACGCGGAAGGCGATGATCAAAATATACCTGGGTGTTGGGATCCATGATACAGTTCTGAAGTAAGCTGAAAGGTGGGAACACTCTCTGAACTGCAAAAACATCGACAGGAAACTAAGCCCATATTAAAATGGGAAGGACTGCCCAAAAATATTTCCGTACTGGAATCACTTTTTTTTCTTCAGGTGTTTGTGGCATGAATGAATGTTGTTAACGGTAAGAAATGTCCGGATGAATTGAGCAGTGCGCGCGAATTATGACGGGTGCGGCAGGTAGCCAGAAAAAGGCTGTGACTGAGTGGAAGTGAATTTTATACCGGGGGGGGGGGGGGTTTATCCTAAAGATGTAGTTGACAAAATATTGTTTGGGCTCTGCCAACTACTTTTTCACGCAGGTGTGCCTCCCGGTTTTCTATGGGTAGAGTGCACTGCGAGTTCAAATCCAAGTGCTATTGGTCCTGTATAAGACGTGCATTTGAGTCAGAACAAGACGGAATTATTAGCTGTAACAAAACACGTACAATTCTTTTACATCATTTGAGTCAGAAGGCGCGGTTCCAGTTCATACGACACTCACAACACTAGCGTCAGCTTGTCGTCTCCTCGCACTAGCACACAACCAAATGGGTTTGCGTTTGCATTGATAGTGGGTGCGGCTCAAGTATTATCACTTAGCCACCACTGTTCGTCTTCATGTTTTTTTTTTATTCGCGTATCTTATTTTTGTCTTGCTTCACTTTTTTTTCTGCCACTATTGCTCTGAAGAGTGTTCGACGAGCCCACCTCTTGTTTGGTGTCTTGCACTCGAAGTTTGAGATAGGAGGTTAAAATATCGAGGGGTTAACAGCCTCGCAGTTTTCAAATTAGTATGATTTTTCACTCTTTAGCGCAGAACATAATTAGAAGTCAGGCAAGCGATATTTCCTCACTCAAAGCCGTACTAAATGCCTGGCACCAACCAACACCCGGAAGACACCTCGATCAGTACCAACCCTTTTGCTTCACGATTTGCGCAGTTCTGTAGCGCAGTTCAGGAATTACGTACTAACGCTCTTCTACACTGGCGCTCATGGAGTTTCGCGAACAGCGAGTGGTGCACCATTGCATAGCCAAAAGGGCTGAACTTAGGTAAGAAACACGTATAAAGAGGAGTGGTCGCATTGTATCCTGGACACCATTTTGTCGGCTCTCTCTGTCTTCACTCAGATAAAATGTAGCCGCCGAAACTTCGCCGGCGAGTGGTTCAGTCAGTCGACTTCCTTGGCGGTAAACCTAATTAGCGGATGCCAGAAATGGCTGGAGCCTTTTAGCCGGGCTTTCGTCAAGAAAGCATGTTGACTGGCGCTTCTAGGTGGAACACGTTAGAGGGCAGGCACAACCCTTTCTCACTTTTCCTTTTTTTTACTACACTTTCCGTTTGTATTTACTTTCGTTCTAGATTCCTCTGCTGTGTCTAGACTTAGTTGCGCCTAAATGAAAAGTTCCAGGAATCCGAGCCGTGGCTTTTGTTCCACTGATGGCTCGAAGAAGACTTACGCGCACTGGTCGGCGGAACACGATGGCGAATGAGACCACTTCAGTTTACGCGAAGCAGCTACCCCGTAATGAAACCTAATGGAAGCTGTCTGCGAAACGCCAAGAGCAACCACAAGGCGAGGAGCAAGTAGTTGCAGAGCCGCAGATGCTGCGGCTTCTCATATCGGCCTGAGCTTGTTGTACAAGGCTGAGTTGAAAGGGTGTTGCAATGCCGTATGCTATTTTGTTGTTAGTTTTCAAATTAGGCCTAAAGTAGGCCAGGCAGTGAGCTTCTGCGATCACACATTCCTTAATCTGATTACGGGTTGTTCTAATCAAGCTAGGAGGCAAGATGCTATACCAGGCGTTCCTGCTTATATATTTTGCATTTTGCACCGCCGCGGTGGCTCAGTGGTTACGGCGCTCGACTACTGATCCGGAGTTCCCGGGTTCGAAGCCGACCGCGGCGGCTGCGTTTTTATGGAGGCAAAACGCTAAGGCGCCCGTGTGCTGTGCGATGTCAGTGCACGTTAAAGATCCCCAGGAGGTCGGAATTATTCCGGAGCCCTCCACTACGGCACCTCTTTCTTCCTTTCTTCTTTCCCTCCCTCCTTTACTCCTTCCTTTACGGCGCGGTTCAGGTGTCCGCCGATATATGAGACAGATACTGCGCCATTTCCTTGCCCCAAAAATCAAATATTATTAGATCCATTTGGCTTGCTTGCAATGCTTGCGCCTCCTTAGCGTCTCTTTCTGAATTCTGATAATTATCGCCGCCAGGCGAAGAAGAGAAAAGAATACAAGGAAGGTCCTTTACTCATATTTGTTCGGCATATAGGCGGTATCATTGTTGCAAGCATTGATTCTTCTTGCGATGCTCGTAGAGGTTGCCACTTGGCGGGAGATGGTTGTTTCACGGATGCCTCGGCACACTAGAACTGCAGGATATCTTAGTTTGTGATTCCAAAAAAAAACCAAGAAAGTCTAAAAAAAGATTTCTTTTTAAGTGCACCGACTTCGAGAACACAGAGAAAGAACAAACAAACAAGAGGGGCGACTCGGCGAACGAGCATCGAACGTAGATCAGAAGTGCGTTTCCTCTCGGGCTACGGCGAGGAACAACTGGAAAGCGCACGTCTCCTGCCGCTCGACTCGCAGACGGCGGCTCCAAGTGAAGCGAGCTGCAAGAACCCGCAATCTTCCTGAAAGTCTGGCTGCCAACGCGCCACGCTTCGTAGCTGATTGCAGAACAAGTGCCTTCCCGGATGCGAGATGCACATGCAAAAGTAGCAGAAACAAAACGACCAAGTTGTTCCCGGAAGCTCGACTCAATTCTCTCGCTGGGTTTTTTTTTTATTCATTCGCATTTCCCTTCTGGCCGATCGATACAAACGCGCCGTCGTTTCTGTCTTTCCGACGAGCCGCTAACTGCCGGGAGCGTCGCGGCTTGTTTGGCTCCGTATGTGTACAGCTCGCGTGATTTGTGTCGGTGCATAGCTAGAACAAGTTTGATGGGAACTCGCGGTAATTTTGGGAGAGAACACGCATTTTAAAATTTAAGCTGCCGTCGGAGTTATCCGCGTTCCTTGCGAACGCCATATAGATGATGAGTTGCCAGTGGCTGCCAAGGTGTCACTCTTGGCTGCAGGGCACTTGTATCAAAACTACCATCACATATTCTCCTGTCGATTCTTGTTTTGCGCGCTTAGGATACAGTAGAGTTTGTGGTGTTCACTCTGCAGTCGTATGTAAGTTGCGAAGTCGAAAAAAAAAGTACCTCCCATTTACCGTCCAGTAGATGTTTTCAGAGACACGCGTGCTGTGCATAAGATAAAGATAAGAAAAGGACTGGCGTAGAAGCCAAGGCGGAACGTTTTTCACGATAGAAAAAACGCTTATAACAAAGAATCGCAAGCCTACCGAGGAGAGATCGGCAAATATAGCGATTTTTACAGTGGAACGACATAATAAAAATTGCATTCGTCAGTAATTTCCCTTTGAATGATGCACTTGTCCAGAATTTCTGGGTATGTATTTAAAGAGGCGCTCAGCTATCGTAAAAAGGACACATTAAGATTTATACGCGTCTTTCTTTCAAGCGAACAGGTAGTACCGAGCGATCAGCATTGCCGTTTCGGCTGCGAGCTATTACGGAAATAGATTCGGTCAATGACCGGCGAGTAATGTATAACAATTAACAATAAAAATTAGATCACATTTTTCCAACCATAGTTGGCCCATTTAAATTTGATTCTCAATATTACGACCCAAAGGTATGACTCTTTTTCAAAATTGCGTGCTTTCGTTACGCGTCAACATGTTACGCATACCCATCGATAGCAATCTAGGACAAATGGAAAACGGAAGGCCATATCTTCGCAGTCGCCCCCCCCCCCCCACCCCTGGGATCAGAATCCTTGAGCTTAGCACGGCCACAAAATATTCCGCCTTCAGCGGCAGCCTTCGGCGCCTACCTCGATACGAAAGGTGCAGCCGAAATTCTAAGTACGACAAACTGATTAAATTTAGCTGAAAAGTTCAGACCACAGAATAAATCGGCAATCACGATTACGAGAATAAGAAAGCAATTAACTTTGTAATCCGCAAACTTGCAATAAAAACAAAACAGGTATTTCACTAAATTGTTTCAGTCATAACTTAGACATGACGTTTAAAAAGCCGGTATTTTCAAGAAATTTTTTTCGTGTACGCACAGCCTACGGCAGTTGACTACCTCTTATTTCTTCACGATCATAATCATCGCCTAGCCAGATGGCAACGCTGCTGAAAAGCTTCTTGCACCGCAGTGTTATATTCAGGAATGAGTGTCAAGTGTCTCCGAGGTGACTCAGCAGCGCTACGACGAATTCACAGAGTAACCGCCGAAGACACCGGTCATGAATGAAAAGGCGTTACAGAATCCTAGCACACTAATTTTCTGTGCTCACCGAGCAGCTACTACATACGAGTGTACCATCTTTCTCTTTTTTGCAGGCACGGACGGCCGCTACCTCATGCTGCCCACGGGCGAGCTTATTGTGCGCAACGTTGAGAGCGCTGACACGCATCGATCCTACCGATGCCAGGTGCACAACGTTCTCACGGGGGATAGTCAGCTGAGCACCAGTGCCGGCAAGGTGATCGTCACTGGTGAGTTGAGACCATCTTCGTTATCCTCGAGCTTGTGATGTAAATCTGAGAGGACAACTAAGAATATTTGCCTAAAGACTCAATTCACTTTCAATCGACTTAACTACTTTTAAACAAAGGAAGAAATTGATTTAATTTTCTGAAGTCTCATCTTGCTCTGCTGAGTTTTGAGGCTTTCGCTTGGAGGCTGGCGAAAATGCGAGAAATTAGACTGGGGATTGCGGTGGGACCATTGAAAAGGAAAACGATGGAAAAAAAAACCGCCTATTAATATTTAAACCTGATTTAATGATATCGTAACTGAAATCCAAAATATTTGTAGAGCTAAGCTTACCTGCTTAGCGCATTATTAATCGAAAGCTGCAATTGCTTTTTTTTGCCATTCGGCTCTGAATTTTGCTTTATAATCTACATTGTCAGCATTAACAGAAAGCCTAGTCGCGCTAATGTGCAGAAGGCCACCTCTCACCCTCTCTCTTCTCAGTCGTAAGGGTGGAGAGGGGCATCTCGCTCTGCAAACTTCGCCACCTGTCAACCGTGGCAGGCGGTGGCCATTGAACTGAATTTCTTTAAAATATTCCACCCGAATAAATTCAAATAAATTAGTTAAAATATATATTTCATTAAGACATAAAACTCTAACGGCTGACGCGGTAGAATTCAGGGCCATTTGCCCCAACCAAAGCTTCAATCTCTGCTGAAAAAATCTCTATGATGCAATACACTCATAGTTTTTCATCCAAATATCACCAAATATTATACAAATGATATAAAATATCATTCAGATGCCGTTCATTTATAGAAAATCATACATTTCTCATACAGATATTATGCAGTATTGGACAAATTGTATGAAATTTCTATCACAAAGACTCTATGAGGCTGTTGCATCATACAACCTTTTCAGCGGGGATATAGCTTTCGCTGTCAAAAAAAAAAAGTTAACATTGGCGGGACGTGTGTTGGAAACATAATCGATGAACGCAGGGTATTGCAGTGGATTCTCAGAAGATAGATTTATAGCGGAGGATGGCAGAGAGTCGTTGTGCAGAAATGAGGCAGAGAGTCGTGCAGAAATGACATGAGGCGATTTGCGGGGCTAGTGCTGCTGCAACTTAAGCAGGGTGGAAATACATAGTCTTTCACCTAAGAATTTACATAATTTTTTAAAATAGGCTTTTGCAGCCAGAAGAGCGCTTTTTTCGGCACAGTACTGTAAGCGCTGTAATCTATCAGAATACAGTTAAGACACGCTAACTAGCAGGCGGGTTGACTAATATTTAATAGTTAGCTCTTTACCTATTATTATTACGCTCTCTAATTACTGAGAGGCGCGTAGCCCACTGTGAGTAATACCCATATCTGTTTTCGGAATTTTGTAGACGCGCGTACCTGAGCACTGTGGCGCAACAAGTTTTGCCTATTTCGACAAGTTACATGCACTGTAAAGGTTGCTTTTCCTAGAAGCTTCTCCAAAGCGCATGAATTTTGTCGCGATGTAGCTACAATTTATTAGGTCACAGCGCCGAGAGTAGCCGTGTTTCCGAAATTCTAATCAGTGATATGGTTATTATTTATGGTGGGCTGTACACGCCTCTCAATAATTAAGGAGCCTAATTGTAATAGTTAAAAAGTTAACCATTCAGTATTAGTTAGCCACCCTGCATGTCAACACGTCTTAGCTGTGTTATTATGTACTACGCCGCTAAAATGGTATGCCGGAAAAAGAGTTTTAACTCAGGAAGCTTATTTTTAAAAATTGTGCAATATCATTGGTGAAACGCCCTGTATATCGAGATAACGCAACATCCCTTTTTCCTGAGGATGCGCAACCAGATTTACGACGAACGTAAGGACTATTGCATAAATTGCTAATCAGTACGGTGGCCACCACGCTCTCAAAATACCAGAACAAAAAGGGGTCTACTCCGGTCCAATCAGGTAGTATACACTAAGGATGCGAGTAAAAAAATTTCGAAAACGATGACATATTCTTTTGTATCTTACAACATGGTTTTGTGACGTGCTGTTCTGGCTGGCTATTCCTAAAATAGGCTTGGCACTGCCAAGAATTGACCGAGCGAATTTCTAAGCACACTGTAGTCTGAATAAAGAGCTTCCTGTACTTGCTTTTAAAGAAAGGACAACTTTCTGAAGAGATATTGTCGAAACTTTTGCTATTTCTCTTCTTTCACTAAAGCCTGAAAGCCAGAATAGAGACGGCAGATTCTGCTGTCTGAATACACATGTGCTCAATGATTTGCATGTGATTTCACACTACTTCCAACCTTCATTGTGTATTCTAACAAATAAACACACCTTGCGTGTACAGCAGTTCAATGCTTGGTCTTCGAATGTAGAGGAGGATTAAATGGTATAATTAATATTTTCTTTGTAACTTCATAACTGCAATACAAAAATTTACTTGTTATTTTGTATTTGCGCGCACTGAAAATTTATGCACATTTAGAAATACATTTAAAGGAACAAACTTAACCTTATTGAGATCGCGCCGGTCTCTTACGTCAACCGATCTGCAAACTTCATTGGAAAAAGAGAGACACCGCCAAACAAAATTTATTTGAACCTCTTCATTACATCACAACCTTCGCTGACAAGTTTCTCAATTACAGTTTAGACAGGCATGTGCCAGACTTCTCAAGGAAACCCGCCGCTAATTTTCAAAATTGTTTTTTTTTCGGATAAAAACAATTTTTTTCGGCGTAGTAGTACTACTGTTTGCGGATGTCGTGAACAAGGAGAATTATGTTAACTAGTAACGTGACTAACTGAATTCTAATAGTTACCTTTATAACCATCACGGACAGGCGCCTGATTTCAACTGAAGATTTGTAGCCAGCCGATAGTAGTAGCCACATTAGTGTTTAGAATTTAGAAAACATCACTACCCCCACCACTGTGACTCTCGGGTCATTCGAAAACCGCCCGCCTGCGGGAACCGCAAAGCGAGGTCCATCAAATCGCGTCAGTCCGTGCCCCATTAACCACGTGACATTCTCTGCTCCGCCCTTTCTTGAGCAGCGAAGTGGCGAGAAGTCGTTTTAAAAAAAATCTTCGATATGAGTCAGAAGCTGAAACCGGAAGTTTTGCTTTTCCTTTAGACTGCGAATTTACGCGACGCGATACACCGTTTTCATTCGGTCTGTCACTTTGCGAGAGTATGGCATCGCCACAATTACAACGGCAAGCGGCAATTTGGATGAGTCTAAAAAAAAGGACGTATATGGTGATCATTAATACGATTATTAAATAGGTTTGTTGTGGGAATTTATGATTTATATTTTCGCGGTTTCTAAATTAGCGATTTCTCCTCATCGTTTTCTTTTCGATGTCTGCTTAAGGGGCGTCATGGAGTGGGGTGAAATGGGTGTCTTGCAGGACTCTGCGCTGGACGAGTCTTTTTTGCGTGGCGTCACGGCATAGGGTCATTTGTCATATTATCACGGCGCTCGTCTTATGAAAACAAGCGTCGCGAGACAATCCTTATATGACCTCAAGCGCTATTTCGGCAACAACGAGGGATAGAATGGGGATATGTTTTAAAATATCTTTTGTAAAGAAAAGGCTACAATGTAAGTCAACGATCTGTATTTTAGCTATAACTGAAGCAATAAAATGAGACCGTGGAAGTTCGAAGCATTTTATTGTTTTCGGGACGTCGCTGGGAAGACATCACACAATGATATCGGCAGATGCTAATCAGCTTCAATGGTGTAGTTATAAAGGCTTTTGAGACACCATTAGGGAACAGAAGCATTATCGTGGGTTGAAACTAAAACAAATTATCGCGCCGCTTAATTGAAATAGGGCAGGTGTGATTGAGCGGAGCTCACTGAGCCACACGGCTTTAGTCGGTCATTCGTATGAGATTACTAAGAACGGGGCCCAGTAAATGCAACCTTAATTACAGCGTTCAAAGTAAGTACTCGTATTTGCGGTAATTAAAATATTACCGTCAAAGATTTGACTATTCTGTGATGTAGAAAAAAATTTCCGGTGTAAGTATGATATCACTGAAAACTGTATTAATATACAGGTAAGCGATCAGTGGCGGCGGAGGATGTTAGTGAACGTCCGAATGCAGTAGTTGTTATATTGTGGAGCCCACGAGAGCAGGCAAGTGTGAAGACTTGCTTAAAATTTTGCTGACAAAAGGCAGACAGACGGATGGACACGCTATAGGCAGATGTAAATGTCCGCTAGTGCACTCAAGTAAATTGAAAAGCACTACTCTGTCTGTGAGCGCGCTGTGCCAAGGTAGAGGAACAAAAAAGTGGTAGGGCGCACGGCATTCCGCCGTACAGTGTAAGGTCTCCGAAGTGAGAGCTTATGGTTTAGGGCGACACGAGAAAAAGGCGGCCATGTTTAAGACGGCCTTGTCGCGTTGCCCAATTCTTTTTTTTTTGAGCATATGTATGTTTTTAAGTATGCCTCTTTTTTTTAATTTGAAGTCAGTTTCTTTTAATGCCTTTATTTTTTTGTCAGTGTACAGTCAAACCGGAAATGAACTCGAACACGCATATGACGTAACTTTCGACGTCGCAGAGACAAATTTCTTTACAATTGGTTTTCGATTGTAAACCAGTAAAATGTAATTCGAAATGTAAAATTCTTTTACAACCGGTTTACGAATCTATACTTTGGCAGACACTTTCCTCAGAGCCAGGAATCAGGCTAGTTGTGCACAGCATGTTAAAGTATAAAGGTATACAATATTTTGTTTTGTTCACCGGCACTGTTCGCGTTTCATTCCGGCATGACCCCACATCACATACATTACATACGCAGTGTTTCGCGACATCTAAGATTTTCGCGTCCGCTAGTAGCACAATAACAGGAGTTTTGTTTTTTTAGTTTACTGGTGCTTAACGTCCCAAAGCTATGAGGGGCGCCGTAGTGAAAGGCTCCGTAAATGTCGACCATCTGTGGTTCGTTAACATCCTCTGCACCGCAGAGTACACGGGAATCTAGAATTTCGCCTCCATCGAAATTCGACCGCCGCGGCCGGGATCAAACCGGCGTATTTTGGGCAAGCGGCCGGGAGCTGTTACAACTAAGCCACCACTGCGGCTAGAAACGCGAGTTTGGTGTTGTGGTTCTTGCGACCGCAGGAAGAATGAAAAGGAAAGTGCACGGGCCTGCCCACTGGCTCAATCTGAGCCACGATCGTTGCCACGTGCAAACAGTGAGAGAGTTAAGAGAGATGTGAGAGGAAAGAGCGAAAGACAAGACACGCGTCGCAACAACCGCGTCATCTGTAGCGATGACGACGGTTTAGCAACAGATACCCTCGGTGACAAGGAGCCCTCGCCACATTGGTGAGAGCTCTTAGATCTCAGCCCCGCAGGGCCAGGAAGCCACAAGTTTGATAACGGGCTTGCGCGTCCATTTATACCGGTAGGTAACAGCGTTAACCCTACCGATAGAAATTTTTCTCTCAGCCAAAACAACAAACAAAAGAAAAGAAACAGGACTGATGACGCAGTCGCTTTAGAAAAAAAAACGCAGGAACTAGCCCACAGGAAAGGGGGCGAAGGTTTGCGCGTACGAGGGAAACCGCACTCGCGTGGTGAACAAAAGGACAGGACTCGTTGAGGGTGAGATATGTGGAGGCATTTAGGAGGGCTCCCTGCGCAAATGACGTCCGACGCTGGTGTATGCGTCCGGGTCGCTACGAAGCGGAGCGTTGTGGGAGAGGGGACATAGGCTTGCGGACTACGAGGGCTTTTGTTCCAATGCGCGTTGGCGCGGGCTCGTTACGCTGCTGTGGCATTAGTGGTCAGTTTCGCTGCACATTTCTTGCGATCTAGTGTATACAGCGCTACTAATGGCGGAATTTCAAACATTCCTAAGGAAACTGCGCAAGTGGGAAGAACGTTGCTTGTCTTGGCGGTGAAAAAGGTTGGGGTTGGCGCGCACAGCTTTGTTCCCAATGCGGCTTGTCACAAAACGACGCAACTAGCTTTGAGAGCTGTGGCTTTGCTTGCATCATGCTTTAATGCATTCAACCACCACACGGAATGCGGAGAGAATGACGATTGGCTCAGGCCCAATCGGCCGGATAACAACCGCATACGTCGGTGTAAGGGTAGATCTGGGGAGGTTGGTTGGTGTGTTCCGGGGATAGGAAGGGGAGGGGGGGGGCGAAAAACAGCTATGTAGTTAGGCTTTGAGTCCTGATGTTGTTAGAAAGTATACACTTTGTTGTTAGGTACCATTATTTGCATGACATGATGTCTATACGAGTTGTCTCGGAGAGTTTTATCCACGAAAGTTCGCTCGACATGCAAAAGTCCCAGTCTTTCTGTATATATGTTTGATGAAACTGCGCGAGGAACGAGGACAAACACAGCACTGTGTTTGTCCTCTTGTGCGTATGTCATCGCCCTTGCGCTGTTTCATAAATCATGATCAACAAATTAGCCCGCACTTGAACTCTTGTAAGCTCTATATGTATATGTATATGAATTTGTATATGTATACTTATATGTATATGTCTTCGCATTTTCCACGCTACCCACCTACTCTCCGGGCAGCGATCATCTCTGATTTAGATGGCGGACAACATGAACCCAACGCTCGTCTAATTATTGTACAGACTACTGACTAGTTATACATCAAAATCTCAAGCCTTAAGCTTACTTTCAATTTAATAATTTTGGTGATCCTGTTTTATTTTCGCGGCATGGGGCTCTGATTCCTTAACATTTTTTTGCCCTATAGTTCTCAATAAAGCTTCCTTCCAAATATTATTTTTCCTCGCACCCTGCAATTGTAGAGTTTGTTTATTTTGGTCAGTCATACATCCCATTCCAGTACACTGTCCGGAACTCTCCTAGACAGAGTAGGAAGTATCTTTGAAAGCTAAATTCTGACCTGGCTGAACATCAACATAACAGTACACGACTGACCTGCTTGTCTCAGTGGAGCGTTTCATGCTCTTCTCGCTTTATTTTCACATCTAGGCTAACCAGACGCCCCATGATTTCCCAGAAACAGCACTACATTTCGCTTCTGTTTTGTAACAGCCGGAGTCAGAGGGAAGAGAGAACGGTAGTTAAAGTAATAAAGAAGTAGGGTAATGATCTTTCTCCGCAGAAATGGATCAAGTAGGAAATTTGTGCATTCACCCATCCTCTACCTTGTACTCTATTCAGAGTAGTTAACAAAGTAAGTGCATTGAAAAACTAATGAAAAAAAGCGTGTTGTACTCTTGCCTTTGCTGAGTCAGTTCAAATTCTTGCGCTTTCTTAAATTCGAACTACTATGTGCTCTGTTTGCTCCCTATCTCATCATCCCATCATGCCAAACTACACTATTTTCCTTATTGGGCAGTCGCCAATTCTTTGATAGATGGCGCCACTCACTGGAGCAAGGAAATTCCTGTGAGAACTTCGATGCGTCATTGTGTTCCTGAGCGGTGATAGTATTTTGAAGTGTAAGTTTCATTTCATTGAATATGATACGAGCAATGCTTGTACTGAATGCTCCAAATTTTGCTCGTCAATAATACAACGGGCATCATGAAGAAGCCATCGTTACGTTAATTTCGAAGGCCCTGAAATTAGACACCACATAGAGGTTAACGATAAGAATACACAAGCTCATGGTCGATATGCGTAAAAGGCAGCTATAAGGCGTCTCATAACCGGAACCAAACATGAAACCAAAACTATTAGGTCATAGTGCTTGCACAATAATGGAGGGACTATGCCTAGAGCTTCATGATTGCACAACATTTGAGGAAGGCTTGGAGCGCCAGAAATTTGCGACACTTCATGGCAAAACACCAAGAGATATTGAACTTTGCCTGCGGAAGTGGAAATCGAAAATATCACCTGATACGCACACACATACACGAACGCACGCATGAGAACTCTTTCAGGAACGCACCGTGAGATGTTGCTAACGTCCGTTGGAGCTGCCGTTTGAGTTCGATTCCAGACTCCCATCGGACTGCCAGTGGGCCGAGGAATGCTCCATCTAGTGGACGGGCGGAGCATTACAGATAATGGGCTCCCGGGGCAAACCGGTCGTTTAATTAATGGGCACTTGAAGCGAGCGCTCGCGCGGTGCGCTACTTTGAAAAGCCGCCTCGCCACCTTCGCCGCGCGACCGACTTCTGCTCTCGTGAGAACCGAGGCTCTCAATGCTTTTCCGCGTTCCGCACTGCTGGTTCTGATGACTCGGCGGTGAAGCAGCCGTGTCTGGCCAATTTTCTTCGGAGATCTCGGGGATATGGCGCTCACTGCGCTTTGCACATTTTATACACTGGACATGCAGCAGCCAAGCCTTTTCGATGTTGCAGTGGTCAGCATCCCGAAAGGGAAGGCTTGGAATGGCGATCGCGCTGATCGGTGGAACCGGGAACGTTGTGAAGTTGACGCATTTGTTTTTGTTTCCGACGCTGTTCTTGACTCTTCGTTAATTATCTCGTGCTTAACTGTAAGGTTTACACTTCCTTTTTCAAAGCATTAACCTCCAAAAATTTACACCGGAAGAAATGTGGCACGTCTTAATTTTGCTCGTAAAATTCAGGCTTTCCGGCCACAAAAGCTTGCCAAATAAAGGAAGGCTGTGCATAGATTGTGCATAGATTACCGGTCACTGAACAAAGAACAAAGAAAGTCGTCTGCCCCTTACATCGTATCGCCAAAAACTAAACCAGCTCTGCCGCTCCAAATAGTTTTCGTCGCTGGATCTGAAGAGCGGTTGCTGGCAGACTGGAGCTGACGAAGGAGACCGTGAAAAGACAGCTTTTTCACGCTGAACAGTGTGCTGGAGCTCATGTCATTTGACCTTTTCTCTCTAAATGACCTTTTTAACGAGTAATAGAGACGGTGCTGGCAGGTCTCAACGGGCAATCCTGTCTCGTGTACCTAGATGACTCGCGATGAACTTTGACCGATGCCAGCGTAGGCTGCCGGTGCGCTCTGCACACTGCCACACTCCGCTCTGGCGCGCACTATTTACCGCTGTCTCAAGACGACGCGCAATCAAAAGGCAACGATAATGACTCCATCATGGGACCGATAAAGCGCTGTACGGCAGCTGTGCACGTACCGTGTGCTACATCGCATTATCGAGTACGTAGAAAGCAAAACCGCCTCGCTCCCCGGAGCGCTCAAGCACCCCATATCCTTATTCTTAAAGAACGACATCAACGTGAAGATGAATTTCACACCTACGAAGACCGCATACCTTTTTGATCTGGCTACAAGCTTTTGAGAAGAAATTCTGTAGGATTCACTGTGCGATCCCGCGGCGGAACATCTAGGGTTCGCAGGCACACCGCGCCGAATTCCGGGCCAGTAATACTGGGCGCGGTTATAGACTGATGTCGCACTGTAGGTGAAAACTTGCCGTGCCTTCCAGTGACGAAAGACGCCACCGGAAAGGTGACCTGGACTGCTGAACCCCATGGTGTCACAGAGAAAGCTTCACATATTTAAATGGCAGAATCTTTCGGACTCCAAAAAGAGAGTCAGAGCAATCTGGGCCTAGTAGCGCAAGCGATTTCTTTTCCTCCTGCTTTCAGATTGCAAGTGATGCAGTACCCTAGATTCCGAACCCAATCTCTTTCGCCAAACATAGTAGTGCAGAAGGACCACGTTACCTGGGCACTACTACGTGTCGTAATGTTTAGCTTCCATTTAATGCGTTTGAAAATGCTTAAATTTCAGTTTGTCTGACTTCACGGTTTTTGAATCTCAGTGCGTACGATCTCGATATTAAGATGATATTTAACTTTTCTTTAGGGTATCTTTTTTTGATGAATTTCTTCAATACATCATCTATGGAATAAGAACAAGTATATAAAATATTGAAAGAAAAATATCGACAACTTCTAACACATAGAGAAGCAAGCCAGCATGGAATGAAGAGAGGCGCTAAACATACAAAATGGAACAAGTATAGTCCGGGTGCTCACAATGCTAACTTACGCAGGGATAATAGCTGAAAGCGTGTTTTTAAACGTATTTGCTTTCCTTTATTTATCGTCTCCAACGCTGCCCTTCGACGCAGAGGATTTATTGGCTTCGCCTCCGAGCCTAAACAATCTTTCAGCTTAAAGCCTATGGCGCTACCAAAGATGAGTTTTTATTTCTTGGTGCTTCACTAAATGAAGCCTATCATTTGAAATAGATTTTCAATACAGTTGAAAAATAAATGAATCGGAGCCTATCATTACTATGCATCCACATCCAAAAGTAATTCATATGCGAACAAGCCTTCGGAAGAAATGACAATTTTGTTATCAGCTCTGGTGCACCTACGTATTTTACATGGCTTTCTTTGTGACCTCTGCCCGTTGTTATTATTTCTTGTTGTTTTACACAGTTATTATTTCTTGTTGTTTTACACAGAGCCGCACAGCCAGCTTCCTCCCCGGATGGCCGAGTACAGGAGCATGGTGCGGGTGGAGGAGGGTGAGCGCGCCCTCCTTCCCTGCCTGGCGCAGGGACACCCTCCCCCGAGGCACCACTGGTTTCAAGTTGCCCGTAACGGTGCCCAGGACCACGCACTCAGGGGCTCACCGAGCGTGGGCGAAAGCCTGGTGCCCGTGAAGCTCTCCGAGCGTGCTTCTCTGCTGCCGCCTGGAGCGTTACTGCTGCGCGCGTCCCGTGCGCAGGATAGCGGCAGGTACCTCTGTGTGGCCAACAACTCGGCCGGAGAGGAGAAGGCGCACATCGATCTACTTGTCACCGGTGCGTTGTTGCACTAGGATCGCTCCCATCATCGTCTCTATAACTTGACGGAAGTAACGGAATCGAAACAGGGAAGCTTGTATAGAGCACAGAACAGACAAACGGTTTCCTCTTAGGTCACAACACTTCGTACAGAGGGAAAGGAAATGTAGTCGGGTGCAATCTAGCCCCAAGTTGAAAAGGCTGTCACTGGTGTAGGACAATAATAACTGTCAACTGAACAGACACTTCAACGCTATTAGACATTGTCTCGTCGATGATGACAAGTAGATATTAGCCGGTCTGTTAGCATGGGGCTCAGGGTCCAAAGGAAATAAGCAAGGGCTATAAGAAGCACGTTTACCAACACTCGTAGGCGGCATTAAAGGAGAAATTTTCTATCGCGGATTTACACTAGCGAGATATACTTTTGACGAGGAGACTAAGATTCATTGCCCAAATAGAGCAGCTACCCAACCACCTCTTGCAAATGTTGCCCCTATAAGTGCCCTTCCCATCAACTCTCTAATTCCAATCTCATACGTTTAGCGCGCAGGGCTGTTCTTGGTGATTTCTACACTTTATTCTTCTATTAATTTGCTCACAGGTGGTAACAAACTGTAACGCGTTATGCACTGTCAGTTTTCCGTTCATTGCATGGTGCTAAAGGATTACAAATTCTTTCGTACTGGTTTTTTGAATTATTCGCTGCCCTGCACCCACCTGCAGTGCCGCTGTCTGCGCGCATCGAGCCGTCAGCGCAAGTGGTGGACGTAGGCAGGGGGGCCAACCTGAGCTGTCGAGTGGCCGGACACCCCGTGCAAGGCGTGCTGTGGACCCATAATGGCCGCCCAGTGTCGTCGTCCTCGTACTCGGCACCGTCAACGCCGTCTTATTCAGGCACTCGCGGCAGCGGCAAGCCCTTGCAGTCGGGCCACGGAAATCCCACGTCGAGAGTGACGCTACTCTCTCGGGACCTGCTCCACATCACTGGCGTGGAGCGGCAGGACCGGGGCATGTACCAGTGCCTTGCCTACAACGACAGGGACTCTGCGCAGGGATCTGCACAGTTGGTCATAGGAGGTGTGTTATACTGTTAACTCTATCGTCTAAGCTCTGGTCGCTTAGCTTTTTTTTTTTGCATTCACAAAAACTTGTGTCATGTCAGGTAGAAGGAAAGATGGTAGAAGTTAACATACGCATAAAAAAAAATAACCGCCTTTGCCAAGAGATGTCTGTGAATAGAAAATTTCCTGGCATGTAATATCTCTGCACACTGAACATTTGCCGGTGCTGTCGTATCAAGCTGTCGCTTTAAACCCGCGTCCACCTGCTGGAGAAAATGTTATGTCTTTGGCCCTATTCTGTTAGGGCGCATTCACCGGAGTAAGGGCACTGAAGAGAATCTGACATCTGTAATGATGCGATTCAATTGTATTTCAGAGTGGACGCGTCTGTGGGGATACGAGGTAGATAACATAGTTTCTATAGAAATAAAACAAAATAAAAATAATTTAAAATAGAGCAAAAACTAACAATTATAAATTGTTTTTCACGCATTAAGGGGCAGACGAAATAAAAAACACCTTTCAGGTTACGCTTTTGTGAATGGTAAATTACCCACGGCAGTTGAAGTCAATCCTGCACAGCGCGTGCTGCGTTCTTCGTAGCACACTCTGCACCTTAGAGCCGTAAAATTTAAGCGTAGTTCGCAGCACACTCTACAAATAAGACCCATAAAACTCAGTCAGTGCACACAACTCTATCTTCTCCGTCATATCCTCTGCCAACAAGGTATTTAAGGTCAACGCTCACTTAGCATTCGATTAGTAAGGAGTGAAAGCAAGAGGTCGTCCAAGCACTCTCGAAATACAGCACCATAATGTCAAAACCTGAGTCACTGAAAATACTTTCAGCATTTCGTATAAGCAGCATGCATGAGAAAATTTTGTCAAAATTTTAGACTTGTAGCGTCGTAGCTGGAAGGAGCGTCGCCGAGATAATAATTATAGGGACATTTAGAATAGGGCGACCCTGTTCTAAATGTCTTAAAGGCTGAAAACAACTAGGAGCATACGAATAATTGGATAGCAACACTGCCATAATAATTCTCCAACTAGCAGTGGAAATGTTGAAAGAGCATCTGGCTTAGTTGGTCTTATGGTGGTAATTTCACTGATCGAGAAGGGTGTCCGCATATGCTGGGACGGTAATTCTGATCAACTGAGAGGTACTTTGAAAAAAAAAAGTACTTCCAACTTCGCTGCCCCTTCTCTGACACACAGAGGACGCCCCCGTGCTCGAACACGTCTTCGCTGAGCGCCAGGTGCGACCAGGGAGCAGCACTTCTCTCCGTTGCTCCGCTTCGGGGAATCCCCTGCCACAAGTCACGTGGTCCCTCGATGGAGCACCCGTACCTGAACACTACCACGTCCGTGTCGGAGACTACGTCAGTGGCGAACGGTAAGTTCTGGAACATAACATCCAATGTGTTTGCTCCAGAACTTGTTTTTCTTCACCGAATACAATCTTCAAGCTGGCATTTAAGACTGAACTAAAGTCTCATTGCCAAGGCGCCTTTGCTGTCATGGCTAGTTCTTAGAAGCGAAGTAAGTACGAAGATAACCACAACGGCAGTAATTCAGTTGCCTCTGTAGCAGGTAAAATGCACAGAAACGTCGGGTGTTAAAAGGCATTTTTAGCGATTAAAATATCCTAAAACACGTACACACAGTACTGAAACTTTGGAGCCGAGAAATTGAAGAATGTAAGCAGCGAAGAAAAATTTGGGAAAGAGGTTTTTTCGTGATATTAAAGAGCGGAAAGAACAGAAAATATTGTTTGAAAAAAAAACACCTTGTTTTGAAATAAATTTCAAATACGCGCAAATCTACCGTTGCCGAAAACACAGCTGCGTAGATATTCACGCTGTGGACGTTGTCAGTCGTGAAAACCCTCGGAAATTTGTTCCTTTACCCGATGATAACAGGCTGGTGCACAGCTACGTGAACCTGACCGGCGTGCGGGTGGAGGACGGAGGCCTCTACTCGTGCGTGGCACGCAACGGGGTCGGGAGGGCCTCGCACTCGGCGCGGCTGAACGTGCTGGGCCGACCCCTGGTGCGACCCATGGCCAACGTGACGGCGCTCGCCGGGAGGAACATGCGACTGCAGTGCGCCGTCGCCGGACACCCCATACAGAGCATCGTCTGGCAGAAAGGCGAGTGCGCTACTCATTTGCTACTTCTCAGGGATGGGCGAGTGTATGTGACGGCATTTAAGGTGGAGTTCGGATAGCCTATCGTCTTAATGGGAGGAAAGATGAGGAGGGAGACCCCATGTTTCCCACGGTCACTGCGAAAAGCACAGTGAAAGTCACGCGTCACTGATAAGCCTAATTTGTGAGGCACATAGCAATGGTGTCATAGTCACTAATGGGCAGCGTGCTGTCTGGCGCGCACGGGCCGCTGCCCCATGGAGAACGGAGAGGTAAGAGAGAGCATGGAGCTGCCCATAAGGATGACGCAACCGCATCTTCCGGGTACGGTATGGCTTTACGAACAGTGACGTCATGGCTTCTCCTCTCATTTTCTCTTCCTCCATGCCACTGGTCACTTAGGGTAACTGAGCGCACTCCAATGCGAGGGAAGCGTAGCAGCGGACATAAAAGAGTAAGGCGGGTGGAAGGGAGCAGGAAGTCCGCGGGGGTAAAGTGGCCACAGCTATCTCTGGACACTATTAATTGGAGAACAGCGGAAGAGATCTTTTAAGGGGAAAGCCTTTAATGGCTCATACTCGCGATGACCGTCCATCCGGTCAGGTGACCTCGCGGTGTCCGCCCGTTATTTCCTAGATCATGTGATCTTGTCACGTGATCACAACCTGCCAACTGGACTATGAGAAAACTGCCCACTGTGGTGGGTGGTGTGATCCGTCGCCAAGTAACAACGGCGCATGCACAGCGTGACTTCACCGCTCAAATTCAAATCAGTGTCATGAGTCGCAAACGGCTTTCGCCTTTTCGCAGTTAAGAGATATATAAGTGCCTCAAACGAATGGGTTCTGCAGTGAACATATAAAGGCTGGTGATTATGAACACGCTGCCTTGTTTTCGCGAAGAAGCCCTCGCGAAAAACTGGCAGCAGTGTCACTATAGCGGCGCTACATACAACGACAAGCTTGATTAAGTTGATATTTTGGCAGATTATTACATTCATTCTCTGTGCGCCATCGGCTCTGGCAGGAATGCTGCTTCCACCACCCAAAGCCCCATGTGGAAACGACACTTTTTTCTACTCCCTCAGAATCGGAATCAGTGTTTTAAACGAACAAACAGTACATACACATATTTGCTAAATACAGGAGGAGGTCTGAATTTACTGCACTATAAATACACATAAAGAGCTGTAAGCCCTAAAGAACTGGCAATGTAAGCTTCGGAGATGAATGGAATGTAAAGTGAAAGAAAAATTGTAGTAACTCGATCAAGCAGTAACTTGTCTGCCTATGCGTACTGTATATCATCACACTGAAGAGGAATACGTAAATTACCGCAGCTAAATTTTTTTTGTTTTTGGACTCATGTTGAGCCCACCGCATTGCAGAGGCCAAGTAATGGTATTTACTGAGCTAAGGTGAAGCGCACGAGCTATTTATATGTCATCTGTCGTCACCGCATTAAAAAAAGATTGAAGCAAGTTTCATTAGCACCAAAGATATCGGTGATTAAAAATGATGGCGCTTCTCTCCTCCTGAACTCAAACCCGCCGACGCGCCAGCGCAGAAATAAAGAAAAAGTTAGAATTTTGCACCCGCCATAACCGCTACCGCCCCCCTCACTTTGGCACGACTAGTGAAAATGCTCGCCTTAATTCTCCACTTTTTGTCAGCGTGGTAGGGGTGGCTAAGAACGTGCGGTGAGGTGTCCTCCTTATTGGTTCTGAGTAACTATCTACTTGAGCCAAAGAATCAGACGCTGAGGCAGCGATCGAATATCGAGCGTTAACACACCTAACATAGGTCGCCGGTTCGAATCTCTGCCATGAGATAGAACCTAACTTAACTAGTAAGTTTATGTTGTAGCAAACACTGAATCGTACGACATCATTCGTAACGTTCTGTGGCAAACGGCTAGCCAACAAATCGTACACGAATGTCGAAACTGAATGCCCCGACTTTGACGCCTGCCAGAGAGGGATATATATACCAGGTCGACGTAGTTTTGTTTCCAGTTGTGTTGCTTGGCATCACGCTGCCGCCTGGTATTGTTTTACTCCTTTATGTACCCACCTCGGTTACCATGGCAACCACTAAGAGGCCGCCATCTTGGAATCTATCTGTGGAACCAGCATAACCCGGAGGCTCGAACGCGACCAGTAGAGATGACGCCCTAAAAGCGCTTTGAGCGTACCGAGGTTAATACTTCCATTAAACGCTGCAGAAACAACCCTCTTCTTGGTGCATAGTTTTGCCAAACGCATCTTGCAAGCGTGGAAGTCGAATTAAAGCATTGTTTTGTGCACTACGTTTAAGTGTGCACGACGTGCACACCAAGAATTATTACTATTAACAACGCCTTCTGTTGAAACGTAACTGCATTTATTCCACTATTTAAAAAAATGGTTTTTTGAAGCGAATGCTTCACAACGCTAGGTAAAGCCGATTTTGCCGTGCGTTGCCGGTTGACCGTCAAGTGAGCCTGAGGTCAAGTGTGGCTATAGGCGTTACCATATGTGATCCACCATTGTGTCGCACCACCTGACCTTTGACCTTTCGATTCGCCGGTAGAGGGCGGTAGAAAGGGCCGCAGCGTTCATTAGGAGACCAACCTCTCGCGATGAACCATAACTGTCACCTGCCAGGGTGACAGTGTGCGGAACGCACTCAACCCAGTGTGCGGAACGCACTCAACGTTACAGGTGCCAGACCGCGTCTACTTGCCGGATACACCACAGCTTTCGCTCTCTAACCAGTTTTAGTAGTAATTAAACCGCAGCTAATTTTAATATCTTAAGCAGGAGGACTAAAGCAAAATGAAAACGTTCTGAAAAATGTCTACTGCCAGCGCGAGCGGGGGCCCCGCATTAAGAAACATCGCTATCGTAAGCTTCCAGTGCAGCTGAAGTCCACTCGTTGTGGTTCGCTTCAGATGAATACAGTTATTTTCACTGCGCATTTGAATTTTTGGTGTCGGTAGGTAGCAAAATGTCACGTTTTGCACAATGCGCCATTTTCAGCTACTCTCCGCAAATACAAGATTGTATGATCAAATTTTTCTTCTACTTGCACTGCAAAGATGTTGAGTAGAATGTGAAGAAATCCAGGCCAACCCTATATGTACCCACACACAAATCCAGGCCATAAACTGCGATTAGGCTGATACAGTCTTCTGGGACCTAAAATTAGGCAAATAATCTTCCACTCCTCTAATGAATAAACCAGCCTGTGTCGGATTTATGAGCCGTAGAATTGAAGGAAATAAAAGTTGTGATTTCAATTTGTTGCAGAGTGGTTACTCCATTTGCAGTCCCGTTGGTCACGTCCCCACTTTCCCCGCCGCAAATGAGCATACTGGCATTGAAACTATCCGACACGTGTTTCACTGGAAATAATTTGTTACCGTGCAGTTGAAAGAATATTCTAGCTCAGCTCTAAGTCTTTATATATATATATATATATATATATATATATATATATATATATATATATATATATATATATATATATATATATATATATATATATATATATAATCACCAAGAAATTGAAGAAACATAACAGGATTTAATTCACGACGTTTCGGCTGGAGGACCTCCCTTTTTCGAAAAACACTCGAAAAACACTCGAAAAAGGCTGGTCCTCCAGCCGAAACGTCGTGAATTAAATCCTGTTATGTTTCTTCAATTTTTTGGTGATTTTATATTATATTGACCAAATCAGCTGCCAGAAATCACCTTTTATGTACATATATATATATATATATATATATATATATATATATATATATATATATATATATATATATATATATATATATATATATATATATTTATATATAGCGTAAGCAGCGTCAAACGATGACATTCAATGACCGTCATTAATTTGTTATCATATGACCGTCAAAACCTCATGTTTAACATATGGGTTAGATTTCAGGCAGGTAATTAAAACTTTGACCACAAATGTCGCAGAAGACTGAAAGCACAGCACTTCGAATAATATAGCACCAACATCAATATTTCCGTTTTTCACTGACAGACGCACGAAGAGACGGAACCAGCGAAACCTATACTACCAAGGATAGCAGTCATGACAACAGAACTGCCTCATGCTCAAAAGTGTGTCGCTGCTGTTGCCGGAGCATTGCCTCCGAGATGGACGGTTCGGCCAGCGGTCCATCTCTGAGGCAATTCTAAGGGTCTCTGCAACGAAGACATGGCGGCGATTGAGCCCAGGAACTATCGGCTGCCTCGCGTGTTATAGCCATAGAGGTGTGCACTGGGAATAAGGCGATTCATGCAAAAACCAAGTCGTATGCGCCTGGGAAGTGGGAGTCGAATCGCCGTAGGTCGAAGGGTGTTAATAGGGGCTATGGCTACGTGCACTTCAGGCTAGTGCAGCCTCGAAAGAAAGTGTTCACAGCTTTTAAAGTTTACTGCCGCGACTCGCATGACTCTCTAAACACTTTTTCATTCACTAGAAAACACCAGCTCTTCTTGAAATAACACAAGCAGCGAACGAAGAGAACACAAAACAGCCAATGAAAACATGAGCATAGTAGTGAAGACTGTCACGAGGATAACCATGCGACCCTTACACGAAGTGTCTCGCCACAGTCACGCAAGCCAAGTTTCGTGCCCACATGGGAGGTGGGACGCCAGATCTCACTCAGTCGGAATTTCGTTTCGAAGACAGAAATGACAGAAACGTCAAAACTTACTGTCGAGCTCCTACGGTCGGCGGTGCGAGATGCATAAGCAGGGCTTATCTAATCCATGAAAATGTGACAAGTGTGAACTGCTTGCGATGCAAACCGGAACCTGTGACAGAAAGCCTCGTGACAAGGCCAACACAATCTGCTAGCTCCGCGGATGTAATGTGCGGTTGCTGGTTTTGGTAAGACTGGACCTGATTTAAAAGTAAAGCTTGTTCAATGAATCAAACAGCGAAGCAAGCCAAAAAAATTGCACTTTCATGATGCGCTGCCAACTTCCTCTTTCATACCTTGTTATTCCTCAAAAAAGTTCATTTTTTTTCTCGTGGTAAATTTATTCTCACTTTGAGCGAGTGCGCTTCGTCATGAGAAAGGTCCCAATCTAGCCATTGCCTTCCTCGAGAAAGGCACAACTGTGTTTTCGGGAACCGCTTGGACGAAAAACGGTTAAGGTAATAAATTTTCAAAACACATAACAGCGCACAGAAATTTTAGATCAAGCTTTTCTTTTTTTTACTGCTATAGAGGTCTCCAACTATATTAGAGTCTTGGAGGGCACAGAGTTCAAGGTGCATATGTCGTCGGCTCGAATCCCTGTCGTAAGCTGGTTTGCAACTTGACTAGCGTATCTAAGCTATATGGAACACTTGCCTTCTCATGGAATCCGCTCCGATACCCTTAACGACCAGCGGTTATCTTGCCTTCGCATTACGTGCCCTGCCCAAGGCCATTTCTTCCTCTTGATTTCGCCTAGGATGCCATTAATCCACATTTGTTCTCACACCTAATCTGCCCGCTTCCGTTCTCTTAACGTACACCTATCAATTTTCTCTCCATAGCTCGTTGCGTTGTCCCTAACTTAAGCTGAATGCTTTTCGTTAGCCTCCACGTCTCTGGCCAATAGGTCAGTACCGGTAAGATACAGCTGTCGTATACTTTTCTCTTGAGGGGTATTGGTAAACTTCCATTGATATTCCGAGGACTGTAACACAATACTCGCGCGCGTGCGTGCGTGCGTGCGTGTGTGTGTGTGTGTGTGTGTGTGTGTGTGTGTGTGTGTGTGTGTGTGTGTGTGTGTGTGTGTGTGTGTGTGTGTGTGTGTGTGTGTGTGTGTGTGTGTGTGTGTGTGTGTGTGTGTGTGTGTGTGTGTGTGTGTGTGTGTGTGTGTGTGTGTGTGTGTGTGTGTGTGTGTGTGTGTGTGTGTGTGTGTGTGTGTGTGTGTGTGTGTGTGTGTGTGTGTGTGTGTGTGTGTGTGTGTGTGTGTGTGTGTGTGTGTGTGTGTGTGTGTGTGTGTGTGTGTGTGTGTGTGTGTGTGTGTGTGTGTGTGTGTGTGTGTGTGTGTGTGTGTGTGTGTGTGTGTGTGTGTGTGTGTGTGTGTGTGTGTGTGTGTGTGTGTGTGTGTGTGTGTGTGTGTGTGTGTGTGTGTGTGTGTGTGTGTGTGTGTGTGTGTGTGTGTGTGTGTGTGTGTGTGTGTGTGTGTGTGTGTGTGTGTGTGTGTGTGTGTGTGTGTGTGTGTGTGTGTGTGTGTGTGTGTGTGTGTGTGTGTGTGTGTGTGTGTGTGTGTGTGTGTGTGTGTGTGTGTGTGTGTGTGTGTGTGTGTGTGTGTGTGTGTGTGTGTGTGTGTGTGTGTGTGTGTGTGTGTGTGTGTGTGTGTGTGTGTGTGTGTGTGTGTGTGTGTGTGTGTGTGTGTGTGTGTGTGTGTGTGTGTGTGTGTGTGTGTGTGTGTGTGTGTGTGTGTGTGTGTGTGTGTGTGTGTGTGTGTGTGTGTGTGTGTGTGTGTGTGTGTGTGTGTGTGTGTGTGTGTGTGTGTGTGTGTGTGTGTGTGTGTGTGTGTGTGTGTGTGTGTGTGTGTGTGTGTGTGTGTGTGTGTGTGTGTGTGTGTGTGTGTGTGTGTGTGTGTGTGTGTGTGTGTGTGTGTGTGTGTGTGTGTGTGTGTGTGTGTGTGTGTGTGTGTGTGTGTGTGTGTGTGTGTGTGTGTGTGTGTGTGTGTGTGTGTGTGTGTGTGTGTGTGTAAGCTGAGGTGCAAGTCAATGCAGCGAGAAAAATCCGTCTGTGATAAGTGATTTATGCGGAGTGATTGAACCGTGGGGATCATGTGGACCGGCGACCAAGTCTTCCGGCAAGGGGGGCTATTACTCTCACATCACTCTGCGGAGGCATAGAAGGAGCATTGTGTTTTGTGGTGTGCCTGAATTACAATTTGCAACAACCACCAAAATGTGACCGCAGTTTTCACCGTCAACGCAAGTGCTTGTATCACAGGATAGAAAGATAAAGCCAGTACGTCGACACCTTTAGAGACCGCATCTTCGATGCAGTGCATTCCCTGTTCACATCAGGCCACTTGAATCATTCTCCATTCCAGGGTATTTGCAATCATGGTTGCTACGAATACTCCCGCTGAAAGCTGGGAAGCCGGCTCTCGTGCGTCACAGTAGCATACAGAGTAGAATATGTGATCTGAAAAAAAATGGGCCACGGGGGAAACACAGGCGCTACACAGGACTTGTACTGTTCAGAATACAGCGGTCACACGAGCACTTCCGATCCAGATTGAACCCGATCGCGACTGGACAATACAGTTTCATGGACTTGCCACGGTGCTACACGTAATTACATAATCCCGGTCGTCCAGTTGATCTGCTATATGCCAGATGGCACTGCATGCCCGTGTAGTTGTCGAAGTTGTGGCAAAGAAGGTGGTAAGTAAACCAACGTCAACCTTTAAAATTTGCCTTACTTCTGGCGCCGCTACCGCAGCTTCCATTCAAAAGTGCACGAAACACCACTGGCCCTTGCACGCGGGTGCTGCGATTGTACTTGCGCACTAGCGCTTCAAATATTGGCGGCTTTCATAAAATATCTTCCTAAATTGTTAATTTTTAGTTTCGATTTGAGTTTTTCATGAGCACGAAGGTAGCAGCCCTCAAACACGATCAGAGAGCGTGATAGCGCTTCAGAAGCCGGCCTCGATCGATTGTGCTCAGCATAGCACCTGCGGAACTCTACTGAGTTCGATCCCGATCGAACCCGTCAGAACCGAAAGTTCCTGTTTGACGGCGCTGTAAGCTGTTCCAAAAACGTTCCCAAGAAGTCCTTACCGGTGTCGCTTGCTGGTACAATGCGAGGTTTAGTGCTCTGCCGTATCAGTGCATAGAAAAGAGAGGAGATAACGAAGCGGTCAGGTATTTTCTTTCCTTCTTATGTCTTAAGACCTTTTCCCGCACTTAACACTTGTAGACAGATGAAAGATATGTCTACAGTAGGTAGAATAAAGGAAACCACATGTGGCCGGTACGAACCGAACCCACGACCTCTGCTGGTTGAGTACGGTACTCTGTCAAACGAGCTACGATGGCCTCTGTCCAACCATCCACTTTGGAGTGTACTTGTGCTGCCAGTTGCCTAAAGTTAAGAACGTTCACCAGAGCCATCCGCCAACCATGGTGGTGTATCTCGTACATTAACATTGGCCAGATCTGAAATTTGGAAATTTTGTTCCCGTGTAGAGTACGTGCAAACGCACTAACAAAGCATAGAAATAATGTTTAAATTAAAATTTTTCTGTGTGAAAAGAAATGAGAAACGACTGCCTCCAACTTTTGTACACAAAGCATAATTTTTTTGGACTACTGTTTTCGTGAATTGGGAACAGCAGGGAACCCGCCGCGGTGGCTCAGTGGTTAGGGCGCTCGACTACTGATCCGGAGTTCCCGCGTTCGAACCCGACCGCGGCGGCTGCGTTTTTATGGAGGAAAAACGCTAAGGCGCCCGTGTGCTGTGCGATGTCAGTGCACGTTAAAGATCCCCAGGTGGTCTAAATTATTCCGGAGCCCTCCACTACGGCGCCTCTTCTTCCTTTATTCTTTCACTCCCTCCTTTATCCCTTCCCTTACGGCGCGGTTCAGGTGTCCAACGATATATGAGACAGATACTGCGCCATTTCCTTTCCCCCCCAAAATCCAATTATATAACAGCAGGGGATAATGGAGAATACCTAAATAATCTAAATAATCTGCGATTCGCTGATGACATTCCAGTGCTGAGTCACTCAGAAGATGAACTGCAAATCAATATCAATGAGTTAGACAGACAGAGCAGTACGGTGGGTCTAAAAATGAACATGCAGAAAACCAAAGTAATGTTCAACAGTATAGCAAGGGAACAGCAGTTCACAACTGGCAATGGGGTGCGGGAAGTGGTAAAGGAATTCGTCTACTTAGGGCAGGTTGTGACAGCTAATCCGGATCATGAGAGGGAAATAACTAGAATGATAAGAATGGGGTAGAGCGTATGGGGCAGGTTCTCTCAGATCATGAGTGGCTGGTTACCAAAAAATTAATGTGGATTAGCTCAGCTTATCCAGGATATACAAAGCGAAAGATGTCGGCATTCACTGTGTTCATTGGCTTTGGCAATGTCCTAGACGGCGATGGCTTTGAGCAAAGGAAGGGCACATCCCTGGATATGCGGACGCCTCATTCGTGCTTTTATACACGTGGCGGTTGTGAGAGAGAGAGAGAGACGTGGCCTGAATGCATTAGCGCTGACAGCGTTGTGACTGACATGCGGTACTGCAGCAATAGCTAGGCCGCAGCGTTCGTTTGATGATCGATCTGTTGCGATCAACCACTAACTGCATGCCACCTCCCAGGGTGGCAGGGAAAGCGCGCTGCCTATCCAGTGTGCGGAATGGAACGCAATAATAATAATAATAATAATAATAATAATAATAATAATAATAATAATAATAATAATAATAATAATAATAATAATAATAATAATAATAAGTTTTGGGGAAAAGAAATTGCGCAGCATCTTTCTCGTATATTGTTGGACAGCTGAACCGCGCCGTAATGGAAGAGATAAAGGTGGGAGTGAAAGAATAAAAGAAGAAAGGTGCCGTAGTGCAGGGCTCCGGAATAATTTCGACCACCTGGGGATCTCTAACGGGCACTGACATCGCACAGCACACGGGCGCCTTAGTGTTTTTCCTCCATAAAAACGCAGCCGCCGCGGTCGGGTTCGAACCCGGGAACTCCGGATAAGTAGCCGAGCGCCCTAACCACTGAGCCACCGCGGCGAATAGGAACGTAATGAAAGCAGGCTTTTGCAGTTGGACACCAACGTCATGTACATGAAAGCGATATTGAGGTCTCCACTCACCCACGCCGCCGGTTTTGCGCCTTTCCTTTCGTGAAAATGAACCGCCTTTGCAAAGTTGTCAACGCCAATGAACTCTATGAACGCCGTCGGCTCACTTGTTTTGTTTGGTTTTTGAGGAAAGAAAATGGCACAGTAACTGTCTCACATATCGCGGTTGACACCCGAACCGCGCCGTAAAGGAAGGGATAAAGTAAGGAGGGGAAGAAGAAAGAGAAAATTGAAAGTTTTATTTTGAGGAAATGCGCGGCGCTGCGCAGCGGCAGAACACCTGTGGCTAGGTGCTACTAGTGGCGCATGCGCAGTAGTTACTAGGGAGCGAGAGAGAGAGATAGAGAAATATCCGCGGCGAGGCGCACGATGTGACGCCATGTGCCTCCTGGGAGCACCGCCACGGCGAAATCGCAAGTTCGCGGCCAGTAAAGCGTGCGCTCTAATATCGCTCAAGAGAAAAGTGTACAACAGCTGTATCTTTCCGGTACTCACATACAAGGCCAAAACGTGGAAGCTAACGAAAAGAGCTCAGCTTAAGTTAAGCACAGAGCAGCGAGACATGGAAAGAAAAATGATAGGTGTAACGTTAAGAGACCGCAAGTGGGCAGAATGGTTCAGGGGACAAACGGGGGGTAATGACATCTTAGTCGAAATCAAGAGGAAAAATGGGATTGGGCAGGGCATGTAATGGGAAGGCAAGATAACCGCTGCTCCTTAAGGGTAACGGAGTGGATTCCAAGAAAAGCCAAGCGTAGCAGGGGGCGACAGAAGGTTAGGTGAGCGGATGAGATTAGGAAGTTTGCAGGCATAGGGTGGGCGCAGCTAGCAAAGGACAGGGTTAATTGGAGAGACATGGGAGATGCCTTTTCCCTGCTGTGGGTGTAGTCAGGCTGATGATGATGATGATGATGATGATGATGATGAATTCTGCATTTACGAAGATTTCGCATTAAGTTAGTTTCAAGAATGCTGTTAGCTGTCTCACTGTCCTCGCTTGTACCTTTCGCAATTGATTGCTATGTCCTTGATTGAAACTTCCGGGAGGATATCGGAAGCAATGAAAAGGCTATCAAAGAAACTTACTGTTATCATCCTAGTGAAATTGCTTCGAAATCGCGATATATTTATGAAAGATTTCAATTTCGTTCTTTGTTGTTGTTTTTTTACTACATACAATATTCCCTGACTCAGTTTAGTCTTCTAAATCTCGAACGCATTCCTACCAGCCTCCTTTTAATGTCGATTTAACAGGCCCTAATGAGGCGACCACATAAATCTTTCATCTGCGATCACACGTAACCTCAGTTCCTCTCGCAGTGGAAGGAGCTCTGTACAGTGACGTGTCACGCTCGACTGCTCGTAGAGATCGATCTTCTTCAGCGAGTAACCAACCAAGCCAAAGGGATTACGCCCACTTGGCACGGGGCATGACGGGCATTCTGATTGAGCACCAGCCTTCTCATCTCGCTGCTGTAACATCTGCTCCAACTTATTCCTTGCAGTCGAATATGATTGCAGAAGGATATCATATTTTGATCTCGATATCAAAAGCGCGAGCTTTTCATCCCCCTTGTCGGACAGAGCGCTTGACCGATCAACTGACATCTCCATTTTTTCCGGTCCTCGAGATTTAAACATTTTTTTTTTGTTTTCTGGAGTTTGTCTTGATTTTCATTCGTGGAAGAGAGCGCCCAGCTGCTCGCATATATCTAGGCACTGACCCTGCTCGAAAGTTCTTGTCGTCTATCTATTCACCAACATAAAAAAGTAAGAGGCACACTGAGAGCAGTTTTTGAGCGGCCTAATGCTTAACAAATTATGAAGATCACTAGCATAAATGGCAGTTGTGAGAAGCGTACGAGTAATTAAATGCTCAATAAAAAGCAGAAGAATGACCATGCTGCCATTTTTTTACTCTGTCTGCTTTTGCCGAAACTGCCAGGGAAATTAGAATAAATTTAGGTTCTTACTATTGTGGGCACTGCGTAGGCGGTAGAGGTTACCTAGGATTTGCGTTTTCTTACTCTCTTGTTTACGATTGGATGAGCTTAAGTATAGAGAAAATAATTGTCTGTGGGTGCCATGTAGGGTGAAGACGGTGATGATAAAAATATAAATTCAAAGCAAACACCCCCTCTCGTGCCTTGCTGTTCGGTACCGTGTGAAAAAACACGCCCTGTGGTTTTCCGCTTTGCACAGTTCTCCGTACCACCGTTCATTGTTCCCTATTGTTAACGTTGGTGTCGAATACGAAGGCCTTGAGTTGTCAGCAGCTTTACTCCGAACAGCCAGCGCTGCCTGTCAGCGAATAAGATGCTCTGCTGTTGAACACAAGCTGACGAATATGGCCCCAAATCGCGCTGGCCACATTGCAATGAAAGGAAAGGTCGTGCACTCCGATTTCCTGCATGTCAACAAAACTAATTCGAGGTTCTCGAAGTTACAGTCTCCGTGCAAACTAACTTTTAGGAAACAACCGACCGCTCACAAAACATTCCAGTAACATTTCTTCAATCATCTGTGCGTAGCCTCCGGTTATCTGGTCGTTGAATGCGTGTGGTAGTGTTCCAAGCTCCAGACTAAATTTCGGGTGTCTTATGTTGTGAGGAATTTGCTGCGTTTTCCCAGTGAATCATAGGCGGCCCGGCCGCCAAAAAGTGGAAAAGGAGCTCTTGGGACCAGCAATGCGAACGCCACCAACTTGAATCAACTAGCTGCCTATTTCATTTGCCTCTGACAGCATTCATCTGATTTGAATTGAGAAAAACGCTCCGCTTTTAAAGTGATAGCCTTAGGACGGTTGTGGAGGCGAAAACTGCCCGGTGGTGGCGTCAGCAGCGTAGGTGTCTAGCTGTGTGAAGCGTAACGTGCAATGTGGTGTATTGAACGATTTGCCTCAATCCTCCTGCCACCTGTCTGCTGTCCCCTGTCCCCTGTCACCGGCCCCTTTCCCCCCTCTCCAGTTCTAGAGGAGCAGAGGGAGACGCAGAATACAGAAGGAGAAAGGAAAAATGAGAAAGGAGTAAAAAAAATGACTCAGACAAGAGCAAGCGTACGTGCGAAAAAAAAATGGGCTGCCTAGGAACTGTTCGTGCAAAATTTATGCTTGCGGAAGGTGTACTTTCTCACATTGCTGAGGAAGAGCAACAGGGGTCACACAAGCCACCACTGGGACTGTGTTTGAAACAGCCACCTGTCAGTGCAGTGGCGGATGGCTTAATCGCTGCGCCACTGCGCATGAAGTGGTGCGAAGGCTCGCTGCGATATATCAAAGTGACACATTTTGCGTAGTTGTGCATTTGGATTGGGATAAGAAACAAATATATTAGGGAGCGAATGACAGTGAACGCCGGAATAAAATAAAATAAAAAATCTACTAAAATCAGTGCTGAAATGTATTAACCAAAAAAAAATGCTATCACATTTCCTCCGCAACAGCCGAATTCATCACCCCCTATTTTTTTTTTATCAATTTTAGCGAAGATAACCTGTTCCTCTGATGCGGATGTATACCGGCAATTACTGCAATAGAACTGTGCTGGCGCACTTGCCACTGTAATGAAGAGTCGAGAAACGCTTTTTCTTGTTCTCTGTCTCTTTTTCTTCATTTATTTCTAGGCATTCCTGTGCTTCTTTGATATGTAGTTTAGTGGAGACATATAACTCCTGGATTCAAGCAAGTGGCATACGAACATGGTTGGTGTGGAAACAAACCATTAAAAACAGGAGCTTTCTTTGATCAGGACAAAAATTTCGTTGTGATGCAGTGATGAAACTTAGCGAAATAATTTGTGGACGCCCCATTGCTATGATTTTGCAAAACGATTGCTTTGTCTTATGTAAAGCTGTTGCTATGTCTGCATCAAATCTGTCACTTTGACGTTGGTCCCTTTAAATTTCCTCGCTATCTGTTAGAGCGTGGATGTGCCCGGATCATACTCGCCGGGGCCTGCATACGCTTTCATATTTTTTACTTCGCCATCTCAACTGATAATTAAGTAGTAAAATTTGCTGTGGTTGCCTTCGTTTAAACGTACTGCCGACTGCGAATGCGTCCCTTCGGTTTCTGGTGGAATGAACACGAAACTTAATCTGCCAACATGTCTAGAAAAATTCGAGATATACATTAGCTTTTAGAGGGCGCTTCATTACTATTCTTAAATCGCACCGCATATTTCCTCTTCGCCTCCAAGAGTTCTAAAGCTCACGGAAGCAGCCTGGGTTCGTTGCTTTGCGTCACTCTTGACCACTTTGTACCACTTTTCGTGAGTCTCACAACACAGCAGCTAACTTACTTTCTCGCGCTCGGGCTCCTATGTTCGCAATGCTAGTAAACTTACGAGATATACAAGATGGTCCAATGGGAAGCTTCTCTTCGAAACAGATATGCAACTCGCAAATGAAATAGAAACCCTGCGTCAGAAATCACAAACAATAATGAAGCTTTAGCAAGAGCTAAACAAGGTGCACTGGGCATACTGGCGACGCTCATGGTATCCTATTGCCTTTGATATTTTGCTGAATTGGTGGCATAGTGTTTTTTTTTCTTTTGCACCGGTGTGCAGTAATGTGTCTTTTCTTATTCGCTTAATTTTTGCTCTGTGCCCGTGCTTTATTTTGTAGCATGCCTGTCTCCTGTAGCCGTGTGTTCGGCAGAATTGCATTCGATTCCTAATGACGACGTGCTTAATTAGCTGCTTTGCGTGCATACAAAATTTATTCTGTGTGCGAAAAAAACATGGGACCCTGCGTATAAAACGTCTGTACAAAAATATGCTCTGAGACGCCCTGTTGTGACTACCCGATTTATGTGTTTCCTACTCAGTATGAAGGAGTTTTCTAGAATATATCTCTTTACTTTCTACAGGGAAGAAATATCGATAGGATTTGTCACCTCTTTGCACAACTATCGTAGTTCCATTCTTACATTGCGCGTTGGAATAAAATATCTAATCAAAAGCACATCACGCTCTACGCAAAATCTGATTGTCTTATCAAGCGCTCTCCGGCAGTGTGAAAAAATCTACGAGGTTATATTTTATCCATGTCTTTGCAAAGACATGAAAGAAGGAAATGTTACATGCATTTAAAGCTAAGGTTCGCCCCTACCGTCCCCCTTCAACATGTTACCTGAACGAGTTCCACCTTGGGCAACAGTTACGATATTTCACACGTCCTTAATGCCCATGCCATACAGTAAGCCGATGACTAAGAGCAACAAACGATTCCTTCCTTCCTACCTTTCCGATTTATTGAGTACAGTTACGTCAGTAACACTTTCTGCAAGACACCCCCAAGTTGTGTTCTGCGCGAAACAGGGGTTCAAAGTCACGCTTTTTAGGCGCACGAAAAAGAATAATGGTGTATTGATATCAGCAGCGGTTTTTGAAATAAATCTGCAGTGACGTCAAGAAGGTTTGTTTTTAGCGCACGGATATCTGAGCGAAGTCTAAAACGCCATTACTTTCATACGAAGTTCAAGGAGCTGTTCCCGGTCTTGACATAAACGAGTTTGAATAGAGTGGCTGGTAAAGAGTGTTGCATATTTAAACAAAATATTATCGAAAATGAATGCTCCTTTTGCTCTCGAACAAACGTAAACGTAGCCAGAATGAGCCACAAAATGTAATGTTATTATACCTTTTTAGCCTAGCGGAGACGTTTACCGGTTCATCGGACGTCGGCTTCGCACGCGTAGTGGCCTGGTCTGCTTCCGCCTCAGCCACGGCACATGCGCGTCCGATGAAGCGGTATGCGTGTGCGCTAGTACGCTATGATAAAAGAGTCTATCGTCCTCAATGTCTATTTAATAAAATGAATCTCTCTCTCTCTCTCTCATTTCTTACCTCTCGCACGCAGATGGCCGGTCGCTGCCCCAGAATCACCGCCAACGCAGCTTTCCCAACGGCTCCTTGGTGGTCGCCGATGTGCAGCGCAGCGCAGACAGTGGATGGTACGCGTGCGTCGCTCGGGACCCACAAGGCAACACCGCCAGAGGTCAACTTGCAGTCCATGTTATGAGTGAGTGCTTCCCGGTGCTGTTAATGCCGTTCTTTCTGTAACTATTGCTCATCCGAGTATGGTAGTCTGTGCTGCCATTACTGCTCATGCTGATGATACAATTACTTCCGGAAACGTTGGTATTAGTAATACTATTTGGACTCTTATCGAAACCGCTAAGACTGCTGCTAATCGTAATGTTGCCACTAAGGCATGTACAGCTGCGACGACTGAAGCCACGTCTGACAGTGCTAAGCAAATGAATTTTTAAGCGGAAAACCTTTCATGAACGTCATTTTTTTCATAAAGTGCAAGATTTCACTATAATAGTGAGTATATTCGCAGATAACCCGACGAGAGTCTTGCATTTTTATCTTTATTAACGTTTTTGGTGTCGTCAGTCTAAAATTTCCGATGCGATCGAAGGAAACACTTTAAGAGAAAGATTTCGCCACATATCAAAATACATCACAACCTTCAATATTTCCATAAAAGTATCTTGTGATTTTCCAATTTTCAAATTTTTGTCCGAGAACGGTGGACATAGAACCTGACCGTACTCCGACTTCTAATACGCATCTTAAACTGGAAGAACGGTATTATGAAAAATTTTAGCTCGTTACGGGCGGAAAATTTCGGGATAATTCGCAACAGAAGTAATAAGAGTCTTCAACAAAGCAATCAAATCTCTCTTAAATTAGCGCTTTTTCCAGCTCGTGTCGATTAGAAAAAAAAGACAAAGATTTTGTCTTTTTACGCGCTATACGTAACCGATGCTTGAAATGTAAAGAAGACTTTACAAATTACCTGTACAAATGGTACCTGTGATGCTAGATTCCAGGCTCATAAAATATTTCTTGTGTGTGCTCTTAACTGCCTTTTCATGTAATAACTTTATACATAGTACTTGTTTGTAAAGAAGGTGCTTATATCAATTTTAGTTCCGTTGCTTCTTTAGATAAAACTCTCCTGTATGTTTTATCTTTCATTCGAAACTTCCGGTTCTAACACGCACCGATCAAAATAAAGCTCATCTTCTGCGACAGGGAGACAGTTTTATCCACTTATTGTGAGACGCAGTGTTTACAAATACCTTGCGCTCCTGCGGATACATACGCAACAGATCTTAACCATGACACTGTGGGATTTCTTTTCTACTGAAGGACGAATCCCAACATAAAAGCGTAACTGTTTATTCAATTAGCGATGGCAGCGGACACGCTCGTCTCGCTAGCGGAAGGAAGAAAGCCGCTCTTCCCAGCCGGGCAACAGGTTTTTGTAGACACGCAACGTCGGTGACGCAGCGATGGCGCTGTGTCATATCGGTAACGCAGTCCAGCGTGTGGCCGTGTTACGCCGGGACGGATGATAACAAGGTGGAGGCTGCACGGAAATATCCGCAGAGTATGTCCCCACAGCATCTTTGAACGACAAAGAGATTATAAACGCAAATGTTTCGTATACTGTAAGATTTCACTTTAAAAATCCTATATCCGCATGTCTCCAGTCGCCAGGCCTGCATTCGTTTAGCTATTAACGCTTTACTATCGTCAAAAGCGTTCCTCATTGGTTTTTATGGATCTCTTAAATGCTCGATGCGAGCAATGAAAAATATTTAAAAGATTTTGCTACACGTCGGAAGAATGAACCATTACCTTCAATTTGTATCAAAGAATTTTGAAGAATATTAAAAAAAATAGAAAAACAAAGATACCTAAGCGTCACTGCCGCGATGCATACAATGTAAATGAAAGGCTTTGTGACCCGCTTTACGGGGTGAAATCACAAACGTGACGAGAATAGAGGTCGCCTTAGAAGTGCGCACGCAGGGTATGATTAGCACATATAGCTCATTCTTTAGAGCGCATTTGGCTAGATGCTAAATATCCGCGATGAATATTGCGCAGTTACCTGTCTTCTTTCTAGTTGTCATGATCTTTGAGAATTAGAGAGCTATATATTATATTTCGGCGGTTTCAAGAGCATCTTCCTTGCAGTGCCACTGGCGAAGAATCTGTATATTTTAGACAAACAATCCCAGCGCACAGATGAGGCATCGAGGATCGGCTCCGCAAGATACTAGATCCATGCGCGCCTCGAAAAGCTGCAATAAATTCAAATCAAAGCCCGCTCGCTCTTTCTTTCGAGAAGCCAACTTCCTCAACCACTAGGCTGGTATTCGAGCCTTGTGGATGACGTCATCTGCAAAAGCTTCGCAAAAGACATTCCATTGGTCCGTCGTTCTGACTGACGGTTAAAGAGAGGGCGTAGCCGACGCGTCGCGCCATCTGCTTGTTGCGCGCGCTCTTTCCGTGGGCCTTTCCTTTTCGCACGCACATAGAAGGCCACAAAATGAAAGTTTTTACTTTGTTGTCCCAGTTCATGTATACTTAGCGTGTTGTCTGCGTTGTGCGGTTACGTAGAGCCTTCCCCTCTATCGTATACTCGATCGCTCCGCACACACACTGCTTCTCGCTCGTCCATCTAGTCTGCACCGCCGCTGTCCTGTTTTTTCTTGGCTCCATTGAAAGCCTCGAACTTAGGAACAGAGAAGAGCCCCAAACGCTCATAAGTAATGAACAAATGCAAAGAGAGAAGCGCACACGCGCACGGGGCTTCATTTTCAAGAAATTCCGGACGGTTCCCGGGTCCGTGCTTCGCTGCGCGTTTCGGACAAAAGGGGGACTCCTGCCCCTCTGGTTGTGAAACAGTGGATAGGCACCACCGAATATACAGGCATGGATACGACACTCGCCTGCTAGGGATTGACTCTGACGGAAACAGATATTTGAAAGGATGCGGTCGCTAACATGTTGTGGTGGTCGAGCTGATCGGGTATATCGATCGTTCGATGTGCGAAGGAAATGTTGCGACGCCGTTTCGTCGTTGGATGTGCACAGGTCAGGTGGAGTCGAACAAGGTTTCGGTACAAATTGCTAAAATATTATGCCTTGAGCCGTATCTAAAAGCAAAACAACAAGTGGGGAACCAGGACAAGAAAAAAGCGCAACAAAACACCGCGAGGAACCCTCCCAAGAAGAGTCCTTCTGGCAAGAAGCAAAAAAAAAAAGACTACTTTCGAAGGCGGCGCCATGACGTAGACATGTGACGTACTCCAAACAGACTCCGTAGCTCCCGCTACCTCGACGATGCCTCGCAACCAAAAATGTAGAAGATATCTTCCAGCAGAGGGTGGTCAGTGGCGCTTTAAGGCAGTCGCCCATGAAGAAAACGCAACTCGCCAATGTTCTGTTTTCTTGAAAAGTACAAAATTCGGCAAAATAAGGAGCATCAAATAGAACTGATAGAAGCATAGCTCCTTTACTTCCTGGTAAACTCCTTCGTATACAGAACTGCGAGCCACGTGTTCGATATAACAGACTTCTATCAAATATTCAACATCCGCTCACATCTTGGAGCGGTATGCACGGAAGGGATTGTCCTGGCGACTTAATTTTTTTTATTGCTTTTTCGTTCCCTGATATGAGAGTTCAATTTCCCTTAAAATAGTAATATTTTTTGCATGCTGCGTTCATCGATCCTTGGACAAGTCTTCATTTAGGTATACTGGTGGCTTATTTGAACCAATGTATTCTTCGTTACAAAATTCTTTTAATGGATGCGCTCAAAATGTTCCCACAATTCAATTCTCCAGCTATCGGCAGTCGTTTCGGTTGTTTTTATTTTCCTCAAGAAAACATCTCTGCGTGAATTATGAGACTAGCTTGTCGCCATGCAGGCCGCATTGCAAGGTGCGATTGACAGCCCCTTCCTGTGGAGGCCTGCCATAATGAAATTGCAAACTTTCCAACTGATTTGAATTTCCACGCGGCTTGAACTGCGTCAATGTTCCTTATTTCCTGTCCCACGCAAAGCACAGACTACTTTAGTCTCACCACATTTAAACCTTTGTTACTTTCGGCGCATGAATTCTCGGGATATAATACTGTTTTCCTCATTTGCTGGGTAAAATACAATAAATTCCGCTTGTTTCCTGCTCAGTCAATTTATTTCCTCTCAGTAAACCCTGTTACACTCTCGTTGTTTACGCCTTGTTGTGGGAGCTGCGGCCAAAGAACGTTTCTTCGCGCTTCGCTCGTTTGCTCCAGAGAATGAAACAGAGGGAAAGAAACAGAACGTCGAGGAAAATAAAAAAAGCAGGGCGTAAGCCTGGCGCATATGTTAGCGTGCAATTTCACAAATGCGAGTCTGAAACCCGTAGGGTGCGAAACTGCGAAAAGAGGGTGCGCTAGCGCGCGCGCTTCGTTATAGTTTCAAGAGCGGGAGGAGCGTGCGAAATAAAGAAGAAAAATAATAGAGTTAAAAAAATGCTATGAACTGATTGCCGGAAAACAAAGAAAGCGTGACACGCTGACGGAGACGTTTATAAACTTTCCCAGAGAGTTCTAGCTTGGGCCAAAATAAACGCACGCAGTAGAAAATTTATTCCTCTTCCTGATGGAGTGCTTAAGCATTTACTTGTACATTGAAAAAGAAAAAAAGAAATACCCGGTCGCAGGCGACAGCGGAAAAGAAGTGCAGGCGGAAATCACTAGGGGAAATTTTACTTTACTCGCGCAGAGCAAGCTGAGGGCGCTAAAGGAGCGTCCTTCGAGGCTTAGAAATGCAAATTTAGCGGTTCGATATTTGGAATTCAGATGCGGATTATGTTTATGGGTTGGAATTTTTTCCTTATTCTTCTGTTGACGGAAGAGCTCTGCAGTTGCCCCTTTACAATCTTGTGCTGGTGATTTGACGGGCTTAATGGAGACATTTTTTTTTTGCCAATTTGTCGCGTTTATGAGTTTAAAAGATAAAAAAGCAAACATGTGCCCTATTAGGGTTTTTCGTCCAATGATGCCTGTGCTTTATAATTTTTGCACCCTTTTAACTGACAGCATTTTGAATTATATGCAGGTGGAATGTGAGTTCCAATTTTCTAAGATTTCTTCTGCGTTTTCGATACCTGTTCTTGCTATATTTCTGTGCGGCCAGATGTTCATCTACATTTGCAAACAGCTGATGGTCACTGGGTGGAAAGTCCGGAGAATGTTGTGATTGGGTGATTATTTCCCACAAGAACTGCTGCAGAAAAGCGACAGTTTCACGGGCGACGTCAGGGCGAGCGTTATCGCGGAGAAGTCTCACGCCCATGCTCAACATTCCTCTTCTTAGATTCTAAATCACCCGTCTGCGTTGTGTCAGTGAAGCGCAGTACCTGCCAGCATTTATCGTGGTCAGTCTTAAAGTCGACCAACAGTATTCCCTTTCGGTCCCAAAACGCACTCGCCATGGCGTTGCCGGAAGACTGTGTGCGCTCGAATTTTCGCGACTAAGGCGAACAGTAATCTCGCCACTCAAGTGATTTTTTTTTGTCGCAGGTGAAAAGCGGAATATTTTTTTCTGTCTCAGGTGAGAAGCGGAATGCCCAGGCTCATCACCGATAACAATAGAATACAAAAAGTTCTCCTTTTGCTCTGCATAACGGCGAAGAAATTCGCGAGAAAAGACAAGTTTTTGCCGTTGGTGGCCTGATGTGAACATTCGCGTACCCATCTTACGCACACCTTCCGATATTCTGATTTTTCAGTCAAAACATTATAGAAGGTACTTCGAGACACCTCAGGGATCGAAATGCGGAGATGAACGATAGTGGTGCTGCGATCTTGTCGCATCATTTCTTCTTCCTACGCGACTCTCCCGTCGGAAATTGAAAGCTAAGGCTTTCATTGGGACCAATTGGTTGTAGCTGTGAAATATATTGAGTAGCGCAAACACAGACAGGGACCAAAGTAAGAGTAAGAAATTGAAAGCCGCCCGCTTCGTTCTTTGTCGTGAAACTTAGTGGGACCAGAAGTAAACCCTCTGCATCTTTTGCGGTCGTTTTTTACGTCCATGCACGAGTCTTCATATACTTCTGTCAATTGGCGATGAATTTCAGCATTTTGACGGTCTCTTGCGTTCAAAAACGGAATGATTGCGCGAACTTTTCACCTTGCCGTAGCTACAAGCGGGACCTCATTACACAAAGGGCCGCTGTGCTCTGAGTGGCCGGCCCAGAAGGACAATCTTTAGCTTGTTTGGGAAAGAAGTGAGAATTGAAAGGAGCAGTGTGGCCCACAGTATCGCAAATAGTTTTCCTGCAGCCCCAGCGCTTCGGAGACATTACTTTTGGGTCACCCCCGTACATCCACTTGTTATATGTGCGAAAGCGCTAATCCGGAGGTTCAGAGTGTAGAAATATTATATATTGCCGATGTATATCTGCAAAAGAGGTACGAAAAAGAAATCAAATAAATATTTACGAGTGGACGTCGAACCCAGGGCTGCACGAAACGCAAGGCTCCAGCGGCCGGTGCGCGAGCCCACCAGGCTATCAACGCAGTTTCTTTTTTGTTTACTGTATGAAAATCAATCCCGCCGCTGAGCAACCAAATTATTTACGTACGCACATACTAATCCGCGATGTAGACGCACATTCTCATGTCTTCTTACACCGCACTCCACCTCCACATCAAAATTGCTGGAGGCGTACACATTTGTTAAGAACCAGCAAACATTAAGGCGGCTGGTCCTGCGCAGCATAAACCCCAGCACCAAGGCCCACTTTTGACTGCACAGACTGATATGAACGAAGTGGTTCTGCGTATCGATCCATCCATCAAAGCCAAATCAGCTTTAACAAATCGCACGGAATCGCGGAGTCTTTCATGACAGGCAACAGCACGCTTCGTGTTAAACTGCATCACACTCTCGCTCTGTACATTACAAACTTCCATCTCAATTAACTTACACCTGCCCCGTCTCGCGCCACTGCTCGCTCATTATTGTCATCAGCATTCCGCAAATCCGTGCTTTCGCACTGATTCGAATTTAGTAAACATCATCTGTAGTTTCTTTATTCCTTTATTTCACAACACCTAAGGCAGCTGCATTGTCCAGTCGAGAGAGGTCATATCAGCGGAATCATTACCAACACAAAAAAAATTAAATGAACAACGTCTGGGAGAGATACCTTACACAAAAATTCTTGTCTTTCGTGGCGTTTTGGGCTTGTTGGTACATAGTTCCAATACACTGTGTAGCGCAGCAAAAAACGAGGACACAAGAGACGAGAGACGAACACCACGAGCGCTACGTGGTGTTCGTCTCTCGTCTCTTGTGTCCTCGTCTTTTGCTGCGCTACACAGTGTATTGGATCTTGTCTTTCGACAGCTCTTCTTGTCGAAATTTTGGCGCACGGACCGTGATTTTCTTCGCACCCGTTCTTCGCTTTGTGTTTTTAAGAAGCCCCATCTCCTGCGCGCTCTGTCTACCGTAGATGGCTTCCTTAATTAGCATACTGACATCAGTGCATGCAATAAATGACATGGAAAACAGGTTCATTGCGCCACGTTAATACAACTACTCATAATACTATCGCGGAAATATTTTAAACTCGCCATTAATCTCGGTTGATAACACTTCGCACATGCGCAGCTCCACCAGTGGTGAGCCCGTTCAGTTTCCCGGACGACCTAACGGAAGGGAAGCGTGCGGGCGCCGCCTGCATCATCTCGGACGGTGACCTGCCCATCACCATCGAGTGGTTCAAGGACGGCCGGGAGCTGGACCCCGCCCTGGAGGCCTCGGTGGCCAAGGCCAACGACTACACGTCTTTCCTCTCCTTCACCGGCGTGCGTCGGATGCACTCCGGCAACTACACCTGCGTCGCCTCCAACCCGGCAGCCTCGGCCAACTTCACCGCGCCCATGGTGGTCCAAGGTCGGTGGTTCAGCGGGCCGTCTTTACGCTGTCAAAACTTTGCTTGCATTTCCATAATGGCATGCTCTTCTGCAATTATTCGCGTACATTCGTACTTACCTTTTCACTCTATCATGTCCGGCTTCACCCTCTTGCTCATTTTCCCCCGACAGTCCGCCCGTTACCCTCTCCACACTTCTGCGCTGGTATGCATGTGCGCTTGAGTGGACGGGCTGGCTCACCTCTAGGAGACTACGCCAACCATCCAAAATGGTACAAACTTATGGGGTCAGCGTTAACCATAGTGCGAACCAATGCAGGGTCCAGTGAATGGGTCGCAAAAAAAAGCTCGAATTGGGTCTGGAAAAAAGTGCCAGAGATAAGAGCTGGCGGCAGTGAAAGCTTCAAAAGGAACTGACTAGGTATACCGTTGTCTGATTTATTTCAGAATGGCGTCGTTTTTACTTGAAGGCCGTTGCAGGAGATTTGTCAAAAAAGAAATGTCAAGCACTAACACACCATCAGAAAACAAGGTCAAAAAAAGCGAACACAACCGCAGCAAGACGTTAGAAGAGAAAGCGTTGTTAATGAACTATATGCGGAAAATCTGTAATTCAGCTTCTCCGCAAGGCTTGTTTTCGAACCAAAAGGTCCCGTTCCCGGACAACAATATCGCGTTCTTCGCGGAAACGAGAAGAGTGAGGTTCCTCCTCGTGAATAACTTGTGGAATGTCGTCAGTTGTGTTCAAAATGGCTCCGAGAGAGCTGTCGGATGAGTGCAATATAATAGGGGATGGCGGTCAAACTTCTGTGCCACCCCAGTAGAGGCTAGGCAAAAATGGAAGGAAACAGGCCATTGCTCCATAACCGGCAGGAAAGGGCTACCTATACAAGGATAATGCTCTCTACTAACTTTCTTAAAATTTTTAACTATACAATTTAGACTGACCCCGCACCGTCGATCCCACTTCCCCCTTTCACCCCTCTGCGTCCGAACAACGGACAACCTACTCCCCAGGGCACGGCGACAAAAGCCGGCCTCCATCCTTTTCCGCCATAGCCCCTGCTACTGACAGCTCGGGACAATTCGGAGTTTTCATTCCCACAAAGAATGCGAAAGTGTCGTCCTGGTTCGAGACCTTTTGGTTGGAAAACAACCCCTGCGTAGATGCTGGCTTACAGATTACCATTAATTATCAATTCACAATTCTCTTTGGCAATATTGTGACTCCAAAAAGTACATAAACTCTGTGGCAATTTCTGCTCCGACAGATTAACCACCAATAAATAGAAGAAGGAAAGAAGGTTTGGTTCATGGGGGTTTAACGTCTCAAAGCGACTCAGGCTATGAGGGTCGCCGTAGTGAAGGGCTCCGGAAATTTCGACCACCTGGGGTTCTTTAACGTGCATTGACGTCGCACAGTACACAGGCCTCTAGAATTTTGCCTCCATGGAAATTTGACTGCCGCGGTCGGGGTCTAACCGGCGTCTTCCGAGTCAGCAGCCGGGCGACATAACCACTGAGCCACCACGGCGGCTAGAAGAACGAAAGATGGAGTTGTCTAAATCATCTGGGCTAGTTTTATAAAGTTTTATTTTGCCGCTGTGATTCAAATGCGCACTCTGATTTAGACCATGATGAATATATGTTTCTTTTTATCTTTGTTTGATTCCAATTTGTCTGGATAGCATTTAGAGTCCGGTTTTCTTTATGTGCTCATGATAGTTCCAGGTCTCCACAACTAAGCATACCAGTTACAGCTTCTCTTTTCAGTTAACGAAAACAAAATAGACGCTCTGTAGGTCTCGAACTTCTTTTTGGTTTATCTGCTTAGTACACTCGGTAAGGGCTCCAAAAGAAAAAGAGGCACACTGATAACCGTGCGAATAAATGTTTTATACCCAACTATATTTGTTTCTATGAGCATGCGGCAATTCTTTTCTCAAATAGCACAGTTTTTTATAAGCTTAAGAGCACAAGTCCTATACATGGGTGCACCAACACAGATCATAATAAATGATAACTCCTAAATACCTACTTCTATGTACATTTCACAGAGTTCACACCAATTTTATAGTAGAAAGTAGGCACGTGTCTTTTTCTTTATAAGTGTGCGTCGATTTAGACTTAATTCATTTCCATTCCGCTCTATAAGCAGTAGTCACATGCACATTGCAGGAACCGGTTGATTTTAATTGAATCAGTTTTATCAGTCTCTCTAGAGTAAATTATGCAGTTAGCATCAAAATGTTTAATTATTACAAGCGTTTAATGAACACTGGGAATATCATTCATATAAAGAACAACAGGCACAGATCTGACGCTTGTTGAAGAGAGGAAAAAAAGGGAATTAGGCATGCATTACGCAATGCAGAAAGCCAGTGGTTGAAGTATTATCGCGAGCGAGTCAAAATTACTATCGCGTTTTGCCGCTGTAGAAGTTCCTTCCGGTCCAGCGCCTAAGGAACCCGCACTGCTTCAGGTGAGGCGCGAGGAAAGAAGAGAAAGAATTTCCTTCCCGCTGAGTGGGTCCTCCCTCCTTCCCTTTGCGCTCAGAACTGTCGTGGTTTATGGCCATGAAACATGCACGAACCTCTCTTTGCGCTTTGCTTAGCGCTTATGAGGGAAAAATAAGGGACGAAAATGCTGGTTTGGAAAGAATGCGCCCAAAGAAAAAAAGGCGCCCCCGCCGGCCGCAACGATTACTTCTTCCTAGCCTCCTTTATGTTTCCTCCTCTGCAGCGTATCTTCCCTCCCAACTGCGACATCACAAGGAAGCATGGTCTCGCCATCGTCAATGCCTGCTTCATCCCCTATTTCCGTGCACTAACCACGAACACGCAAGTTAACGGCTCCCTTCTGGTCGCAAACGCTTCTCAAATATATGATTGTTCATATATTAGCCTGTGCATATGCATAAAGCGCATGTGATGGCCCATGCATTTGGAACGCTTTTGAAGACCAGTTATCTTGAGGCATACGAGCGCACACTTTTCACAGGAAAATAGGTGGTTAAGGAGTACTTAGCTAAACCGAGTGCAGTTTTCCTTCGCTAGCAGCTGGGCCTAGAGTTTCCAGACGTTGTCTTTCGCCCTAGTTTTTCTTCGCCCGTTCATCCAGGCTTCCTTGTTCAATAGTAGCACATGAATACCTCGTTATTTCATAACAGAGCAGCAGTGAAAGTTTTTCGTTCTATGCGTTATTTGTAGAGGCTACACGAAATTGCTGGATGAAATGAAACTAAAAGAAAAATTTCTGGCGCTTTCGGCCAATCCAGTACTTTTTAAAAGGTTTGCACGTACGGATATCTTTCTTTATTCTCGCTTTGTGTTTAGTAAAGTACGATGATCCTGCCGGGTGGAATGCAATATTAAGCTCGCGCCCTTGACTTAATGACGACGGCTCAGACGAAAGGCTTCTCAGCAGCTTGATTATACCTAATATTTAACAACGTAAAGCGAACAAAATATTCAGTTTTAAGGAGAAATAGCGTCGCGACTTTCGCAACACCAAGTGTTGCCGTGTCTTCACCACTTTCCTTTCGGACTACCGACCTAACTACAGAACATTTTGTTGTTTTAAGTTCCAACAACTCTTTGTTATCAACGCGCGCTCTTAGTTGTAAAAGTGAGGTGCTAAGGTTAAACCTTATCTGCACTACCAGCGCAAATGCTACGCTTCTTGGTACAATCAACGAAACCGTTCTGAGAAATATTATACTGACGGATCGGAGCAATGTTTATACAACATCGTAATCGCACTCGGAGCAATCGATGCAGGAAATGGAAAGCTAGGATTATGGCTTTACTTCTGCCAGTCTTACCTCACCTCTTATAGAAACGCGCTGCACGCAACTGCGCTGGCAAGAAGAACGTTCCTTCATCTCCCACCGCCTCTCCATCCAGGGGGAGCGAGGAGGACCTCACTAATTATGCAGCGGCTGGGCAGGCACCCAGCGAAGCGGCCGCGTAAGGGACCCAAGCCTTTCAGGACTGTCTCGATTGTCTGCCGCAATGGCCAGATGTTTCGAGAGCGCTTTCTTTATGATGTTTCGCGTCTGTTTGCGTGTGGTAGCATTCTTCGCGAGCTCCTTGACGGCCCCTCAGGCACAGGACGGCTGAGACATTTCTGGTGGCAAGAATCACCGCATCCGCTCGATACCGACCGCTGCTGCTGCTGCTCGTTACACGGATTGCGGCCGGAAGTGGACGCCGTTCCATATTGCTATTTGTTACGCGTTGGAAAGATACTATAACGCTGGCGCGAATCCTGCCATCTGTGAGCACGTTTGCCATCTAGGCCTCCTTGGCCACGGTCGGCAGCCCTTCAAAGAACTCACGTTGCCGTGCTGTAAAATTTTTAGCTTTGTTTCCTTCCGGAAGAATGTATGACTTGGCTTCTTTACGGAAGTCCTTGTAGTTTTTGTGCAATGTGACCGGCTGTTAAAAGGGGCGGAGAAACTCTTGAAACTTTAGAAATTTTGCGATGGGAGTAACCTGTCTTGTTTTGGAAAATCGTACCTAAGACAGGCTTCTTTCTACTGCAGGTTTCTTTTCCCTGCTTTTAAAAGCAATGCAGGATCAGGAAATTAAAGTAGCTTTCGAAACTAAAAGTTTACGCCAGCAGAATTGTTGCGAAACATGCAAAATATCAGGTTAAGATGTGGAAGCGCCTTGGGCTGCACCAATCATAGTCGTGTTCCTTAAATTCGGCTTCAGTATTTCCATTTCGACCTCCGCATCCGTGCAGTTCAAAACCTTGTTCTAGTTACACAGCAGATGCGTGGTCTAATTATTGATATGGCTAGGCTTTTCGGGAAGTGTACAATCTGTGGCCGTCTTTCTTGCGCAGGCGGTAGAGGCAATCGTGCATACCGTAGCAGTACAAATGGAAACTCGTTAATAGCAAACAGTCAGTGCTTACTTCTGAAGCGTGAGTGCAAACAAAAGTTTTCGCCTTTTAACCAATATTTTAAAGGAAGTAGATTTTATTTCAGGTCATGTTGCATACAAAAAAAGTAAATGCGATTACTGAAGGCGAAATTGCAGCTTTTTTTCTCACTGATATTGTACTGGAATGCTCTAATAAAATTTGTAGGTTCTTGAAACAGTTATAGAAATTGGCTTAAAGTACAAAGCGGCGCTGAGGATCCGTTGTAATGAAACGACAGATATTCTAACCTGAACATCTTCGATGGAGATCCATCTAATTTGGTTTGAGATAAAAATTGCAAGTTTTACTCACGCCTAAAGAAAGGCAAGCTGCAACACTCCTGCATCGTTGCCTTTCCCTCTCCCTCTCTTCCTGCCCCACTTTTCTGCATCTTCAGTCAATTCTTTGGATGGAGTTCCAAAAAATACCTCTGCAGCAAATGTTGACATAACAGTCTTGGAATTATAGATTAAAGGCCTCTTCGATTAGCCTTATTATTAATGCTTTTAACCAGTGCAGTAGTCCTGCTTTTGCGATTTAATAAAGAGACTGCGCCGAGACCTGTGCGGAGGGCTCTCAGGCGCAACATCACCGGTAGCGTAAGGGTGACGTCATGGTCGCCTGAGTCGTGCAGGTCACGTGATGTGTCACGCCAACGCTCGATGCAGACTGTGACGCTGACTCTCACGTCAGAAGTGAGCCATTAGCAGCTTCGCTCTAAGTGCTAACTGCATAAAGAGTGGCTTTTAGTTCTGTCCTGTCTTCAAAGGCCTACAAAGCATGAGCCACTGTGGCATGAGCTTCCGGCATGCTGCTGGTAACATTGGAATGGAGATGAGATTTCACTTGAACACCTTTACCAGCGACGTTTCATGAAACACGTTTGAAAATATTGAGCTGAAGGTGCCAGCCCCTGGGGCATGCATTGTCTCCGTACAGTTCAGCCCAGATGGCGCCAGGAGCCTGTTGACAAGTCGGCCATCATGGGGCAAGCGGTGACATTCGACTGCCAAGCAGATGGCTTTCCCGTGCCTGTTATCCGGTGGAAAAAGGCAAACCGTAAGCATTCATATCAGCTTTTGCTGGTACTCATAACCATACAGTTTTTCAGTATTACATAGAAAGAAAAGCGGCGCCACCGTCTATGCGTGTTTCTTAAAGAGCACTTCATGCACCGGGCTAATTCCGGCAAGATGAGGTTTTGTATTTGGCTCGGCTAGTGTTGTGCCGATAACGTAGATTTCGCCTCTGAATCGGTAGCTGAGGGTGATGTTCTCCTCTGTGCGCAAAAGAAATTTTGTTAAGAGCTTGCTTTCATTTTCTCAAAAAAAATTTACGCAAGTGGTATACAGCTGGTGGTAGCGCCATCTGCATTTGATTTCTTGACCCTTTCTAGCATGTAAATGTTCACTCACACTAAGGACATTGTAATTCGCACGTCGTATAATAAATCGCTTCAGGTGAACTCCATATTATCCTAAGTCTTCCCTTAAATGTATGTGTGGTCCTACCGGATACACAGGCGAGCTTTGACATCCATCTCATCGGTGAAACGTGGATGCGCAATGGAGGAGAAACTTAATCGTGCAAGCCTTATAGGCTGTGTTTCTAAACTAAAACTATTTCCCTATGCTGAACCATAAAGTAGAAAGTGCATGTGTGGAGACTTTCTGTGAAAATCATCTCATTATCATCCTGCCAGAGGGCGTAAAAAGTAGCGGGATTCATTGAAATGTTGTACATTTCGGTCATGTTCTTTCCGCTCTATGCTCATCTTCATGCCAGGGCAGGTTACTGTTTGGGAAGATTGTATTGTTCCAAAGGTAGCAATGTAGATGTAGCTAATTTAAGAACAAATGCTGCTTTCTGTAGCGCAGTACGCACGCAGATGGACCCATTTTTGTTCAGTACAGTGTAGCACACTGCTCTGGTGATCTAACGGAAGTCAATATAGGTGAGGGCTACTGAGAGGAGCTTCGCAGTTTCCTTTATCGCGTTTTTCTTTTCTTTTTTTTCATCCGAAATAACCCCAGGCTCGGAGGGAAGTCGAGAATTTTCGGTGATCATCAGCAACGCCAACGTGCAGATTCTCGAGAATGGATCGCTCAGCATTCGCGAGGCGGACACCAGCGATGGCGCGCACTACATGTGTCAGGCGCTGAACGGCGTCGGTCCGGGAATCTCCACCGTTGTCAAACTGGACGTTCAAGGTAAGTGCGGCAGAGTGCTGGAAGCATCAGGTTGGGAACAAACTAGAATATGAAGCTTTAGGCTCATCATGACGACCTCCTATTGTGGTGTGCTTGCACTGCAGGATTATTTATTCCTTTGTATTTCTTTGAGAAAAACAAACTTTGTGAGGGGGACTTGCAGTGTTAGCGTCGGTGGCGCACATGTCCAGCGATTTCGGACAAAAATTTTGAAAGTTGAAAAATTACAATATATTTTTACGGTAATATTGAAGGTAATGATTCATTTTTCTGATATGTAGCAAAATCGTTCTTTTAAATTGTTTCCACCGGTCGCATCGAACAGTTAAAACTCCCATAGTAAACCAATAGGGAACGCTTTTGACGATAGGAAAAACGTTAATAGAAAAAATTCAAGACTGCTAATGGGTGATCTGAAGGCATGTTATTTGTTATAGTGAAATCTTACTTAATATATGAAAATTGTGCTCATAAATGGTGTCCTGGTCAAAAATTCTTTTATCCAGAATTGCTGGGTATGAACTCGAAACTGTGCGGCACAATTCATTCAACTTATAACTTACCCACCTATCAGAAGGCTGTGCTGTGGAAGAAGCGGGCACATTATGACGTCATACGTTCATGGGGAAGCGTGCATTAATGCTAAAAAATGCGTCCTTCTTCTCCCTCATTGTTCCTTTCTTAGAGATGGCACATCTCACTGCGTGTGTTCGTTGCATGGCACGCCACACTACGAAGGTGACTCAGCTATTGGTGTCTGGTAATAGAATTATTATAAGAACTTATTACAATGCTAAGATCTTGTTTGTCTGCTGCTATTGCTGTTTTAATTATTTTACAATGTACGCGTGTCTTGAGGCAGTCTACCGGCCCCGCCGGTTCAGCGGCTTTGGCATTCCGCTGCTGAACCCAAGGTCGCGGGATCGTGTCCCAGGACCATGTCCCAGCCGCGGCGGCCGCATTGGACGACGGCGATGTGAATGTCAATGTGTTGTGCGATGTCTGCGCACATTTTGGACCCAAGGTGGTTTAAATTCATTCAAACCCCTGCACAAAGTCGTCGCTCACAGGCGATGTGCCGTTTCAGAACGTCCAACCCACCTTGCCAATACTTGAGGGCACCTTTTGCAAGCATCGCACCTCTGAGAAAAGTTGCATTTTCCTGGGCCGGGCTTTTACCCACCTAAGGCCAGTGGTGTTCAAGTGTTGCTTACATCCGAATCCAGCGCCTGCAGATGAAGAAAGCTCTCTGCATCTGTATGGCAATATTTCCCATCATATTCTCCACAGTGCGAATAATGTACCAGCTTTTCATGCTTACTTCTTTTTATTGTCGAAAGAAAGGCGCGGAATGTTTTCATGTCAGCGCGGCATTTAAGTACCCCAAATTCTGGTCAAGAAAACTAACTTCTGCGCTCGCTATTCTCGACAAAATGACGACGCCTTTGTGAGCAACACAATGCTTTAGTTTATGCAGATTTTGCGGGAGCATGATACTAACATTACTCCAGATTTCCTTCGGCATCACAAACATTCGTGCTGTGCGCTCCAGCATAATGATTAAAAACATCTTTGGCCCTATTTGATAATCACCGTTGGTTTTTGAGTCGTTTGGATTAAGAAATGCTTTACTCTGCATTCGGCTTAGTTGCAAAACTTCAGATAATTCTGTGCTGTATGTTTTCTAGATCTTGCTATTAGATGCTGCTTAATTTCTAAGCCTAAAGTAAAAAAGCGTGGTAAGATGGCGCATACATACCCTCAGGTTCGAAAGCAGTTTATGGTTTATGTCGTTTTAACTTCTCAAAGCGACTCAGGCTATGAGCGACTCCGCAGTGAAGGGCTCCGGAAATTTCGACCACGTGGGGTTCTTTAAGCCGCATTGACATCGCACAACACATGGGCCTCTAGCATTCAGCCTCCATCAAAATTTCACCGCCTCGGCCTCATGTTCGAAAGCAGTTCGCAATATAGCTGTTCGCCTTTTGTTCCTTGTTCGCCACCGTTTCAATTGCAAAGAATAAACAGCGTCTGGTTCGCCAGTTTCGTGGCGTTCGAAATCTTTATTCAGCTGATATTTCTCTTGCTTGCAGGGATGGACGTGAAGTTGGAATTTTTAATGCATGCTTACATTTTTACAATTTTTTTAGTATAACGCGTTAGCGATAAATCCTTAATATCCATGTACGCGGAATTGGTCATTATCTACTTTACATTCATAGATTGCGACGAGTACTCATACCACTCCTGCCGCAGTGGTGAACTCCCCGGCAGGGTGCTGTTTCAAACAAAGCCATCGGAGAGGCTTGTAAGACCCAGGTTGCTCTCTTCGATCAAAACATCGCATCAAATAAGTAATTTAACTGCCACCTGCCACAGCGAGCAGTTTTCTCAAAATTCAGTGAGAAGGTTGTAACGAGGTCACAGTCAAGCGAATTAGGCTTGTCACTTAAGTTTCTTCCCTGGGAAATTTTCCCTCACATTGCGGCTGATTAAGGTTACGGCGTTAAAAAAACTGCTGTGGGTAACAATGACCTTGGCTCAAATGGTACTCTATTATTTCGATATTTAATTACATCAGTAAAAATCAGCGTTTTCACTCTGTTAAACAGGTCCGATGCATCAAAATTTTTGCCCTTACAGTTCAATCTGTTGTTACTGCACTTTGTTCAGACTACACGTCAACAAAAAAAAAAGCAATTTCTTCCCGCGGCGGAATAATGCGTTTGGGTGATGAATGTAAGCGGAACTTGACTGCAGATTGAAGTTGTATCCAGTAATAGCCATAAGTGCAGCACCAATTTCAAAAAACACAAGAGGCGCAGGCAAGTCCTGCCTCTGCTGGTGTTGTCAGGAAGAATGAAAAGGAAAGTGCACTTTCATGCCTACTGGCTCAAACTGAGCCACAATCTCTGCCTCGTGCTTAAAGTAGGAGAGTTGAGAGACAGGAGAGCAAAGAATGAAAGAAAAGACGCGCGCTAATATGCCCCTGGGCCGATCCCGGAGGAAGTGCAATACCGGGCCGACCCGCGCCAGATTGATTCAAGCAATCCGCCATATTCCAAAAATAAATTTAATACCTGTCGTCTAAATGGGACCCCTATCTGAAATTGCAGGCAAGTCCAGCATTCTTGGACATCAATTTTAACTGGGAGAAAGCTATGAGAATTACAAGACACTGTTATGAACATAATAATGAGAATGATCAAATCTCGAGAGGCGTAGCAAAATATTGATTTTAAAGTTTGTCCCACGCTCGCACAGAGTAGTTAAGACTTACATAGAAAACCAATAAGGTGAATTTTTAAGAATAAACAGAAAAAAATTTCAATGTCCCGAGCAGCGATCGGAGGATACATTACTTCTTATGGTGCACCTTAACAACATGCGAAAATAATTCATAAACAACTTCTGATTAAAAAAATTCGCTTCCCCACGCCTACAGCATTTTTCTAAAGCTCTACTAGTGTGCGCTGCAAGCATCTTGCAGAGCCGTTGTATAACGAGGATTTTCCTCTGCACTATCCTTATTTGAAACTCATTTTATAGATGTCTTCGCAGTAGTTTCACCATGTCTTTGCGTTTGTGTTCTTTGTGAGCATTTTTGTCCGTGTTTCTATTATGACCCGTGTGGGTAGTGGCAGCACACTTCGAGCGCAAGTTCCAGGCACTGACGGTGCGCCGTGGCGAGGGCGTGACGCTTGCTTGCCGCGCCGTCGGAGAGCCGCCCATTACGGTGACGTGGACACGCGACAGGCACGCCTTCAACCCCGCCAATGAACCAAGGTGAGCACTACAGTCTTCAACGTTGTAGCTTTTGCCCATAAGCACGTCCCAGCTTGGTGCTTGAAATGCAGAGGAAAAAAAGAAACAGAAAGCAAATCCGGAAATAAAAAAACACCAATTGGTGTGGAGCCCCGATAGGCGGCGCCTTATTGGCCTTCATAAGGTGGAACGCATCCCGAGCCCCCCGGTTGCCTACTTGAAGGAATCCGCAGCAATGGCTTCCTGGCTTTCGTGATTGGTCGCCATGGATTCGTTCCTGACCGCGTCTGCCATAGTTCCTTGGAGGCGAAATGCAGAAGACGACCTTATTCTGTGCTATATGTCAGCACGCATTAACTAAACCCAGACGGATCTCTCCACAACTGGATACCTCCACAACGGCGACGCGGAGGCTATGCATCATTTCGTGACTTTCAACCCTACATCAGTTTTCGTCTTTAAGTAATTTTTAAGTAATCTTTTCGTCTTTAAGAACATGCATAAAAGCGGAGTACGACAGAATAACAGAAAGGGAAAGAGGTTAACCAGGCAATGCTTGGCTGGCTGCCCTACATGCAAGGAGAGGGATCAAGGAGGAAAAGGAGATAAAAGGAAAGTTCGGCTGATAGTACGAAGAATTCACATATTGTCCTTTGGTCTCCGAAAACAAATGATGCTCACACTCTACCTAGGTCTGATGACCAAACCTGTCGGTCCTAAAAAACAAGTCCTTAAAGAATTTCAAACGTAAGACCTTTGTGGTGCGTAAACGTCCTGAAATCGCGAGCGTTTTACGTATTTTAAATGAAGCGATATACTAAGAATTTTCACCATGTCTTCCAGCCGATCTTACGCTGTGGTGAAAACGTGGTTACCAATTGTTGAAGATGGAAGGCGTGCTAAATCAATGATGGAAGCTAGCGGCTACGGGAAGCCAGCATCAGCAAATGTCTTACACAGCATTGGTATTTCAAATTATAATTTCTCCCCTTGCCTCCGGGTACCAAAAGCTGATACAATGAGTACAAGGCTTCCCCCGGTCTGGTGCTTGGCTTCTTTAGAGTGAAATGCTTCGGAAATGGGTCTTCGATCCCACCTTGAGAATTCAAAAATACCTTGTGCCTTGGCGCTTTTTGACCGTAGATGCCCTTGAACCATAAAAATCCTCCAGCACCATCACCATCATCATCAACATTAAATGATAATTTGAAACGTTTCACGGCAGCTTTCACGTTCACACTGAGTCTGCAAACGCTGGGCACCTCTTCTGTTTTCCTGTCACTCGAGACTCCTTTGAGACAAGCGTACCTTTTTCCCCCTCACTGCAACGAAAGAAGATTTGCGAGAATGCAAAAATATCATAGACTTCCTCGTTTCTGATCGCTCCGAGAATGTTCACAGAGAGGGCTCACATGTGAGGGCCTTTCTTACATTGTTTTGAAGTTACCCTTCTGCTCCAGATACGTGGTGGAGGAGAAGCCCGGCGACGAGGCCTTGGAGTACGTGTTGCGCATCCCGAGCGTCGACCGCAGGGACTCCTCCCTCTTCAGCTGCTACGCAGAGAACGCCTATGGAAGGGACGACACAAACTTCCAGGTGGTCGTCCAGGGTGGGTCCGTGTGTGTGTCCACGAGTATCGCAACACTTGTCTAGGCAGAATGCAGTGAATAAGGCTACATTTTGAGAGAAGTCTTTGCCAAATTGGCTTGCACGTCAGGGCTACAGCCATGTACCGTCGACACCAAAAATTTAAAGAATGCATGTACTGGAGAAAAGAATATTGAAACCGTACCACTGCGATCGAATCTCCGGAAATTAATACTTGCAGATGAGCATCCACGCCCCCTTGTGTAGTGAATATTTCAACTTATAAACTTCCATGGCTGTGACGAAATTAGTTTGTTTTCACCGTACCCGCTTTTCGCAAAAATTGGCGCCAACTTTAAGTATTCGCGGCCACGACAGCCCGACGAAGAGATGCACAAACAGCGACACAATTCTTTTCTTCTTTTTTTTTACTTTTCCATGGAAGTGACCATCTCAGTTTGCGCAGTCTCCACATTTCTGTTTTTAAAATACGCTGTTACAAACCTTCGTTGCGAAGAAAATGCACTTACCTGAAATTTAGGTTAGCGTATCTACGGAGCGAGCGCACCTGCATATAATAAAGTTCGCTAACTGCGCGTGAAAAAAACAGCGGTTTGTCAACATCCCCAATGGTGACCTCTTAGAGCTTCCTAGAGACTCTGTCAGTTTCATCCCCTGCGTGACAAATAACGCTTCTCCAAGTTATGTCCTTACTAGGATTAGCTGCCAGCGCTTATCTGCCTGAATATTTTCGTCGTAATTGTGTTTCTAAAAACTTGGCAATTAGGATTTAGCTAAGTTCACCAGATTTTGCTTCTGGCCTCTTCTGAGAGCAGGTGCGGCTCTGTTAGCGAAATTATTGCGAGTGCAGCACAGAAAATAAACGTTGCATAGCTTGCAATAAATAGCAGACTACCGTGAATATATGGATTCCGAACGCATGTACTAACTTGATTAAATCAGTGAAAACGATCTATTCATTGCTTTCGCCTCTGGCGAGACCAGTGTCAGTTAATGTTAATATTTTTTACAGTGATTCATTTTCAATACCCAAATTTATATTTGCTTACTTTCATTTCGTTAATTGCTACATACATGCTCGAGTATATAGGCTTTATTATTTTTGAGAGATTATTTCCAACAAACCTTTTCGAAGGCATGTATCCATTGCTTATACATTCGCTTGAATAGAGTACATGAGGTGTTACACGTAGACGGAACAAATCAGTCCGAAAGTAAGGAAAGCTTACTTGATGTAAAAATTACGCCCCCAATGTATGTGCTTCACAGTGCCTGAAGATTTACAAAAAGAAAACAGTAAACAGCAGTTTTAACCTTACAGCACTCAGAATTGAGCTATTTCAAATAGCGTCAATTTAAGCGTTGTTCTGGACCTAACCATCAAATATTCTGTCTATTCTTAATATTCGCTACGGAAACTATGCCTTACCGCTGCACCATTGTGGGTCGCCATGCATTCAGTGTCAAGAAACTTGCAGTGCATCACGAGAACTTAGCGGTACTTCATTGCGCTGGTTCCAAAGATTCCAGTTTTTTTTTTTACAGCTATGTGTTGAAAGTGGATACGTGGAGGTTCTTTGAAGGAGAATATCTTCAATGGCACATTCCAAGTGTTCAGCGTCTGGTAGAATAAGTATTCGCCTCTCGGTTTCCTTGCTTCACCGTGCGCTACATTCTCGTGGAACAGAGCCTCCGGACAAACCACGAGGCCTTGAAGCGACGCAGACCACGAGTCGATCGGTGACGCTGTCGTGGTCTCCTCCTTACTCCGGAAACAGCCCGGTAATCAAGTACCTGCTGGAACACAAGGCACGAGAAGGTACGCACTGCTATAGTGAAGCACTGAGAGGCGGAAACATAGATGTAACAGGAAAAGTACTGAAATATCAAAAGATAATCCGACTTCGCTGGCAGTTTGGAGCAGGTACGAGGCTTTTCTTGCTTGCCTCAACACACTAAGGCTGAAGATTAAAGTGCCCTGATGAACTTTTTGAAGGCTCTCAGGTTGTTCTTTGTAAATATGACGAACTGCATGCGAACAGCATAAAGCGACTCCCTTACAAAAATCTTTATACAGTCTATTGACTTTCCATAGACTTCTGTCTATAAGTTCTATAGACTGTCTATAGAAAAATCCTAGAGAACAGTCCATGCGCAATACAAATGCTACTGACAGTCTCTAGTTAATCTATATATTTATGGCCATAGACTTTAATAGACTTTTGGCTATAGACAGTCTATAGAATACGAATTGACAAAAAAAAAATATCCATAGGAAGTAAATAATCTATAACAAGTCTATAGACAATCTACAGACCATTTTATAATTGCTACGTGGTAAATTATAGCTTCGAAACTTCAGGCCTACATTAAGTTTAGCTTAGTTTACGGGGGTTTAACGTCCCAAAGCGGCCCAGGCCATGAGAGACGCCGTAGTGAAGGGCTCCGGAAATTTCGACCTCCTGAGGTTCTTTAACGTGCACTGACATCGCACAGTACACGAACCTCTAGAATTTCGCCTCCATCGAAATTCGACCGCTGCGGCCGGGATCGAACCCGCGTCTTTTGGGCCAGCAGCCGAGCGCCATAACCACTCAGCGACCGCGGCGGCAGGTCTACCTTAAGGTCTCAATGCTTCCAGCAAGAAAAGTAACGCTAATGGATACTGTTGATGTCTGTTTTTATTTTTAGAGGAAAATATTGCAGTATTTTTGACGACATCTTGTGCTTGACAGGCTCTTGGGAGCGTGACTCGCATCTAACTGCTATCGAGTCCACTGACTTCTCCCACGTGGCCGGCGGCCTGCGTCCCAAGACCAGCTATGAGTTCAGGCTGCGGGCAGAGAACGCCATCGGGCTCAGCGACCCCAGCGAAGTGCTCGTGGTAGCCACAGAAGAAGAGGGTATGAGCAGTCCATGCATATGTATTTATTTCTCCTGCGACAAAGTAAACGGTGCTCGAGAATATGAAGTGGAATTGATGGGCAGGAAGGAATGCTGACCGTCGAGAATAAAAAAAAGGTGGGGGGTGGCGGGGTTGTACCAGCGTCGGCAGTCCAAGGAAGAGTACGGTTCTTGTTATTGATAGTCGGGAAAGTGCGCTTTCGGTGCCGAGTTTATAAAAAGAAGGCAGTTTTTAAGTTTTTTAAAGTAAAAAAGGCGAGAGACTGCTTCGGTGACCATAGTCATATACATTCTCGACATGTTTTTCCACTTGAGCACTGAGTACTATTTGAAAAATTCGTGATATATGCATGTCATTATGAAGGCACTTTGGAAGGCAAGGAATAGTTCACGCTCCTGCGTTAGGTCTCACCTCTCAAATTAGTATCTAACTGGTAACAGACAAAACCAACCCTTGCTTTCTTTACGCTCAAAACGGACATAACAAAGACGTGCAGATAGTTACACCTTCTTTCTTTCAGCAATAGAGGCGTCATCGTTTCATTTTCCTTAAATAAGACAGGCATTTTTAAAGGCGGAGGCTGAGAGGAGGGAAATAAAGCAGAGCCACGCCATCTCTCCTCACTTTAACAATAACGCCGCTTGTATGCTAAGACAGCAATTATTTGTGCTAAATTGTTGCTTAAGATTGGATAGTGCTTGGTATCTACAGCGTATTTGATAAATTGGGCGTTTTCGTCGTGCACACGTATGTGTCAATGCAGCTCCCAGTGGCGCGCCACGAGACATCAAAGTGACCCCAACTGGCTCGCGAAGTCTCCACGTCTCTTGGAAGGTAAGCTGTTCTTGCGACCTTCAGTTGTTTGCAAAACGCTCCCGCATATGGTCCTCGTTTTTTTTTTACACAAGCACCATGCACATAACAGTAAAATATCTGTCAGGTGATGTGGGGTGCTCTAGCGTTCAGCTTTGCTTTAACCCAAGGGCATCACCTTTCATCAAACAAAAGTTGCATGACGGACTTCTCCGCCTTGAAAAAGCTATATAGCCCCAGCGTTGGAATGTGGTACAGATTTCATACACATGGCAATAGTTATCCTCAAGTTATAGCTCCCACTCCGCAACATGAACCCGCTTGTAACATGAGGTTTTCAGCTTAGCATTCGTTAATAATAATGATTGGTTTTGGGGGAAAAGAAATGACACAGTATCTGTCTCATATATCGTTGGGCACCTGAACTGCGCCGTAAGGGAAGGGATAAAGGATGGAGTGAAAGCTGAAAGGAAGAGAGAGGTGCTGTAGTGGAGGGCTCCGGAATTATTTCGTCCACCTGGGGATCTTTAACGTGCACTGACATCGCACAGCACACGGGCGCCTTAGAGTTTTTCCTCCTTAAAAACGCAGCCGCCGCCCAATGTATTGTATACCGTCTGAATCTTTCACTTGTTCGAAATTATTTCTGAGGAACCGATTTATGTCAGCAACCACCAAGCGTTTCAATAATAATTTTCTATCTTTTTGTCAACAGCCACCCCTGGATGAAGAGTCCCACGGTTTAGTGCAGGGCTTCTACGTTGGGTATCGCGTCGGCGAAAGCAAGGAGTCTTTTGCTTACAAAACTCTGGAAAGCTCTTCCTCGTCGCCGATACAGCTGTGCGACCTCACGGACCTGCGCCGTAGCACTCGCTACAGCGTTGTGGTGCAGGCATTTAATGCCAAGGGTGCTGGGCCGACTTCAGAGGAGGTGTTCGCCCAAACACTCGACATAGGTGAGCTGCGTGTCACACGCATATGACGCCTGTGTCTTTTACGATAGAATCGCGATCTTATATGGCATATAAATATTTATAGAATCTCTAGAGCAGGTTGGCACGTGTGCGCCTCTATGTTGGCCAGAGTGGCGTTGTCGACCAGCATAAAGCGCTATATAGGGCCAATGAAATTAATGAATCGCAGTTTGGCTTGCTTATTGAGCAGTGTTGACAGTTTTACTGTGTTCTGTGCAGCTCTCCTCATATCACCATTGTATCGTTTCTCGTTTTTTGAAAACAGTTGTGCCACTAAGATGGTGTCTTGAATTTTCGCCGATAGTATATTTTCTTTTTAAATGTTCCGGCGAGAGAAAAACGGGGCGGGTGCCTCTTTTCTAAACATTTTCTTAGTCTGGCACTATAAATCTGTGGAGCCTAATTTTAGAAAATAGTTTCTAAATAATACTTCTACAAAGGTTCCAGCAAGTTCTGGTCAGAATTATGCGATTCTCGTGCTGTATGGAACCCAGAGAGTTCACGTAGCATGGTAGTGTTCTATTTTGCATCAGGAGGTCCTCCGCATGGTTTTTTAACCAAGTTATAACCTGTAGTACTAACTCCTTGCGCACATTTTGGTTGTACCCTGAACGTTCAAAAAGCGGACTTGGCATGATAATAACGCGGTCCTCAGGAGAATGTCGGGCTAGCTACACGTTCAACAGTCACTTTTTAAACGCCGATGATTTAATAGTTCATTCAGCTGCTATTTACTTGAGCACAAAATACTGAGTGGGACTGAGAAAGAAAGCTATAGGCAGACCGTCTAAGGAACAATGCTCGAAGTGTGAAAAATTTAAGGAGTTAGTTATCCTCCTTTCACAAACTAAGGAAAAAAAAAATAAACGCGTAAAACTGTGCGAACTTGGTCTTCACACGCAATTTCTACTACCGCTATTACCATAATCGTTAACGCGGCAGCAAAAACAAACTTCACTGAAACCTCTGTTGAAAAATGGGAAATTTTCTACCTTATTCGCTATCGCAAAGCCAATTTATAAGAACGAAGGGCCGAGCGCCCGCGGTGTTAATTTCACGCATGTTTCGATAAATAATATAGATTTTGTATTCAGTTGTTGCATGTAAGGCAAATATCTCCGCATTTTACGGTGTTATTTCTAACATAATTTAACATTTAATTAACTGTAACCTATTCCTAGCCCCTATCAATAAAAACTATAAATTTTGTATATAATAGTTGCATGTGGTGCAAATATAACCTAATTCTAGCCCCTGTAGTGTCTTGAAAGATTTTGTGCTACCTTAAAAGCACTCAAGGCGTCTGGCTCCACGCGGACATCCTTACACGCGCAGACGCTCCCGCGGCCCCGACGCTGAAACTGGTCTCCTCAACATCGTCTTCTGTTCACCTTAGCTGGGATGTCGAAAAACAGCAGCCTATAAACGGTAAGTGACGCTTGGGCACAGTATTACTCATACTATTAATTTTCTCAGTTATGAGGCTAATAATGCTTTCGCATTAAAAGGTTGAACTTAATTTGGAGACAGCGGAGCGAGATGGCAGAAAGAAAAATGAGAGGTGTAAGGTTAGGAGACAAGAAAGCAGCAGAATCGGTAAGGGAACAAGCACGAGGTAATGATTTCCTACTCCAAATCAAGACGTAAAAATGGGCATACGCATGGTATTTAATGTGAGGGGAAGTGTGGATGTGATTAGGAGGTTTTAGGGGGTAAGTTCGCCGCGGATGGCAGAAAACAAGATTATTTGGAGACATAGGTGAGAAGCGTCTGACTTCCAGAGGACGCAGCTAGCCTGATGACGGTGATGCTGCATCGCTGTTGAAGCGACGAGCTCACGAGAAGGCGGTACTCCCACAGGGTTCGTACTCTACCACAAGGCCGAGCCCTCTCCAACGCCCGAAGTTCAATCCACGGCAGACGCGGGCGACTGGTCCGAGGTCCAGACCGGTGCTGAGCGGTCGGCATACGCGTTTCGCGGCCTTCGGTGCGGCCGGAAGTACGTCTTCTACGTCACGGCCTTCAATGCCGCCGGAAGGGGACCACGGAGCAACACTGTAGTGGCAAAGACAGATGGATCAGGTGCGCGCGTGTTTTTGTCCAGTGTCCGACCATTGTCGAATATCCAAAAGAGAGTTCTCAAGAAACCTCTACGGCAGTTCGTTGGCGGAAGCTTAAGTTCCAGTTCAATCGTAGGGAAAAGAATATGTAGGCAGAACTTAATTTTCGGTCACGGGATTAATTAAAGGAGGTTGTGGTTTCATTTTTATAGGCGCATCGGATATGCACAGGCCTTTTTGCGCGGTTTGCATAGGTTAAACAACCCCAGAGGTTCCAACGTAATTCGTAGGCCTCACCAATCTCAACATTTACAGCTCACAAGCTCTTTCTGCAAAGAGTGTGTGATTAGACATCGAAAGTTGTCTCTAATTGGTGATACCGCATGCTTCGCGGTTGGCTGATTTTGCGCGTTAAAAGAGCTCGCGTGATCAATGTTCGGTGGAAAGGCACGCCTGCGTCCTTCTTTTTTACGCGCGGAAATCTGAATAGACGGCGTTTTAATGTTTTGCTTTCGAAATGAATGCTGCTGTCATTGCAAGCATCGAGTCTCCAAGCTTCTGTCCCGTAACGTTGCGACAAACTACCGTGGTTCGATGCCAAATGGTTCTGATACGAAGCGAACTTTTCCACTTCCACGCCATGACGTAGACCTCCTCAACGATCCCGCGTGCATATAATTTAAAGGTTGTCTGTTATACGGCCGTTGTAGTTAGGATAGTTGAGGCAGAACCAACATGGTAGTTGGGAAACACCATGTAGGCATAGTGCCTTTTCCTGTGTGGCGCGTGGAGGCGGTTGTTTGAGTTGCTGATAATTTCAATGGGAATCCTTCGTGACGTGGGAGCTCAGTTGCCGTTTTGTACACAGCACCTGTGGCGCCGGACCAACGCGACCTTTTGGTGAGCAATGTGACCTCGGTGACTCTTCAGCTGGGCTCGTGGAAGAGCGGGGGCTGCCCCATAACGGCATTTGCCGTGCTGTGCAAGCCTCAGTCGCACAAAGATTGGTCTCCGGCAGCAGCAACGCATCTGATACCTGACCACGAGAAGCCGCCGGTGCTGGTCATACCGGACCTGGCACCAGCTACCTGGTACGACTTGCTGATCACGGCCCAGAACGATGCAGGAGCCACGGAAGCTGAATACGTCTTCGCTACACTAACGCTTTCCGGAGGTATGCTAACGTTAAAGAATACATTATTCCAAATCCTAGTTACATGTGGATTTGGCCGCTATCGTATATTATCGTATAATGGAAGGAAGAAAAGTAATTTATTAAAGGAAACAGAATGGGAGGTTAGCCTCACGTATTGTCGGAAACAAAATCTCGTGAATGGCATGAGCGGAAAGTGAAGCCGATGTCTCTGTTCTTAGCCGTTGGATAAAGGTTCCACTGTATAGACGCAAGTCGCACTGACGAGATTTTATGTGTGGTAAGGCCCGTCATATGTCAGTGGCGCGGGCCAAGGCACAACACTTCTTATTATTTTTAAATCCCTCAATACAAATTCTATTTCGCGCGGTAGATGAAGGAAGCGATCACTGTGGCCTATGAACCATGGTCATTTCCAGGATGTCTTGGAAACTTTTGTGCCCAGTACTAAAAATCTTTAGCCATACAGTCTGTTTTGGGCGCCATAGAATAAAGTGAATAGAGTAAAAAAGGTTGAAAGGGGGAGGGGGGGGGGGGCACGGTAAGAAGGGCCGACGATGTGGGACCTACTTAATAGGCGTCGCTCCCAACGCCAGAAAAAGGTTGCCGACTCATTTCATTGCTTCGTGCCAAGCTCCGTGATGCTTAACAATCTATTTAGACGTGAATGACTTATCAAATACGTTCAGAACCAGCCTTGATACGATATACAGTACTTTCGGTCAACTACAGATACCTCAGGATGATCATGAAAGTAACGTAGTGTTTCACGGAGTGCCACAAAAATAGAAATATACATGTGCTGTGCGCACGTGCAGGTGTACAAAACGAATAGCCCCACGGCAATGCGACAGTGCACTTGTGCCGAGTAGCACGGCAAAATGAAAGAAGAAATATTACATAATTGGTCGCTTCGCTTTGGGGATAATAGAGAATCTGAAACCCGAGGCGCGAAGCTTCCAAAGTGCGTCCCTCATTAGGACTCTTACCTTTAGAGAGCGGTAAAATGACAGCCTTTATTCCTTTCTGTTCATTCAAATGATGGTAGCTGAACAGCGCGTAATTCATGGTGTGCAAAACAACATTTGTTAAAGTAAGTAGTTTGACTTTCGACATCGACAACGGCATCATTGCCTGATTTAACTCATCACTTCGCTTTCTTGTCATACCTTTATCCATGCATGGTTTTCGATAAGACATATGCTGTGCGCGTTTCAACTTAGTACTGTTTCTCTACCTAGGTACTCTGCCGCCGCCCCAGTGGACCCATGCCGTGGAATCCCAGCACCATCACATGCGCGTCCTCATTCCCATTATCTCCACTCTGCTCGTTGTGCTGCTTCTAACTGTCGCCATCTGCTACGTCTTCTCACGCAGAAGGCAGACTTCAATGCAGAGGCCATACTCAGGTATGAAAGGAGCAAATTTCAGTTGGCGTCATAAATGCTTCCATCACTTCAATGCACTACTCGCGAAGATTTCAGTCTCAAAAGAAATCCGACACATTAAAGAGCTGAACTGAGTGACTTCCAATGGTCTGTGCTTGTGGAACATTCCACGTTTTCAAGAAAATAAGCGATTAGGTGGGAACGAGGACCGCACAAGAATTATTGGATGTTTGATGAGAAGGGTGTTGGCGATCAGCGGTGCTGAACTGGGCATAAAAATCGGCCACACATTTTTTTTTCGCTTGTAAGTTGGGCTGGTCATAACAGCCTAGCTGTAACGTTACCCCTTTGCGTACATAAGACCGGAGAGACCGGTACGAGAGTGTCCAAGCATGTCTTCTAAATTTGTTATTCACCAGATAAGATTTTTCTATAGTATAATTAGCGCCTAATTAGGATCCTAACATGTTGCAGACGAACGTCTGCACTTCTCTGTGGGCGCTTCTTATTTTTTCTGCCCTAGAACACCGCGGTTACAAACGGCTCCAAATAAGTTTTCCCCGACAAAACATCAGTGCACATATGAAACTAAATGAGTGCTTCAGAGGAAACCGAGATTCCCCTCAAAGACAAAGACAGCAGCGCAAGACAGAAGCTGTCTTTTTTTTCTGGATCATTCTCGCTTAATTGTCTTTAAGTACAGGTCACTGTGATCGGAAAGGCAATAAACTTCCGGCATGGAATAATTATTAGTCTACTATTATGAGAAACAAACACCATTTTTGGTTTTATTAGTTTTCACCTTGACGTAGAATATTCTAAAGTCATCCCCATCTTTAGAATAGAAATAACCAAAAATCTGTACTTCTGTGTAAATTTATTGCTCTCTTTCATATTGGAGGGACCTGTATATTGAATACCATAGTAAATAAACCCATTTGCAGATAAACAAAGTTAAGGCACTCGTCCAAGACTCTATGTTCATACTTTGTGATCGCAGGCGATCTCCAACAATCTCCAGAGCTCACCAAGTCCGTTGACACAGTACCCATGAGCGTCTGGGAGAAGCCAAAACAGCAGAATCTATTCCAGCCGTCGCAGCACCAGCAGCAGCAAGCTGCGGAGCGCGAACAGCTCTACTACCCTTCGCCGTACACGACGGCTGCAGGGCGCCTGGGATCACTCTACGCAAGCGAGGGCCTGCGCTCTGGCTGGACTTCAGCCCGCAGTCTCCAGAGCGCCACAGACGAGCCAGAAGAAGACAGGCACAGGCCACAGCACACTTACGACGTGCCTTTCCTCCGTAGAACTTCAGGATCCGATCAAGAACAGCAGGTAGAAAAAAACCAGCAGGATCGATGCACCTGAGTTTCCGAATTAATGCGAAAGCATTAGATGGTTATGTCCCACTATGTCGCGTCTGCGAAAGTTTCTCCGCACGATTTTGTCGTTCAATAAAATATATGTGCAAAAGTTTGAATTTGTTAGATAGTGCGTGATGAGATCTCGCTGTAGGAAAAATTTCATGGATGTGGTGTAATTACGTAATTATACAAATACAAGAAACGCAATTGGATATAGAAATATTATACGGTGTCGATGTAGTGCTAAAAACGAAAACGAGACAAATAAGAGAGGGCGCGCGACCACTGATCCGGTGTTTCCGGGTTCGAACCCTACCGCGGCGGCTGCGTTTTTATGGAGGAAAAACGCTAAGGCGCCCGTGTGTTGTGCGATGTCAGTGCACGTTAAAGATCCCCAGGTGGTCGAAATTATTCCGGAGCCCTCCACTACGGCACCTATTCTTGCTTTCTTCTTTCACTCCCTCCTTTATCCCTTCCCTTACGGCGCGGTTCAGGTGTCCAACGATATATGAGACAGATACTGCGCCATTTCCTTTCCCCAAAAAACCAATTATTATTATTATTAATAAGACAGGGCGCTCGACTACTGATCCGGTGTTTCCGGGTTCGAACCCGACCGCGGCGGCTGCGTTTTTATGGAGGAAAAACGCTAAGGCGCCCGTGTGCTGTGCGATGTCAGTGCACGTTAAAGATCCCCAGGTGGTCGAAATTATTCCGGAGCCCTCCACTACGGCACCTCTTCTTCCTTTCTTCTTTCACTCTCTCATTTTTCTCTTCCCTTACGGCGCGGTTCAGGTGTCCAACGATATAAGAGACAGATACTGCGCCATTTCCTTTCCCCAAAAACCAATTATTATTATATTAAATAAGAGTGTGCTAAAAGGTTATAAAATGTTCAACTAACATTAAATTAAATAAATAAAGTAGAAAAAGTGGCCAAATATTTACGAAATGCCACAATGAAAGTACCCCACGGTGACGTTACGACAATGTGGTTACCATTTCAACCACCGCTCCGCGAAGTCATGACAATCTGGTTGCCATGGTTACCGAGCGCTCGCGTCATGTAAACATGGATCTGAGAGCTACGGCGCCCTTTCCTTTGGTCAAAAACGTTTCCTTTATTTAAAACACATGCTTTCGCATTCCTCCACGTAAGCAGTGTTAAGTGCCTTCAGGATTTTCCTGCCCACTTTATCAATGTGAAAGAAAACGCGATCGGCAAAGATATATGTGATCAACAAGAGTTTTTATTAACCTAAACAGTTCGTTTTGCTGCTGAGATCGCATTTGGCGATCGAAACAAGCTGCTTCTTTGATGGATCCCTCTGGCAATCTACTCTGGCCTGGTTCAGGCACTAGCTTCTCACTCCCTTTTTGAAACTGGGGGGCCTGGCACAATTTTGATGTTGGGGTCAGGCATAGTCCAAGAAATTATGTTCTTGAAAAATACTCCAGGAAAAAAGAGGCCATTCAGAAAAGTATTTCATCTTTCATAAGAAGCGGATATGGTGCGCAATTTAACTGCTTTTTTTCTTCCTTGTGCTATCCAAACCCTTCAAACCCTTCCTGGTCTGGACGCAGCAGTGCGCTCAGGACAACGTAGTTGGGTCAACCGAGTGCATTGGAGAACACATATACTCCAAACCTGGTAAGTATATAAATCCCCGTGTGGAGTCCAAAGATATTCATGGTGACTTGCAGACGACTATCGGTGGTTTCACTTTCACCTTGAGTTTAGTAGAGTTTCTCCCGCACCAGCGCTTAACGCTTGCGCTAATCACTCGCAGCCATTCGCTCATGTCTTTGCCCAAAAAAGCAACTCATGGCGTTACTTTCTCAACACGAAGTGTGGCGTCGTATATGCGCCAATTGCAATATCAGGACTACGTTACTTACAGTATAATGTACAATGCACATAATCTCCTTGCTGTTCACCGTGGCAGCGCAGTATGCATTTTAATCGCGGAACGCTGGCCAATGTTAGCTAAAAAACCCGTGCACTTCATCATGTGGAAAGATAAGGGTGTTTATCTCGGTAAGCATTATCTTGGCTCGCATTCATGCGTGTTGGTTTTTTTTTACTTTTTTATGTCAAATACTCATGCCGTGTTGTGCGATGGATTCTGTTCTGTTTTGGTTTTACGCAGCCGTGGTGTATGTGTCGCCAGAGAAGTGCAAAGGCTTGCGCAAATCTCACCATGCGGTAAGCGTCATCGAGGGCTTCCCCGACAGCAACGTGTCTTACGTCTACTCACGACCCAAGAAGAAGCACTGGGGCAGCCATGACGAAGAGGCGTTCTACGCAGACCACAAGCTACGGAATCTGGCCAGGTAACCTTAAGAGATATAATGATTAATACACCTAGGGTGTTTTATTCAGCACTTGTTTGACGGTGTATATAGATTTGCTAAGGACAGGTTATATTGGAGAGACATCGGATATGCCTTTGCCCTGCAGTGGGCGTAGTCAGGCTAATGCTGATGATGAAGATTGATTATAAAGCCTCTCAAACCATAACAAATATGGAGCAAAGCTCCGACCTAACGGCTCGGGAACTATATTAAAGCGCACTCGCGTAAGTCTCCTTATTACTGACCGGCACATTGTTCCCCGGCAACAAGAAAAAAGATACTGATTCAGGCGAAACGGGGTTTGGAACCGAGTACAACTTCGTATATATTACGCGACAGCCTGTAGAGCTCGTTCGGATGAAAAGCCACCGAAGTAGTATTAGTCGGAACCGCGTGTCAGAATTATTTGGGGCTACGTAAAAAAATTGTATCACGGTAATTTGGGGCTCTAGTCATTGATCATTGATTGGCAAGTGATAGACGATGAATATTTAATTAAATCCTGGTAATTATTTGAATAATTAAAGAAATAAAAACAAAAATGGAAAACTTAGAGTTCAATGGTGTAAAAATTCTCAGAATAAAAAGGCAATACTTAATGATGCTGATCAAGGAAATCTAGAATGTGTAATTGGTCAATTAATTAATTGAAACAACTAAAAAGATGTCAAACCACTCAACATGGAAAGCCTAACCGACTACGTATCACGTCATACCCTTAAGGTGGAGCTTTAGTGTCTTGCCCAATTTTTTTTCTTTCATTTTCGCTGCACGCCTGACTCGGTTGGTGACAGCGGTAGTATGTCTCTCACAGGCCAGACTTAGTTTGGGATTCAACAGACGATTGATTCTTGTCAGGTGTGAAATTTCGACTGACAATCGTTTCAAGCGTGATCGAAGTTCGAGGATCTGGCAGTCCGAAACAGCAATTCAATTATTACATTGCGGCTATGAACACTGTGCCTTTTTAACAAATAGACAGCCTTTTCATGTAATAACACTCTTCACCATGCTTTGCTAATCGCAGGTACGCCGATGACCTGAAGCAGACAGAGCACGACAACGCCGTGGAGTTCGCCGTGGAGGCTTACGAACTTTCTGAAGCCGAATGTGATATGCCGTCGCGGCATTGCTCGGTGCCGACTTAGGCGGCCCTTGAAGACTAGGCGCGCATACCTGGCCCAAGAAAATCCCAACGTCGACTGCCGATGTCGCGCTGTTCATGCCACAACGCCAACTGTGCACCGACCGCTCTCAGCTTGGAAATACGACTTCAACAGGCTGTGCTTCTACCAGATGTGATAACGAACGACGGGTGAGGAGGTGGACGTGCCGTTGAAAAAGATTGTGCTCGTTCGTGCACACATTCGACGGGATGAGAGAAGGTCCAAGGTGCGGAGCGAATCATACGACGGCAAGAATGACACATCAACTGGGCTGCAGCCGATCTGTGCGTGGAGGTGATTTCATAACTGTGAAGCATCTCATTGGTATCTGATATTTGTTCACGTGCTGAAGAAATGAGCGAAGCCAGTGCTGTTTCTCTTAAGATTTTTCCTTTTCTTAGTCTCCGCGCAATCACAATCTAAGATCGTTTCCGGGAAACTAGCCGCGGATAATTTACCGCATGTTCGTTCACCTCGCTTGGTTAGCCTAATCAATATCTCTCCTCTCAATATTGTGTAGGCAGCAGCATGTTGATGCATAGAGTTCTTTTCTGCCATATTTAATATTCGGGTGTTGTTTCTCTCTTTTCTCTAAGTTTCCGAACAGTGAGAAGTACCTGGGCTGCTGACTGGAATCATAGAGGCGCATAACAGTCGCGACTTTTTAAATTGCAGTATGCTTTGCGTGTCTGCAGTTATAATAATTGAAAATGAAGTATTTTGGTTCTCTAATGACATTTCTTGAAAATTAAAGCATTAGCATCATTGTGAGGGACGCTGCCTTCAACCGCACCACTGTTTGCTATCATCAAAAATTTGCCTATGGCCACAATAGTATGTCCGTTGTTTCCCTACAGTCTATGAAACTGCATGGCTGTAAGTTTGATTGTTTAGATAAACAGTTTTTACTGATCAACATGAACGGTGAATACTTCGGCGCTATAAAAAATAAAGGAATAATATAGTCAAAACTGATCCCCTGCAGGCTTGCTTGTACCTTCACACCATATGAGAGGCAAATTACACTAGCCAAGAACTGCCTCCCCCCACTCTCCAAAGGAAGAAAAGCCCTCACCTCAAAGACATTTTTGTCACCTTCATCGCGAAGACTGCGAACGCTCGACAGTGCCCCCGTGGTCCAGGATTTCTGTCGTTGGATACCTGATCTTCTGTTGAAGATTTTTAGCGGCCGTCGGGCATTGTGTTCTTTACTGTTGTTGCTGTGACATATTTCGTTTGAAGGGTGTGATTACTAGAACTGAGAAGGGCTATACATATTTGAGAAGCAAGAGGTTGTTTCTATATCATGTTTAACTAGTACAGGTGTGCGTGTGTTAAAGATTGTGCGATTATCTAAAGAGGAAAAGCAATGCCACAATGTTTTATACGCCTAAGCCGAGAAAAAAGGTTTATATTTTGAATCTTTATGATAATAAATGCTGTCTTCAAGACACTTCTCCAGCGTACAGTTTTTTTCTTTCAATGAAGGGTACTCGCTAAAGCACTGGCATAGAGGGTAATTTACATATTATAGAATTATCAAGCGGTAATTTGTGTGCATGCTTGCGAGTGATACCATAATATGGTAGTTTCAGGAGATGACCAACCTTGAGGAAAGGGAACTAAGAGGGGCTGATGTCATTCAACAGTTGGTCACGACGTCAATTTTTCTTTGCTCAATGTGGGCTGAGCTTTTCTAGCAAACATGAGAATTCCCACACGCCTAAATTCATCAAAATTTTAATTTTTTACAAAAGCCAATTATTATTATTATTACATAATCGTGCACTCCGTTTGTGATGCTATTACTTGCAGGTATTGAAGTTACGCAAGCTAAGGTCTAACTCTTCACATGTGTTTCAAGATTCTCCCAAGGCATGATCGACAGAAGACGCCACATTTGATCCTGCAGCTATCTTAATACGCTAACTGTTCCCATAATGGTTGTAAAACAGTACCGCACAACTTTTCTTGACACCTGAGGGCGGCGCTGTATTTTATAAGCGACGACAAATGGAAGCTGTCAACTTTCTGAGAGATCTATGCCAAAATTCTGTTTTTTGGCATATGAGCTGTTCGTGCTTAGGAGAACTGCAAATGCATAAAGCTCGTCAATACACATTGAATCTAATACGCACAAATTAAAAATGTTAATCATGAACTTTCAGATTGTATGTTTTTGTCTTATTATAAAAACACACAAAAACACTCATGATTCGATATCACAAAGATGAGAGAAGGAAAGCCGTGCTTTCGGTCCGGTTGTCCGACGCCAAGAACGTAAAGGAGGACCGTTTTGTGTTCGATGCATAGAAGGTCAGTTAACATAGCATTCTAGCAGCCCACGCGTCTAAAAGTGTTTTGTGACACCCTTTTGCGTAACACTCTTTTTTGTTGTCTGTGTGGACTGCGCTTAGGATTTGCGCAGCGCCGCGTCAAGAAGAGGAGCAGCAAGCCTTGGAAAAATTCTTTTGAAATGTGATTTTTTATATCGTCCTCAGCTTCGGCCACAGGCAGCATTCATTGTTGATTAACCTGTGGATCTATAAAGTGCGCATTGAGGGTAGGTAAAATTTTGGCGAAAATGCAGGAGCGGAACTGTTAGAAAAACAGTCTTGCAGTGCTTCCCCTTCGAAAAACTGCAAATCTCGCTATTGTAAGCGTGGCACTTTGAACGAACAGTCATTATGCCGTGACTGCCTTCTTGATGCATGCACAGGAACTCATCAGGGAAGAGAGCAGCGATATATACTCGCTCACGTACACGCACTTTCACGTACACGCACACTCACACGCATACACAGACGCACACATGCACACCCTGATGCATCTCCAGCACGCACATATGGTCATATTCTATATTTCTCGTTGGCGTTCAGGCTTCGCTTTTTTGTATGATTTAACAGAGAACGTCTCATAAGTTTTGAATTCGAATGAGATTTTTTTTTAGATAGAATATGTGAACATCTTCTAGTGTATCGAGTGCTGTGATAGAAAAAAATATCGGACAGGCGACGTCTGTCGGATTGATATGTGTGCTGCCACGAGGTATATACCCAGTCCCGCCCGTTAAGCGCAAGTACATGATGCCCACTTTGTGCTTATGAGCCGAATAGAGACACCTCACAGAGTTGCTCTGTGGCAAAGTTGGTATGTATCTTTATAAAAAACTTCACATGATAATGCACAATGCACACAGAACGAGAGGCCGTTCCTGCCTTCTTTGTTGTATAGTTGGCAGTCATAGCTTTTCTAGCCTCTCCGAAAGTCCCGCGACTGCTTCGGCGTTCATATGCTGGGATGCGAACTTACTTAGAGACATGTTTCGAGGCAAAGAAAAATATGTCCTTAGGGAAGAAAAGATAGCCAGAGGTGCTCATAATGCGTATGTGCGTTTATTCACCAAATTCCGCAGGCACCTCTTAACCAACTCATACCGTTCTTGCTGACGTAGTAAAATAAATTTGATCATATAAAGTATGCTTTTATTGAAGCAGAACCGGTATTTTAAGATATTTCCCGCATTACTGCATTGACTTTTTGTTATATCTTTACTATAGCCGCGCTTTTACACCTTCCTTAGCCATTTAAAATGTCGGACGGTAAATGCACCGCATTCTCAAATATTCTCTTTCGCTTTGCACCCCTTCTGATATGACACATTATATTAAACTGTGAGCGCTAAATGAGCAGCAGTATTTAATATGTACTGCGTACACTTGTGACTAGTAGTCTTTGTGTGCTGCATCAAAACCTCAGCAGCAACATCAACCGATCATCTCTATTTTTTTATTTCTAACATCATCGCTTCAGTCCGGATATGCTCCAAAGCAACAAACGGTATAAAAACTAAAATGCATGACCCTCTAGAGATTGCAGTCCGCGGCAACCTTGACGTGAACCACAGGCGATTTTGCGCCTTCTCTTGTCCTGGTTTTTTTCGCGCTTGATAAAGCACATTCAACAAGCATGCGAGGTGTTCAAAGGCAGCGCCAAACTAGCAGAGTTAGAGCCCAGCTTGCCATCCAGCAGAGCGTCTATTGTTCGAAGTTGACCCACCGCGGAAAGGACAAGAGCAGGAGGGTGAGCGCCCAGAGCTGCCAAGAAATGTAGGTCGCCACGCTTCTTTGCATGAGCAGGCCTGTCTTGTAAGCGCGAGTGGGATGCCTCTATTTTGACGCAAACCTTTTCCTTTGTTTGCCTCGCAGTAGCCGCCTGAACGAGTCGATTGACCTTGCGTTGACAGGGCATACATCTCGTATATAGCCCCTGAAAGTAGACATCGCCTAATATACGCATGCTGCCCTGATTTGTTTTTATTTTTACGCTCTGAGCGAAAGCTGCGACCGTGTTGCTCACGCTTTTTTCACTGGGAAAGTGCGCTCCGCTGTCGTCATGAACCCCGCCGCTCCCGCAAATTTTCCGGTAAATGAAAGACATTGCCGGAGAATGCACGCCTAATTGGTCGTGGATGATTGATGACCCCGGCGGTTCCCGGAAAGTAAGCTCGAGCCGAGTTTTAGTGTAGCTGTCGACGACGACACGGCTCTCCTTCTGACCCCCTTCTCACAGAAGTTCATACGGCGAAGTTCTCCCGACTGGCAAAGTATGTTGTCATGCGTTTGGGGCACCTGCAGCAAGTTGGAGACTTGAAACGACTGTCATTATTTTTCGAGGTGTTCTTTATTGTGTGATTGCTTCTTGAGCTTGGTTGTGCGTATTAAAATGCAACTAGTAACAAAAATTTGCATTGCAGATAACGTACGGAAGGCAAGGAAGTATTTTCGGATCACTGCGCCCTCTGTTAGACTGCAGAACCAGAGGTGGCCAAACTTAAAATTCACGTCCTGATAGTAAACCAGAAACTGTTCTTTACTTTCCTGATATATATGTAATGTAGATTGATATTATAGTCGACGGCTTCTCGGCGCTGACTGATGGACGGCACACAGACGTTGCGCTGAAGAGGAAATTGAACTTTGCATAATCTCCCACAACGGTACACAGGACCACGCGTACGCATTATACAATAAACTAGCACCCAACTAGCGTAGCTGATGCGGCTAGCACTTTACTCATTGCGGCCTCATGCACGACGCCAAGACTAGTCTATCTGATAGAGCTGACATGTAAAGTGCGCGGAATCCCCTTTAATGGGCGCGCCTCAATTCCTATATGCATGTGCACCAACACTAAGCTCATGTCCGCTTCGCACTCTCTACGGCTCTGGACCCTCTGTCTCGAGATCAGTAACGTGAGGGGAGCTGGGGGTGGCTCAGATGTAGTAGCTTATGACACATATATACAGCCGAACAGGTATGCACACCCTTTCGTTGTAATTCTAGCTCTGCCGCAGTCATGGATTCTTTTAGATTCTTTTCTGAACTGGGTGCTTTGGTGGGGCTCGTTTATCAAGAAAACATCCGGCATCTTCAAACAACAACAAAAATGATTTGCTATACCTCTGTGGCAGACTTACACGGTGATTTTTTTTAGCGCATTAGCTGTTTTGGCCTAGTTTCTCCGGTTTCAGGTAGCCGTACGTGTCGGCAGGGTCCTATGCATAGGCACGAGATCGGTTCGCAATGACCGAGGCATGCAGGCAGCCTGCAGGCAGCATGCAGGCAGCCTGTGCCTGGCGCCTCGTATTTTCTGCGTGCCGACAATGAGTCCTGGACGGGGAACGAGCAAGGCTCCGCAAAACACCTCGAAACGCAAGCTTCATGAAATTCATTGAGCTCGCCTTGAGGAGTTTTGACCCCGTTTGGCCAATCGTCCTCTCTGAAGAATTAAACTTCAATGTCACGCTTAACAAGCAATGCGTCGACGACCTCGCATCAAGGGACTTCATCCTGGAAACCAGTCTAACGCTGTCGACAGCATCACGAAACGCATGCACCGAGGAAGTTTGCAGACAGGGCTGTGTATAAACGATTACTCCCATGTGCAAGCACGTCCCTGGCCACAGATAATGCGTAATAAGCTTGCAGGAAGCGATAAATTCAGGCGAGAGCCAAAGAAGGCTATGGCTGAGCGCAGTAATTCCCATCCTCGCCATTCAGTACTACTCCACGAAGTCATTATCACCACCAAAGCAACCGCTATCAAATTCGTTATCCATTATGTCATCATTTCACCAACTATTTCGCAAACTGATTACCGGAGATGACTCGTCGTACCACTCTAGTACGCACTAGTTATTTTTTTTCTGGGCACCGTCTGGTACGAAAGCTTTGGCCTTAATTTTGCATCGGAGTCTCGCAGGCTTAGGAGTACAATCGCCTGACTTTACCGACAACTGGAACTAAAAGAAGTTCGAAGTAAAATATGCGAGGAATTCTCAGCTAAAGAACATGTCCATGACAACGCTGCTAAAAGGTGAGAGAGTGCGAAGTGACATGTGTCTTCGGCACGCCTCTGCTTTTATGCGCTGTGGCCGGAGACTGCATCGAGTGCAGCAAACAGAAGGCGCCTTTTTTGCGATCGACAGAGCGTTGTTTTTTTCTGTCGCTCATTTCCGCCCCTTCGCTTCCCCACCGAGACAAGGCGCCGCAAGAGCGAGTGGTGTGTGGGGAGGAGAGCGCTGCTCATTGGTATTCGGGCAGCGGAGGCATCGACGCTGAGCCAAGGGTTTGTATTTTGATGAGCGCATCATTGAAGGCTCGATTGCTTGCTGCTCACGAGACCGTGCGCCGAAACCGTCGCCTCTATGAATGGTAAGAAGTGCTCCCACCGCAGAGCCGCACTTGTATCTGGAACGCGAGTGTTGTGGTGGAAGACACTGAAAATAGCTCCAGAGTTGGCAGCGATGATGTTTTTGTAGTTGTTATACTTGTGTGGCTGCACCTAAAGGTGTGTGTTGTCTTTTAAATAGTGAATGCTGGCAGATGCCGCTTTTGTTGTGTCGGTGCCACTGAGTATCTCATACTCTTTTTTTCTCGTTTATGACAAAAAGTTCTAGCCGCTAAAAATTTTTTTCTAACGATTTGCGCGTTGCGTTTCAATAATCGGGCACATAAAATTATTAAATGTACAATCACCGCTCAAGCACTAACACGTGGTTTATTATCTTAATAAAAGAAACATGCTTGCATTATACAGCGAGGCCGGCTGTTCCTTCATTTATATAGTGAGACGATTATACAAAATTAAAAAATGAAGGAAAATGGCATCGAAATAAATTATAGCCTCGAGCTATCCTTATGCCATAGCTGTCAGCAGAGGCTCAGCGCGCAAACTATGCACACAACGGCATGTCCTATTACAATTTATGACAAATTCAAGTAATAGGAAAAATTATCACCGCAGTAGGCACACTGTAGCAATAAAAAAAATTAGTCCGATGATTTAGGGCAACCCCCCAAGCAGGAGATTATTTGTAATACGTAAGTAATTAGTCACTAGCATCCATCCAAGCCCAGCCTTAAGGCTACAAAGGAAAGCTATACAGCTTGCACAGAAACTTCGTAGAGGAATAAAAATTCGTCCAGTTCTCTCGCCACCCCCTCTCCTCAACGGATCATTGATCATCAAGTGACAAAAATCCTCCCTGTGCGGTAAAGCCCTCTGTGGCCTTTTTCACAGTGTCGCTGTCCAAGCTCAGCCTGGCGGAGTCTCAAGGCGCAAGCTGCTTTCTCAAGGCCTGATGGTTGTCAAGCCAAACTCCAAGCTGGGCCATACGTTGTACCCGTTTGAGGGAGCCCGTCAGTAACCGCTGGAAGTGAAAATTCAACTGCCACTTTCTCTGGAGGCTGTGCGCATTTCATTTGTAACATTATGGCTACGCTTTGGCGGATTGGCGGATGCTAATGCTCACACCAATGTGGAATAAAAGAGACGCATCCACCGTAACACACAAAGGACGAATAAAGGTGACTGTGAAATCAAAATCTATCGACGAAAACTTAGTAGTGTGCACGACAAAAAGGTGACCCAAAATGAGGCCGCGCCTAATTCACAAATGCGTGAAGAAAACAAGAACCTCTCATTCCCTTACTGTTCATTTACGTTGCTAAGCATTGGCACGATGGAATAAAGAGGCCATAAAAGATGTGCTGACGGTATTCGTTTCGGCAAAAACAAAACTAGCGCCTGTGGTATCTTCTTCCTGTCGTCCCTGTTTTCAGCGCTACTACAATGTTCTCACAATCTAAAAGCCAACCAGCCCAGCTTTCGGCCTTAATTCCCAGATCACGTCATTAAGGTCAAGAGTCTCGAAACGACCTATCAGGGAGCACAACAAAATTTTAAATACCCCGAAATTCTCTGATTCGTCAAGAGAGGTCACGCCCTCTTGTGATGACACCGGGGCAGGTGACAACCTGACTCGGTGGCCACATTACCTTGTGCAAATTTAATCTGTATCCCTCCATCTGTAATTACTTCAGTTATTGTCCAACTCTTTACTAACTGTTTTCATATCTTTGAACTGCATCTATTGCGTTTATTGCTGAAAAACGCTTTGTTAGCTTCTTTCTGTTGTGTTACAGTGTTGTACTTCTGTATTGTACCTGAATTGTTCACTCGTTTCTGTTTCCTTCCGCCATACCATGTTTTGGTTTTCCGGGGCTTTGTCAAGCTGTTTGTACAACTTTTAGCCCGGGCGGCCAACCAGTGGCTGGAAAATAAATTTGATTTGGTTTAGATAGTAAGAAAACTGCCCGTCTTTGCCAAATTGAATGTAATTAACACCTAAATGTGAGGAGGCGCGTGACACGGGAGCCCGGGATGAGAACCTGGGTCTCACAAACCCCGTCATCGCACGCGCATCGCTTAACCGCTGTATCACTGCGCAAGTAGCGCTATGAGGACTGGCAGCGATCTATGAATGCGATTTAGAGGGTGGTGGTGGCGTCATCAACACCAGTAGACCAATCATAGGGCAGCATCGAATTAGAAAAAAATATGAGGACCTCCGAGAAAATAAAAGTTGGCCTAGCGCCTCAAATTCAAAACACCAAAATTTAGGAGGAAAGCCCAACCCACACAATAGAATAAAGTGTATTAGTGGGTCGGATTAGTATAATTCAATATTATTATGCAAGAAAAGCTACTCGAACATTCCAGAAGCTGGTAGCTTATGCATACAATATAAGTTGAATGGAACCTGTTCCAACAAACGCTTTGGCAGGAAAAATCAAAAAAACAACACCAGACTAAATGCTATCGCATTCTCTTCTTTAAGAATGTGGTTAAGAAGGCCCCGCGTGTTTTTTACCAGAGTGGTTTATATTTTGTTGTATCATGTCATCACGTCCAATGGCGCGCAAAATCGAACGGTACACCACTTCTAACAGAACGCAGAAGACAGTCGCACTCGCACTCGGCGACTAGCCATGAGCGTCCTTACCTCGAGAAAACAGAGACGGAAAAGAAAAGTGATTGCAGCACTCGAAAGCGCCTGGCGCCTACTAGTGGTTATCCCCCTGCCTAGGCTGTGTGATACTGTTCTGCCAAGGTCATGAGCTGGCCGCGCTACAAGTGACCAAACGCGTGCCAAAACCTATTGCCAGAACTTTGCGAGTGAAAGGAGCCCTGGGAATGGAGGGCACATCATAAAGAACTAGAATGGAACCAAAACTCATATTTAGTTTAAACAAGAAAAGTAAGGTATTTTTGTCGTGTAATAATTAAACGTGATTCTTTTTTCTGTATTAAAAAAATATGCTTGAAATTTCTTTGTAGTGCTAAGATTGTAGCTTGTCACAGCTCTCCCTCGTGATCTTGTTCACGAGCCAGCCAGCTGAGCACATGAACAACGCCTTTATGAAACAAGATCCACGTGGAAGCCTTTTTACGTGCGGATAGATAGCAGCGGCGGTTTAGCGCTACCGTTTTGTCTTTGTGTAGCTTTTTTGAACGTGTCTGCGAACAACGGGAGTTATCTGTGTCAAACATTTCCGCATTTCGCTGCGCTGGTTGTCGTTAAGCTTGTAGTGACAGCAAGGTGAAGGCGACGAGTGAACGCATAAAACTGCATCTCCTCGGACTGCCCGATGATTATGCGGCAGCGCCTAAAACTTCAGCCTCCCGTGGACGTCGTGGAATGTAGGGGCTTGTTCTGCGCAACGATGCACGCCTGCAAGACCGGCCTCTCCCTCAGTCGCTTCAACATTTAGGCCTAAAGGTAAGGCTTTTTTTGCTCTCAGGTCGCGCGTCGCATTGCGCAGTAAAGCCTTCCGTCCGTTTCCTTTGATGCACGTTCCGGTCTCTGCGTCGCATTAACGCAGAAGCGTTGCCTGAATGTGCTCAAGAATTTATTACTAGCGGATTCGTATGTGAACTGTATTTTTACATGGACGTATTGAACGGTGAAGACGCTCTTAATCTATAGCATTTCATGCGGCAGTTTTAAAAGGGCCTCCTACGGAGGGAGTGATAACCCGTTGCCTGTCCGTAATGCTTCGGTTTTCGTCGTCAAATATGCTGCTCGCAGCGGTGTAATAAAACACCCATATGCATAAGGACGCAATGCAACCAGGGTACAATTAGTAGACGATTAGGTTTTCGCTTTTGCCCTGTAAACTTTTCGCGTTTTCGCTTGCGTTGACATCTCTCAGCGTCCAGTAGAACGAGAGTAGAAAATTTAATCACGCAAAGCATGAAGTGTTGTTAGCTCGAGGAAACAGAAAAGTCACACAGATGATTAGGCGCCAGAGCAGCTATTTTTTGTGTGGAAACCAAGCCGGTTTTGTATTTCCTATCGGGGAGCTATCATTTTTTTGATTTTCCGCTCTCGTTATCTTGTAGGCGTTTCTTTTGACATTGAGAGTACATTGTGGCCCTTTTATACTGGGCCCACGTTTCGTTTGCATACGGTCTACTCAGGTCCTTTTACTGTCGCCAAGGTGTACAATTCAAGGCTTCACAGCAAGTGAATGGAGTGTAGTCGCCTTCCTACAATTCAAGATTTCATGTTTTATTTAGCGACGCCTCACAGTGCACAATACTGAGTAAAAAAAAAAAAGCGTGGCTTTCGATGCAACACAACTTCCTTTGGAGCACCCCTTTGTATTCTTAGTGATATTCACGCAATGCAATTCACTTTTTTGCGCGGTCGCATTCACTTGAGGACCCTATTGCCTCCGGAAGAAAAAAAACCGCACCGTCCCTTTACATGACGTGAAGAAGGTAGAACGCTGCTCTGAGTGGGCTGAGAACACGGTTCACAGCCGTTACTTTATGTCGACTTAGCAGTGAAAAGTGCTGAAAAGTCGGCTTAAGAGTAACAGCGACGTTTTTCTGCCACCTTACGCGAGCACCGTTCTATCTTCTACGCCCTTGGACTTGTCTTTTGTCTTTCATATACAGGAAAAAAAAATCTGTCTTCTTGCCAAAAATGTCATCATGACGTCACAATTTTTCTTCAGTTGTTATTTCGGCTCTTCTGCCAGGTGGCGCCAGAAGACAATGCCTAGCTTTGTCGTCACGCTGGTGCTCTAAAAGACTTTTGCTTCCAGTTGATCTCACTCTGCGCGGCGCTCAACACTGCAAAGGCAGTGCAATTGCCTATAGCATGATGATGGTTTGATTTCTACACCTCCGATTTGAAAGAAAAGCAGCGAAAGGGATTGTGAGAGCTGCGGTGCCGCTGGAGTCTCTAATTGTTTTGATGGCTTTGCTCTCTTTGGCACGCTTGACCAAAGGCATGCCAAACCTGCACAGTGAATTAAAAAAAAAAAACTAATATTTTTCTCGCCTGCACCGTGTTAAGTCCTTGCGACATGTTGGAGCCAATCACTCGAGGCGGCCCTCATTTCAAACTATGAATTCGCAGTCACTCGATGTCGTTGCGTGCCATGTGTGTAAGACTATAAGTGTGTTTTTCAGCGCTGTACAACAGTCTTTGCGCTCCGTGTTTCTCCTTTTAGTTTGGCTGCAATGTTCTCCCTTAGACTGTACACAATACAGCGACGTGTAACCCGCTCTACCGATTCATCACAGAGCATTGTTCTGCAACCATAGGGTATCCTGAACAGATCAATGCCTGAATGTGCTCAAGAATTTATGTGCGCCGCCCCTCTTATCGCTGATGCGTGCAAAGCGAAGTGCTTCAGTCGACAAACATTTAGCGCACAAACAGACGAGGACGAAGAAAGAATACGTGACACGCAGGAGCGCTAACTTGCAACAAATGTATTGTGAGCCTCGAAGCGGAATACAAACTAATTGTTGCCCGGCATCACGCAGGCGCAGACGGTGAACCAGTCAGTGGTGACGCAATCATTGCAGTTCCGTTGATGATAAAGCGATCGACGGCTTGGACAGTCATCCCCTAACCCATCTATCAAATCTGCCTCAATGATCTCACGGGTTAGTTGGCATCTGCTTCTCGCGACCATGGTGCATTCTTTGTAAAATGGCACGCAGCTCAAGTTTGCATAGAGATATACACTTTGGCCGGAATTCGGTGCATCACTGGTGTCGTCACAAGGATCATCAATGGCTTCGCGCTTACTACAGTAGGCATCAAGGAACCCTGCGCATTTTTCCTTCACATTTCTACAATTTTCACGGAAGCGGTCGTTCAGACACCTCAGGCTTGTCCGATTTTTGTCTTCCCACATGAAAACGGTAGACTCTGCACGACCGATTCCGCGCTTTTCACGAACTTGAACTAGTGCCGCTTCTTGCACACAAGGTTGTGAGCGGCGCCGGGATTATGTTTCTGGAGCTTGTCGGGAGCGTGAAACACCACTAGGACATTCGCCCTTTGCCCGATCTTATTTAGCCGATCGGAGAAGCCGTGAATGTCCGGAATCACCGTAATCATATGCTTCCCAGCTGAAACCTGGGAGGCGCCAGGCTGTTTTGACAACTTCTGTTTCAGAACGCCTTCAACAACGCTGACTATTACATAATTAGGATGACCAGAAGCAACCAACCAGAGGGTTTGCACCTCGAAACTAATAGCCATTAGCTATAGGGAAGACTTGTTCAAGGTGTTCAAAAGGCATGATTTAGCTATGCCCCTCTTGACAAGTTTGGAGTGAGCAGAGTGGTACTGGAGCAGTGGCTTACTGGCGCGTGGCTCTTACTTCCAGTAAACCCGTTCGTCCTGAAATAAAAGTTTAATATGAAGGAATTTGATGTTGTTCAAAGCATCTTGTGGCTTATTTCTAGCGGCGCTAAGTCTGCGCGTACGAAGCTTAGTGTGTTATTAGCTTCGTACGCTCAGGCTTAGCGCCGGTGCCGGAGCCCACAGTCACAACATGGGTCTGTGGGTGTGTTTTAAAAATAAATCTTCTACGAAATGGTGCTGGCCTATGGCTGACGCAGGCACCTTGTGTAGCCAGATATTCATTGTCGGGTGAAGAAATAGCTTTACTTGAGGGAGAAAACCTTCGTGAGAAAGGCGTCGTAGTCCAAAGTATTGCCAGGGGCTCCCTTCGTTTCTCTTCTTCTTTTTGACCTGAGTGACTGATGGCATTTCCGGTCTTTGAAAGTGGCGCATCTATTGATCAGAGAGCGCCGGTGTCAACACGTCATGGAAATGACGTGACTGTCCCCAATTTGCCGGGGGGCTTGAATGTTGACGGATTTTGAAACGTTCATTTACGATTTTGTCAGAAATGAGAGCGCCTTTGCACGTTGAAATATTGTTCGTAGGGTTCCCGAGGAATAATCTAACTTTATGTCTGATATTTCTCTTTTGTTGGTCTTTTATGTAACAAATATTTTACAAAGAAACTAAACATTTGGTATTAGCTTGTTCATAGGAAGGAAAAGGTTATTCAAATGAGTGGCTATGTTCATAGCAAGAAAAGATTTCACTAAGTAGCTAAAAACCTACCACAAATGGACCTTCAGATATTTTTTTACTGCGAAATAAATGCGGAATAAAAAGTCCGGTAATCGAAGAGCGCACGCTAAATCACAAGTTTTGTTTTGTAAAGCTGCAAAAAAAAAACCTCTCTTCCCTTTAAAGGCCTCGCCTTTTAGGAAACGCAGTTCGCGAGCCATGGTATCGTCCGACGAGTGACCCACCCACAGTCAGCATAAAGCACATCGGTTTATTCAGGACCACCCCAACGCTTTGAAACGAGGCACAGCAGGGAACGTAGGGACGGATAGCATGTAGTCCAGGCTCTCGAGGCTTCATTGCTCAGACTACAACAAAAAATGCGCTAAGACCTGAGGGCAGAAAAACAAACTGAGGTGAGCTTGATGAGACACAAAAAAAAAACAGGCTGCTCGCGTAGCAAACAACATCGTCAACCCATAAGCCACATTAATGTTCACAAATATTCCTTGTTTCCTTCAACTATCAATTACTGGAATAAACTACCATCCACTGTTGTGAACTGCAGCACAGTAGAATCTTTCTTACAACATGTTAGTCACCTTGATCCAACATTCTCACCGTGATGCTTCTGTAATAATGAAACTGTTTTGTGTATTTATTTTTGCATATACCTGTCTCCCTTGTTGAATCTACTAGTGTAATTTTTGTGCCTTGTATCCACTCCTGCATGGGCCCGAGAAGGGCTTGCAGTATTCGCAAATAAATAAAATAAAATAAATAATTATTCGGAGACGCCGCTTCTATCCTCCGTCTTGCTGGTAAGGTGCCGCCCCGTCTTCCGTGTACCACGCGACCGCTCGTGCTGGCCGCCAAAAGCGTTACAGCGGCCCTGCAGCGCTCTCTCCAGAATCCCTCCGGCACGCTGATTTCGCCGTCCTTATCAAGTCATCGCACAGCAATCACATGCCACATCTCGCGAGCTGTATAGCTCTATCATGCGCAGTTGTGCTGCACCCGTACGCAACTAGATGACTGGAAGAGGACACGCGCAGTTTAAGTGGACAGAAAGGGGCCGCAGAGCCCCACTATTTCTGTTCAATATTTCATGCTTATCTCACTAATGGCGGTGAGTTTTTATCAGCTCTTGTCACGCACACCCGGGAAAATGTAGTATTACGGCGAAAGCCCTTAATGGCTCATGCTCGCGTCCGTCCGTCCGTCCATCCCTTACGCTCTTCAACTCTGCGAGGAATAACCACTATCCTTCCATTCCGCAGCCGAGCGTGCTAACGACCACGTTACTTCCTGCCAACGCATATGTAGTTCTCCTTGTCTAGGACGCTGGAGAGTGTTTGCGCAAAGGCGTCAAATCAGACGGATGACTCCCAAACGCCTTCCAGTGTCTCAAGCATTTAAAATTCACAAACAGTTGTGTACTTATTTAACATATTAACCACACATCAGTGACACAATCAGCAACACCGCCCTTTAGGTGAACAAATTGCGCCCCTGAAATTTTGCATCCCTGGTTAATATTTTCTAAAGGAGCCCAAAAGGTCAAATAATTAGTTTTTTTTTTGTTCTCACGTTGTAAAGTTTTACCACAATTTGTTAGCTTTCAAGTTAATTAGAAACATTGATTTCTTCTCTTAGTTTTATTTGTTTCGATTTCATTTCTAAATTAACGTTTTCATCATCTTTAGCCTGGCGTCTCCACTTGCCACGATTATGTGGCATTATAAGCTCCTCATTTTAAACCCTCGTTTATTCTACCATTAGTGGCTTTCTTGTTAAAATATTTCTTAACATTTGCCCTCAGCAACCCGGGGTTTATTTTTAAATACCACCCGGTTGCTGCTACAGACCGAGTCTTTTCTTTACTACTGTATTGATTTATCTGTTGTGAAACATTTTTTTGTTATTCCGATGCCTGCAGCGCCCGTTGAGGACATGTTTGTAGCGGGAATACAAAAGAAAATTCTGAGATCACAGTGTAAAAAAAAGCAAACCATAAGCACATTAAGATCTCAAAATAAACTGTTACTAAAGGAGCGTACAGAAACCGTAAGGCATAGTAAAAATAAAAACTGATAATGATGACCCATGGTAGCACATAAAACAAGATTGTACATAGCAGATGGCATGAAAAACAATAACATTAACAAGAGACAGGAGGCATTCTTATGTAAGAACAATGAAGTAGAACAGCGAGAAAAACGTGGTCCAACGTGGTACCATGCGGCGCTACAAGTGTACTTAAGAAAAAATCCTAAACGTACTCATTTTTGCTCATGTTTCTGTGTATTTAGCAACCAAGCTTCTCGCATTCGATGCCCTTAGAGGTTTTAGCGCTGAAGCAAGCAGAAAGGAGAACAAATGTCAAAAACTAAAAACATTTGTCACGTATTCTATCGAAATAAGATATGCTGTAAATTATTGGAGTCATGTCTCCACTAAGAACGTTCCAAGGAAGTGATTCCCTGCCGTCTTCGAATAGGCAACACACACCTCACGCACAACTTCATGCTATCAAAACAAGACAAACCTGCTTCCGAAGAATGCAGACATGTACTTACGGTTAACCGCATTTTATTCTCTTGTGCGAAACTGCAAAAAACTAAGAAAAAAGTAGTTTATTCAATTTTATAACGAATACATTCCTTTTCATCCAACACTTTTTAGGAGATAGCGCAATTTTTGACATGTCTTGCGTTTCTAACTTTTTTAGCTAAGCAGGATTTCTTGACATGCTTTAAATTCTCACTAACTACTTTGCTAACTTTTGGTAGACCTCAGGCACTCCTTTAGTCCTGAGAAGAAAACCGAAGTTTTTATTTGATTGGTTGGGAGCTCAAGATCTTTGCTCATTCAAGGATAGCCACGGAGGATGCCGGACGTTCTTTAAAGATTTTACCATTAGCCATTTCTAAATTTCTGTTCCTCTGTTTACACTAGATATTACAAACATTTTAGGCCCTCTAGACCATCGATTGTTTTCCACATTTTTTTAATAATTCGCAGAAAATGTTTTCTGTACATTGTGCTTGCCGCATAATGTCCTTATCTGCCTATGTGCCATTAAACCCGACACAAGTCATCACAACGATCAAATGAAAATAAAAGGCATCGAGGGCCGGAGAAACAGTGGCACGATGTCAAACGCACACAGCACGTTGCGCGTGCAGGGCCGTTTTAGTCATCACTCGTGTCGGCGTGGATTGATTTTGGGAGCGCGTTTCGCAAGTTACGAATGCAAAGACTGCAGTTAGAAGAAGCGTGCTTTTCGCAGATACCAGTTTCAAATACTGCCGCAAGTTGAAAGCAAAGTTCAAAACGCTGCCGAGCATTTGGAAGCTTAAACTTCGAGCCAATGGAGACGCTGAGTGGCATTCGAAACAACCATCGAAATGAAACGGCCATGAGGCTGTGAGTGCAAACTCTTTGACGTGTGAAAATCTGCCAGCTGTATTCAAACCACTCGCTTGAAAAAAAACCCGGCTCTTTCGTCTTCTACTGGGTCATTTTGCAAACGCCGGTGTTGCTGACATTGGATCTTTTTAGTTTATGATGATATCTTTAACTAGGGGAAGCCAGTTGTGAAAGTGAACGCTATAACAAGCCGGTCTTTCATGAAATGCGTGTGCGCGAGTTTGCCCAGCCTAGTAACGGCGAACAAACCATACTAACGGCGCCAGCGCAGCGGCATAAAGGAATTGTAATATGAATAAAAAAATCTAAGTGGTTACGGAAGCCGGTTGCACAGGGCGCACATAATGGCGTCCTTTTAGCTAGTATTTCCGGAAAAGTACCCTCGACGTGCGGCAAAGTACTGTGCTCTGTTAATGGCACGAAGACCTGGAATAAAGCGACAGCCTCATCCTACTTTTACTTTTTTCCTCTCAATTTTCGAAAGAGCTCATACACGGTGTCTGTTCCAGAATCAGCCGGTCATCAAATACGAATAAAATATAACTAAATTAAACTGATCATTCCATTTAACCTGGACGAAAGAGTCCTGCAGAGCAGCTCTCGCGGGGTCTGTGTAATTAAATTGAATCTCGGAATTAGACAGTGGGATCAGTGGAACCAGAAATGGGCCGAAATTTCATTATATTACGCGGAGCATAGCCCGAGAGAGCTAAATCGCTCCAAAAGGCTCTTCCACGGCGCTGCACAGCAAATAACCGCACCGGGAAGCTGAGGTGCGCCCTAGGCCTTCCCGCAGGCTTGCCACCTCCCAGTGCTGAGGGCAAGTGATTGTTATCCAGTGGCCTCAAACGCGCGCAGGCACCACGTTGGTGCCACTCGTGCGTCGTTTATCGGTGGACACTAAAATCAACAGGACCAGTGATGCGCATAACACGTGTGAAAAATCACGTGATTGTTTGCGATGGAGACTGATAAGCGGGCGCTCAAGGCTGCTCCGGTGGCTAGCCGCTCCGCTATACCCGCCACTACCCGAGCCAGGACTGATACGCGGTGTTTATTATCCCCTGCCTACGATACTGAGTCGGAATTTTCGGCAGCTTTTTGTATTCATATGCACGTGCGTTTGAGAGAAGCGACACCGGCAGTTTACAATAACCACATTTTTGAATGAATTGAATTCGAAGCAGACTTTATTTGACTTTATTTAGTTTTACTTTACATTGCGTTACTGCGTGTACGTGTGTGTGTTTTTTTTTGGGGGGGGGGGGCAGGGGAAGCTACTATAGAACGCTGGAGGCTCGAGATTTCACATGACTATGACCTCATTTTGACACCACTTTGTGGAAAATAAGAACCACAGTTGCCTTTACTGCACACGGCTTACTTCGGCCACTCGAAGATGGATGATCCGTCGACGAGAGATTAGGTTGACCAAAGGCCTTTTTCCAATTAGTTAATCCCATTAGTATCTAGAGCCGAGCCGGGAAAAATCTTGTGCCCATTACAGAACTGGTGGGATGCGGAAGCTCTAAACACGAAACCTCCGCTTAGTTCGGAGAAGGCTAAAAAAATGACGTGACTGTGAGGTCACTGCAGACCGCAGTACACGGATACGAAAAGTAATGATGCAGATGTACAATGCATGCTCCATTAACCAAATCCTCAATGACAGATGCTAGGGTATGGTGATTTGCGATAGCCGTTGATAGGAAAGCGGTGCCAGTTTTTTAGTCAGATTTCTGGCAAAAAGGTTACAGTGCTGCGACTTTCACCGAAGATGAGCTACTGCCAGATGTAGCTGCTCTGAGCACTGCACCACTCTAAGTAAAGATGGCCTGCGTTTGCTGGTGCCACCTCACAACATTCACAAGCCTAATGGTATCAATCTGCAGATCTCTCTACACCGCTTGGACTGGATTACACTGGCTCAGATTTAGAGAATGCTTTATCTCCATTTATTTATGTCACTGTCAACACAGTTTCTTAAGAAGCACAAGCATCAATTATAACCTGTACTTTACATTTCGGTGAATAGTGCTTCCTGCGCTTTCAAGTGCGGAGTTCTCATCGCATTCCTAACGTCGCATATTGCGATTTAAAGTTTTGTACGGATGTTGCAGTTGATTCTTTGGCTGCACAGTTCTAACAGTGGTAGCTACGCTTTATGTTGTTACACAAGGTAACAACATAAGAGGCTCTGACAACCAAGTCCTTCCATTGTAAAGAAACGTCAGTTTTCTGTCTGATATATTTTCTTCCCGCATTCAGAGGAGCTCCTAATCTATGCTAACTGTAATAGACAAATTATGCCGACGGCCGACTATACATTAACTTCATATTACTGTCGTGTGTGATACTACGCCGAAAGAGCACGCATCAAGATACATCAGGAAATAGTGTATGCAGTGACAAACGTGCTCCAGTATCTCCCCATGAGTCTCGGTGCTCACTGTCCTCGAACATTCTTAACGGACGGGTGAAGACAGCGGCGATAAGAATATCAACGACAACCTCTAATTTAGCTTCCTCCTTCGTCAGATGGTTTTTTTATGACTTACTAAAGTCTAATGTCGTTTCTCGTGATTTTATAAAATCATATGAAGGAATTTCATGTCTCACAAGCTATCCAATAAAAGAGCCACGCTGTTGTTATTCAAAAAAAGTAAGTCATATAAATGAAGGAGCTATCCTGCCTGGGAAGGTGTTTTATAACTAAAGGTGCTCCTATGGTGGCGTTGAAATCACATTTTCATGTTCTATTGTCAGCATTACAGCGTTGGCGAGAGCTCGTGCGTCTCTTAAATGCATTCGGCACAATTTTGGTCCAACTCTGTAGTAGAATGCATTAGAATTATATCTCGAACGTTCTGAAGCCGGTCCATAACGAGCCATACTACTGCCTAAAGAAATATGTTTTCTCGCTTTTGCTGGAACATATTCTTGTATTATAATTTAAAGACTTGTCGGTTTGTTTTTGCTCTCGATCGTCTGCCTAAGCTGACGACAACCACATGTTTTATGTGAGAACTGCATACAACTGAGATGCTAACCACGCTTTCAGCAATGCGTCGCAAAACATATTGGCGCAAGTTTCTTTTATTAAAAAGCATGGACGACCACTGAAAGTGGGTGCCGCTCCTTCTGCAGGCGTTGCACAAGCTGCGCGGGGAGAGCGCAGAGAATGCTTCTATGTGGTAGTGATCGCGCACTAGTACTTTCCTCCCATGTTCCACTAAGAATGCATCGCTTCTTCAGCGTACAGCGTGCACATTTCCTTTTATTTTTTTCCTTGTTGCTATTCGTTCCGCTTGAGAGGAGGAAACAGCTCGTCCGTCAGCTTTGCACGCGAGAACATTTTCAAGTGGTTGCGTCACTTCCCATTGCGACATCTTTGAGCGTTGTGCGAGTGGTTTGCAAACTGGGAGAATGTTTTTTGCTACGATAAAAGCCGTCAATCATGTCAACAGTCCTGACGTAAACTGGAGTGCGTAGGCTGGCCACTAAACTGTCTTCGATGCTTGAGGCTGGGCGAGGTTAACAAAAGCACAGAACACCTACAGGCAGCGCCTTTCTACTGGGATGGGACGCTATGCGTGATAGGACTCCGCCCTAAATATCATACAAATCTGAATCATAAGCGTTAAGACCTGCTTTCGATTTGTTCAGTTCGGTATGTGCTTGCATCATGATTGCTATAAGCAGTTTAAAGTCTGTCTATTATCATGGGTTAGTAGATAAGTTATTATTAGTGCTGCACTCGCTCGTTGCTGCTTCGTATTGATCGCTGAACAGACATGAAAGGTGGTGCGTTCCTTCTCGTCTCGTATTTGTTACTGCTGCGCTGCAATTTTTTCAGTATGCAGAACCAACTAGCCAGTCACTATGTTTTAAACATTTGTTGCTTGCTAACACCCGGGACAAGAAGATACGTTTTCCCATAAAGAATGCGGAACGGCTGCCTTAGGGAAGTTTATAACAAAGTTACTAGCCAGGCGGGATTGCGCAGCCGACAGCATCTTTCGTGGCGGTCCTGGTAAGTTTATTCCACTCTATTATTTTCAGGTAATGACGAAGGTGTTTCAGTACTACGAGTGCCACTCACATGCAAAGTATTGAAATTACGTTGATACAGCGTATCTATAATTTCAAACTATCTTCTCCTCCAAATAAATCGAAATGTGCCTTTCTGGGTTCTTTACATTATGATGATGATGTTGCTAGGTTTTATGACGCAAGGGCACCTAATGCCAAAGGTCACCAAACACTTTGTTCTTTATATTACTCGGCGGACATGGAAGCACAACTCACCAAGATACAAACCCAATGGAGTTGCTTAAAGACTTTAAAAGCTGACGTTGCGCCATTCTCTGCACATGAAAGCAAGGCACGGGGCGTTAAGCGTATGCAAGCAAGCCTTTTGTGCTTTCCGAGTCCTAAAGCAACGATTCTTGCACGCCAGATATTGAATCTGTCAAAATTTTGGACAGGAGGTTTTATATATGCCAGTTTACGAAACTACAAAATGCAATTGCATAAAAACGAGCAGACAATTGCAAGAAAGCCTCTTGCACTGCCTCGTAATAAAGTTCACATGTTCATTTTATTCTTTAAAAAATAAATAAGAGTCAGGCACAAGTTCGCAAGAATCCATGCTACTTTTTTCTGGAGGCAAAATTAAATTTCCAGACAAAATATGCACCACTGAATTTCCGAGACGCCATTCGCATCGGTGCATAGACGCGAGTCTCGGATCACTTGCTCCCACAAAGTGCACTGGTGTGCAGAAAATGAAGTATGATGATTGCGACATCAAACGTCGAATCGCCTGGGTTGCTTTTTGCAGCTGCTGTTTCATCGCCCAAAGCAGAAAAGCGTAGCGACTGATGTAAGCGACAGATTGAAGCCAGTGTCTTTTAAACAAAGTACAGAGCAGCCAGCCCTTCGGCAAGTTTCCTCCAGTAGCACTATCAAAAACCGACGCTTACTTTCGCTTGTCGGGATGTGAACTTCGGGCAACGCTGTCATTCTGCTCAAATTCGAACGGTATTTGAAAATGCAAAACGCCGTCCTTGTTTCCATCAAGTCTCGTTGTCCGATAGAAATAAAAAAAAAACATTTGTTTTACTTTAAAGCGTTCGGGAAAATTACGAAGTGCACTTAAAAGTGCTTTCTTCCATTCAATGCTATAGCATTGACTTTTATTTTATTTATTTTTCTTTTTATTTCTTTTCTTCTTTTCTAATGACACACCTACTCATTTGCATAGAGTCGTAAGGCAACCGCGTCCTATGTTCACCTTTGTTCACTAAAAAGCAACGTGGTTTTGTTGGCTATGGGCTGCGCCTTCCCCTCTCGACTAAAAAGAAATTTTGTTTTTGTTTGATACCACAGTGACCTCATATTGGATTTTGGGACCAGTTTTGCGGTCAACGCAGGCAACGACTGGCTTCGTTGCAGCTGAGCCCTATGATGGTGTCGCAATAATAAATTTAGTTGTGAATTCTACATCCACTGCAACTTTTCTGAAGTGTAGCAAGAAGATTCTATATTACTGAGTGCGCAATTTTCGCCTGGTATTCTCACTTTAAGTGAATGTTTTGCACCAGAAGAAGTAGACTCTTGGTCCGCAATTATTTTTATATAGGCGTTCTTATACTCAGTTATTTTTTCACGTCTTGATCTTGGTGTGTAGAGCTGCCCCAAAACAATAGCATTCAATGCGGTAGGAATATTTTGTCGCAGTGCAGTGTGAAATACTAAAGATATAAAGAATTTTATTTTTTTTTGACGTCATCGATAAAATAATATTAACAGGCACTAGCAGCGCTCTTTTAGTGGAAATAAATTGTACCTGGCCGCAGGTGACGAAAAAATAAGATGTGTTGAACACGAAGCTTAATAATAATAATAATAATTGGTTTTTGGTGGAAAGAAAATGGCGCAGTATCTGTCTCATATATCGTTGGACACCTGAACCGCGCCGTAAGGGAAGGGATCAAATCATGCAACCCCGGCATGGCGCAAATGGTAACAGTTTTGTCGCAGACGTATAACAAGAGGTTGGACTTGTGGGTTCGAACTGAAAAAAAAAACGATAAGCATACGATGAATTCAGTTATTTCAACCAAGTTCTAATCGAAAAAGTTCAGCATTCTTGTGATGCAAAGCATAGTTAGCAGGCTATTGGGTGCGACTTACACTCAAAGTTTAAAATTAACTGAGTAGGGAAGCCAGGGGCGTGATGAAAGAGTAGTATTGTCGGATAAGCCGCACAGTTGTGCGCTTTGAGTTATTTTTCCTTTTGTTTACATGCCTTTGGAGACCGTGAAGCACCACCTCTTTGCCACCTGCTAGCTGTAAACATTGTTTGTTCATTGCTATCACCTGCCTAGAATGTTTAGTCGGTTGATTAGGTTTGTCACCAGTATTTAGGATACAGACAGGATACCGTACATGATCTTGAAAAATATCGTGTTCGGGCTACCGCGACAATTGAGCCTGTTCCATCGCTGTTGCAAGCACGCAGACCACGTGGTGCCCCGCCCTATTTTTTCAATCCAGCTCGGAAACCAAAAGAAAACGCGTCAGCGAAGTTCTTAAAAGTTCTACTTGCTTTCTTGCCTGCCGGCTGTCTCATTTAACTTCGGTGTACTTTTCAGAGATGAAATTGATTCCTTCTACAAGCACACCGCCAAGGGTAAATTAAAATTGTGTTAATTACTGGCACATCAACTACAGATGCTGGCAAAATAACCGAGAAAGTCACGAAGTGACTTTGGGCGGCACAGAATTGCCGCATTCATCGCCGAAATATCAGTAATTAATTTGTCGAAAATATTATTCGCCAAAAAAATTGAAAGTTGCATTTTGAAATAAGCACCGAATAAAGTCCGCCGAATTTTCGAAAAAGAAAAACTAAAAGGTCCATCCCCTACCTATAACGCATTGGTATTGCAGACAAGAAATTTTCGTCTTCCGTGGCTGCAACAACATGCACCACAAATAATGAAGCGCAGAAATTGCGCATTATTTCAGCATCCTGTTCTCGCGTGCGGTGATTACAAAATTTATATAAAAGCTCCTTACCTAATCACTGGTGCAAACCGTCACCCCTTAGTACGTGCACAGGCACGTAGCGGTGAAATACGAGTTTTTTCCTTCACTAGAAAACACATTAGCGACAGTATATATAGCCTCGAATAAAACAACTGCTGCTAACGAGGCTGACAAACCACTCCATGAAGACCGAAATTAAAACCGTTGCTTTCAAGTTTGTTTTTTTTACTGGTTCGGCAAAACTGATGACAAGAAACGAAGGCACGGGACTGCTAAAACGCTTTGCACACTGCAAAAACCTATAAACAGGAGGGGTCATGACTATCAGTCCATTACGAATTATGATTGCCAAGGTCACCACGCTCGAGCTATTCAGGTTGTAAGGACTTAACGCATTCAGAATTTTGCTGCTGAATTTCTTGCAAAAGCTATAAGTTCATCGGGACTTTCTTGAAAAGGAAGTGAGTTGAAGACAGTATCCTCGCTGGCGTGAATGTTTAAAGGTATTTTTGCCTCCAAGAAATACATCTATGTGAATGCTTCAAAAGGCTAAGGCCAGACGATTTGAACTATACGCTTAGATATTCGTACACTCTGCGACAGGTGCCGTTCTCGAAGTGGCTGCTTGAGAACTGTGTCTGTCCACAATTTTCTTTCACAGTGACGTCCATTCTCCTTTTCCTGACTACTGGTACAGCTCGAAGTTTCATCTATGGCAGTGACCACTCGTTAATATGGAAAGAGCCTAATGATAAATCGTCTTATGTTGATAATAAACTAGACCGCAGATCGACCGCCGTGACGAGTTACGGAAGCTTGCACAAGGTCATTTGCCGAGCACCGTGCAAATCAGATACCTTCGCCTCATGAAGCCTACCTCGCTTAATGTGAGTAAGGCAGTATTCTACACACGCCGCGTTTTTGTTGACGCAGCAATGAACAATACTTAACTCACTTGTAAAACGAAGGAGGACAGTGATTATGCCGGTAAACAGCATTCACGTTAACGTGTGCACAGTGCATAACAACACTACGCTGTCAGCTGTGGATAATTCAATTACTAACGCAGCGACACGGAACAGCCTACTCCTTTCTCCCTTTCTTCCTTACGTCAGCTGTTTTTATGGAGTCACTTACCGGCTTCCCTTCCTGTCTGTGGTTCAATCAGCGTGTGCGCGTCCCGCACGGCGGTTCGGTGGGGTCCGGCAGTTTTTCCCCAACGGCTCCAATACCAGCACCTCTGCTCATCGTGCTGTAGGCCACACAGGAAACGAAAATAAACAAAAAGATAATTCAGTGCAGGTAGAAGACGCATGTGTGGGCAGGAATGGAGGGAGCTGCTGACCACCTGCTCAACGTTCAGTATTGATCGCTGTTGGATGGGGCAAGAAAATGCTAGTAAAAGATATGACCTTCTTTTTTGTTTTAAAAGTGTGCCACGAGGCAAAAGTTGAAAAAGGGGGAAGGAATGTGGGAGATAGAAAGTTCAAAGAAGGAGTGAATACCCGTTGCTCCGCGGTAGTCGCAGAGGTTGTCGAAGAAATGAGTGTTCATAGTCCACTTCACATAGTCGCGTTCGCGGTTCCACCGCAGGCTTACCACCCCAGAGGAGCCGTTTTCTAATAGAAGCCGTCGCTGGGCAAGTCCATAACAAGTGCCGCACATCACAAATGTCCGGTGCAGCGCTACAGTGAGGTAACCTGTCAGTGGCTGGCAGATCTTTTGCACGCCACCTATGACGAACAGATGGTGTCAGAGCCGCCCCAGCCCGAATCCGGTGCACGGATACCTGCTCCTGCAGAGTTAGTCTACGGGGTAGAGGGTGCGAATACGGAGGAAATAGAGTGCGTGTTCGCTGGCGCAGAACTTCGGAATCGGAAACATGGGACAGGAAAGAATCTGAGGGAAGAGGGGAAGTTGGCGGGTCGTCTGATGTGTGAAGATGAGTCATCGCATCCGCTTGAATGTTATGTGGATGCTGAGCATAGCCGCGAATCCAGTGTATGCGCACAGGACATGGGTACTTTGCGCATAGCACATGAATTGATAGTATAATCTGGAATGTGCGTAGAGCAGCCTTCAGCTGTTTAAAGGCATTGAGAGTGTCGGTGTAAACGTGAACTGTATTGAATATTAGAACGAGCGAGATTGAAGCAATGGCATTATAAATGGCTTGAAGTTCCAATGCCAGGGGAGTGAATGTATCCGCGGTATACGTCGCGCGAGAGTTGAGATGCTGATTGGATGGACTATACACAGCAGTAACTCCTCTCTCTGCAGTATGTGATGCATCCGTGTACAATATTCACCCTTCAGGCAGGTACGCGGCTGATACCGACGGGGAAACAGTGGGGCGATTGACAGTGAGCTGTCAGTATGGCAACGGAGGAGATGTCTTTAAACGATGAGGTTTGAGAGACTGTTTTCGAGCTGCTATGGCGCACATAGCCTCTTGTTGATAGCTTCAGGGGAGTCCCACTGTCTGCGGGTGAGACGTTGAAATTGTGCCTGATATACTATCCGTGGCTGAAGGATAGAGCGCACAAGCTGGCGGGCCGTATGAGCACGTGCGCCACCAGAGCGCACAATTATGCGACGAATTAGACCTAGAGTAGCGTGAGCCAATTTACGGGTGGCTGTCAGCCACGGGGTGCCAGTCCCAGATCTATGGAGGAGAAGGCCAAGAATGCGAACAGTTTCTACCTGAGTAATTGGAGAATTATCTATCGTAACATTTAAAGAGAGTGCTTTCCGTAAGCCGGCTTTATTTAAAATGCGAATGAAACATGGTTTAGTAGAAGAGATTGTTAGACCCAGATACGGGAGGCGAGATGTCAACACATCCAGAGCGCATGCTGAAGGACCGATTGATGGATAGACGCATCTGGATGACAACACCACAAGGTTATACATCGACACACGCAAGCACACGGATAGAAGAGATGGTCTCTAGGGCTCGAACAAGAGGAATGGAAGCCACATTAAATAATGTGGGGGCGAGAACGAAGCCCTGGGGCACTCCTCTATTGGAAGTTAAGTTACCAAAGGACTTTCCGTGGACACGCGCACTGAAGGATCAATTTGCTAAAAAGGCGTAAATGGAGAGGAGGAACCGGTGAGGAAGACCAAGAGTTTGAAGGGAGGCAAGAATGGCAGAGTGAAGGATGATATCATATGCCTTTGTTATGTCTGTAGCGATCCCGGTTCGAACAAGATGAAAAGATCTGACCTCGGTGGAAGTGCTCTGCAATTTTGCCAAGTGAATGCTTCCGTACTGTTTTCTTGTTTTTCTACGAGCTTTTTTAGAAAGCTTTCGAGATGAACCGCTTGAAAAGCCCTGTGATGACCTGATAGATTTTGATCGCTTGACTTCGTTAATCGAAATTTTATATACATTCCGTTGGAGCTTTGTTATAGAGCGATGAATTAAGTTTATAGTATGCTTATGATCAGAAAAAGTGTAACGATAAAGACACATTGCAGTAATAATAAGTAGCCAATCTATCATTGGAGCGTTGAGAAATAAATGAAAATTCCCAAATAAAGCACTTCGCATTTTTGTGTTAATTTTTTCTGCAGCATAACTTCAGTCCACATTCCACAAATGCTCACGCTATGTCCCAATGGTCTGCCAGAGAGGAGAATATACGTCTGCGAACTGGATCTGTGTATTGAATGTTGTTGAACTGCCCTTCATGTTCAAATGAAAATCTCAGGAGATTTTATTTCTCACACTTGCAGTCGCTGTACAAGCGGCCTACTGGTTTACTGACCAAGGTAGCCCCCACCAACTTTCGTTATTCTTCCCAAGTATCCTGACACTATGATATCAGCAGGGCGTTGGGCATTTCATTTCATACTGCCTGCTCTGTTTGGCAGGCACTGTTCGCATGATTTGCTGTGTACCTAAGGGTACATGCAGGAAGCCGGCGTGTGACACGCTGCGCTGTTAACAGAAAAGAACAGAAAAATAGTTAACGCTGAGCGGACAGTGGGCTAGAAATATCGTCCAAAAACTAATCCATTTCTGCAGTCATGGTGAATAACTTAAGCCTAGCATCTCGTACTGAAACCAGGGATGGGAAAACCCTTTGAGCACACATCGACAAAAGATTGCCGCTACGAATTTGAAACACGTGGTAAATGCGCCAGTAAGTGCTTCGAAAGCGGGCCCATGCCGGTCAGTGGTGCGACCATGAGGTTAAGGACTCACTCGGGGGGCACGCAAACTTAGAGGCGAATATACCTGCAGCTTCATTTGAGAAACACGATTCGTTCGGCCTAAATCTCTTTCCTCCTGAAACGAAGTATTTCAGATGCCGGAAAGCGCTTTTGGCGCAGTAAATTGTTTCAAGGTGCATTCAAAACATGTCGCTTCATTCCGGATTCGAAATTTGCTTCAATAAAGCAACGAGTAAAATTTTAAATGGTTCTAGGGTGCTGTAAATTAAGCTTCATAATTCAGTGGGTTTTTTTCAATACACAGTAGTAGTTTCGCGCGGTGGCAGTAAACCACGGCCCGACCGAAAATATTAACTTTTTGATTGCACATTGTAACCTCGAAAAATATGCAGAGAGCTCGTTTCAACAACCGTTTGGAACAGCGTGCATATTTTTTGTGCTATTGTAAACCTGAGTGGCTTATCTTCGCGGTATTACTCAAGAAGCCAGCACTTTTCACCGATTTCTTGCTCTCCACTTGTTCCCATTATTCGTCGTCATTCTAATGATGGCAACTAAAACCACTGCCCCCTTTAAAGCGCCATATCTAACTTAATGTGTTGTGCAGTTTCGGCAAACGGGAAAAGATTAAAAAGAATTATTCCCTCATTTTGCTTGCTTTCGATAACTGTTGGCTTTCTTCATGTGTATCTCAAAAACGAGCCACTCATTTTCCTACCCATGTCTTAACGAGGGCTTTGGTTCTGGAAGTCTTCATGCCTCAGGACGCATAATAGTGTCCTCGCAAAGCTTACAACCTCCCCGTTCGGTCATGTCCCACGTGACTCGTGCAGCAGAAGAGGACGTACTACGTCCGCCGCTAAGAACGAGGCTGTCGCTGATTAACACTATCGAGCTTAGGACGGCAGGACGGCAGATTGGGAGAGTTGGTGTTCCATGGTAACAGAAAAATTCACAGCGGTAGACAACAGGACCAGAAAGAGGAGGAGACAAACATGGCGCTGAACTTACTAGTAACCATTACTTACTCAAGTTACTAGTACAGCCAGTAACCAACCAAGGGAAAGCAAGATCACATTCTTTGTTTGCCATCCAGCAGGCTCAGAAGTTCATCTACCACATCAAAGGCACAGGTACATCCCATACCAATCACAGAACATCTACCACATCAAAGGCACAGGTACGTCCCATACCAATCACAGAACAATCAATTGGCTGTACTGGCTACACTTTTCTTTAAGTGGCTCAAATTACTTATATCATTACATTTGTAGCCAAACTACTCAAATATAACTGACCGCAGTAGGAGCCAGATTGCGCGGGTGTCTTCGGGAACCTCTGGTTAAATATTATAGCGCGAAACTGGCAGTGGAATGCGTTATTGCTGCCGCTTATTATCAAAACTAAGGAGTACCTGCTGCGATCAATGCTTTGCAGTACGATCCTGAACACACATTAGGCACTCCAGAGTTCTTACGAACTTTCATTCTACCCGGTGCCTTTTTGCTTGGATCGCTTCCTTCTTGTGAACCCATCTCTAGGATTAGAACGGAAAGGTCCCCAGCTTTTCATTAGTTCATTCCCGGTGGGTCTGTTTTAATATCTTTAAACAAGTTGAATTCCACGAATATGAAACATTTCAATAGGCCTTTTAATTTAATTAGTATAAGCATATGATGGGTTATAATTTCTGATTTTTTCAGTGCACGTTAAAGAACCCCAGGTGGTCGAAATTATCCGCAGCCCTTCACTGCGGCGTCTCTCATAGCTTGAGTCGCTTTGGGACGTTAAACCCATATAACAAAAAAAAAACAATTTCTGATTTTGCTTCCAACGATTTTAAAGCGCCCAAGTCATACTCCTTACGAAATCATCATATAAAGAAAACGATCAGCATTGAGTTTTTCTACAGTAGAACTGATTGAAATTAGGCTGTTCACTGCGCCTTTAAAATAATACTGCTTTCCAGATTCAGTTACCTGTCAGTGAGGGCTCGACATCACTCACTTACTGAGATAAGGCAATGGAAAAATTATACACATGAATTCCGTTAGCAACAACCAAGAAACACAATCAGCAGCCATGCCAACAATATTTATGTAATAGCGGCGCCCAACATATAATTCCGAGCTTTCCGACACTCCCTTTGGAGTGCACCGATAAAAAACGTAGACCTGCGGTTCAGGCACAGAAAATTGTATATTCATGTTCGAAAAAAAGCTGCGACACTTGAGAGTGATACTGGATGAATTCATGGCTGATGGAGCCAGAAACCTTGCATTGCCATCTGCGGGGCAAAACCTGGGTCTTCTAGCTCGAACCCTAGCATGCACCCACTGAGAGTATAATCCCGAATTTCATCTTGATGTAGGTATAAATATGCATAGCATGCTGTGCTCTGCCCATTAAAGATGTCAACGCCGGCCTTTCCGTTCGCACTTCACTATAGCCTGCCCCATACAGTACCGTTGAAATATGTCTTCTTTTTCCTTCGCTCGCATATCACTAGCGAAAACTGCGAAAAAGTGCGCTGCCAGAGCACTGAGTCCCCAAGCCGCCGGAACACTTAACGTGGCACACTGAACGAGACAACAGCGGTGCAGTCGTTCGCGAACTCCCGCAACACGCTGCCGACCCCCTCTAACGGCAGTGTTATAAAAACGAAGCTCGTAAAGGGGGAGGCTCGTTTAATAGACTGCACCATCGCGACAGTTGTGTCGGTGAAGAAGAGAAAGCTGAAAGTGCTTTCACCGCAAGACAACGAGCCGGGTTCCCGTGCCCAACCAAACGATGGCCAGCTGTAAAAAGAGAATACGTTCGGGGAAGAAATAAGGAAAATAGAAGAAAATAGCAGGGAGAACGGTGTGTGCACAAGCTGCATACAGTGCCAAATGCATAAGTGAAGAAAGTGGCTATGAATTACGTAGATTGGAAGGGCAAACAACACGAAGGGGCCAGCTTACGAGAAGGACACTAAGTTACCTCGCTAGAACCTGCCGTTCCAACTACTCTGAGAGCCCTTGAAGGCGGCAAATGGTTTCAGAAGATGTTTAGTTTGCGCCTCTGGAGTCATAACCAGTCGATGTGCCGAATCCTCTTGATGCTGTGCTCTTCGTTGCTTTCAAGTAACATCACAGCACAAAGCGCTGATTAAGATTACTCTTTAGTGACGAAAGGCAATTTTTAAAAAGCAAGAAATAATTTATTCGGTATAACGCTTCGCTCCCATTAATATAAAGGGGATTAACAATCCTCCTCTTAGTTCAAACTGACAATTTCACAACATGTTCGGTCTTCATCAATTTAAAATAATGAGAGTTGTCTGCCTGGTTTGAATTGATTGCTTCAGAACCGATTACACAATTGCGTGCATGGAGTGTTTCGTGCAAACTAACAAAAGCAGTGATCAACAAGCAGAAAAATGTAACCTAGATAGATATTCTGATTCCATATAATAGATAATCTAAATCCAGAAAGTTCTTAGCAACATACATGCGATGAACGACCAGCGTACCCGAAGAAATAAGAAAAAAAAATCTGGGAAATTGAAAAAAAGCGTCGACGACTGACTTTCGTAGCAATGCGAAGACAAACGATCCCAGGGCGGACGCAACTAAATCTTGGCCTGTCACAGCCGTCGCCACAAATCTTTCCTAGCTTCGGTTTCCGGAACCCGGAATCTTTTTAGTTCTTGGAAGAGCCCCCACACTTGTGAGAATGCGTCGAGGTGCTGCTGTAGACGCCTTCAACGAAGCACCAGAGATACTGTATTTCGTTAATTGCATAGCCGCTCAGTCCAAATCCAAAGGCTATTAGGAATTGTTTTTTCTTAGACATGCGTGTGGTTACTCACGAACAGAGAGGCGGCCCACGAAAGTGAGTGATTTAGTAGATATTGTTCTATTTTTTGTTGCTATTTTACCTTCAGGAAAGGCCAATTTCTTTTCTGTAATGAACACGTGCGTAATTTCGTCTATGACGTCCATAGTTGGCCCGCTTCATAACTGATTAACACAATGTCAATAAGTTCATTTTTCTGGCACGAACAGTGCGCTGATTATTTTTATAGCACACGCTTAGAGATGTTCCTCGCAGAAAACCTCCTAGTAGGCAGTGGCAACTCAAGACGCCTTTTTCTCGGACGGTTCATGAGACGTGGGTGCGCGTTCTGAGACTAATCTGCACGTGTGACCGGATACATCGCAATGTCAGCTCTGTTTAGCCGCTTCTCTGGCCTCCGTTTTTTTTTTTCGCAGTGTTCGTCATTTGCTTTTCCGACTAGGAGAGTACAGAGGTGTCTCTACAACAATTTCCCACGCGTGTAGATGTGATTTTGCCCAAAATTTCAGAGAATATTAGTTTAGAGTCACAAAGTTCAGAAACAAAAGAAAATAAACTCCGTGCAACACTGCGCGTTGTTGCTTTATCGACCACACAAAAAGATCTTGAGGCCAGTAATGGCTAAAAATAATCTCTTCACCATCGAAGGCTTCTTCGGGCGGCGGATGGGCTCCGGGCAGCTTGGAATAGATGAATATCTTCGTGGATATAAGCATATTTCAATAGTTATTTAAATCTATTTTATGTCCAATTGCCTGCGCTAGCGGCCATTATTTTTACCTATTCAGCAGGCCTCTGCCTAACCCAAGAGATGATAGTACCAATTGTGTGCAAGTCAAACGCGGCCTTAGCAATTGACTCACAACTTTGCAGCATTGGCGACCACATGAGAAGCAGCAAGGTTAAAAGGAAATAAAAGTGACCTGTAGCCGAAAGGCAAGAAAGCTTCTGCCATTGCCGGCTGCTCTCTTTACATAACCCTTCCGGCCACTCAAATATACTTAAAATAGTCAAACAATCCCTTATAGCTCACATGTAGAGATGAAGAAAAGTGGTAGCTGTTTCTGTTGAGGGATTGATTGAACACAACGTGTTGATCACTAAATGCGGAACATAATTGTATTTAGGCTTGGCCAAGCCCTCTTTCTGGTCTTTAGCCATGGGCATTCCGACGCTGAATGCAGAGCAACCACAGCTACCCATATTGCTCAGTCCGGTGCTTAGAGCAAGGTTAGCGAGTGACACTTCAGACATGCTTTACTATTTATAACAGAACTGTAAGTGCGCAACACCGCTGTTATAGTCAATAAAACCCGCCTGCCCAAGCAGCGTTGAGCGAGGGAAGAAAGCGAGCCCTAGAAACGAGTTTCTGCGGATATCCGACAGAATTTTCAAAAAACTCTTGAAGCCTGAGCAGCGGCAGCGTAGGACATCATCAATAAAAACGACTTTTAAGTTGTGCACTGTCTTCATTGCAGGCCAACAAAAAAAAATTGCGCCGCCAGATGGAGAATGTTTTCTCACCAGAATATGCATTTGAATGTAAACGAGAACTAACATTACAACAATATTGACCGGCACTCACCCCAAAGGCGCGGCGAGCGACCAGCCCTACTTTAGATGCAGGATGGTCGATAAAATATTTACACAATGCATAAGGAATTTCGTGATGGGTACTATGGTGCTAGGTTGATAACTAACCCTTATTTTTCCTCCACGCCGCTCCATTCTTGCATCCGGATTATATGCATTGTTTTGTTTGGGGTAAGGAACGGCGAAAATGTGGCTTTTACTCTGCGCTGCCGTCTGAACCCCCTCAGATCACTGCGCGAATTTCGTGATGTGGATTGTGTTATATTCGTTCCGGCAATGAAATCTCTTCATGCGACATCAAGGAAAATTGCTTGTGGTTCATTACGTCGACGTTGAAGTCGGCAGAAAAGGCGATTTGCGAAGTTTTATCCGCGGGAAACTGCGTTTTTATGGAGGCAAAACGCTAAGGCGCCCGTGTGCTGTGCGATGTCAATGCACGTTAAAGATTCCCAGGTGGTCGAAATTATTCCGGAGCCCTCCACTGCGGCACCTCTTTCTTCCTTTCTTCTTTCACTCTCTCCATCCCTTCCCTTACGGCGCGGTTCAGGTGTCCAACGATATATGAGACAGACACTGCACCATTTCCTTTCCCTCTGAACCAATTATTATTATTATTATTAAGTTTTATCGTGATCCGTTTGGATGGACATGAGAAATTTATGAATGTGTTCTTGAAAAGTGTATCTAGACCGTTTAGCAGCACGTTGTTGCACGCGCAGAACCGATCTGATGACGACGAAGATCTCACGACGTGTGAAGCTTGAGGCTCGCTCTGGATGCCCAGATGGGTACGTAATTTTGTGCTAGCGGGCTCCACCCGAAGACGACGAAGGATACGGACGCGACAACAACAACAACGACTACGCAAAAGAGAGCAGCGAAGCTGAAACTGTCATGGCAGCAATCAACTGTGATAACACTTTCCGCTCACTTGACCGTCGTTTTGACTATGCTCATTGAGATATGGCATTGACTCTTCAGATATGCCTATTTTGTTAACGTTATTGAAGTGATTAGTTTAGAGGGCGCGGTACAAGAACGAATCTGATAAATCAGCTAAAAGAAAGGAGTTAATGTACGCATATCTGAAGAAGAATACAAAAGACCCTTCTCCAAACTTGGCGCATGTGATGTTAAGCGGCGATTCACTGACTCTAGTAAAGGGAATGTGAAATTGTTCATCACGATAGTCTTGCACTGAACGCAGATTAACATGCGCCATGAAGCCTGTGGATTATACATTGTGTATTTTTTAATGTCTTTTAGATGCAGTGATGAAGGGAACAATTTATTCAAGCATGATTTGCTTACACGAAATAATACCTAACAGCTCCAAGCTGCACTCGTAACAATGCCATACACCATCACCCGGACGAACGTGTCCATACTTTGGAAGTCTTCTCAGCATGTGAGAACATTTGCACTCTCTGAAGTGCTGGATATTAGTGTAGGCCCTTAGTTGTCAAGACTTCTGAGAAAGAGTTCTTGATATTGATGAATTTTAAACGTGCAACGGCATCTTTGGCTGAGCCGCCGCGGTGGCTGAGTGGTTATGACACTCGGCTGCTGGCCCGAAAGACGCGGGTTCGATCCCGGCCACGGCGGTAGAATTTCGGTGGAGGCGAAATTCTAGAGGCCCGTGTACTGTGTGATGTCAGTGCACGTTAAAGAACCCCAGGTGGTCGAAATTTCCGGAGCCCTTCACTACGGCGTCCCTCATAGCCTGAGTCGCTTTGGGACGTTAAACCCTCATAAACCAACCAACCAACCATCTTTGGCTGAAGATTGCATAGCGCAAGATAATTTTATGAACAGAAGGTATCATCAGAAATTACTTTTTCAAGAATTTCAGCCCAGCGAAATGGAGCCAGGCATAAGCTAGTGCCCATTGAGAACTCGGTGGATTCCCAATGAACATGGGGCCTCAGGTCTTACGCAATGGTTAACTGTTACAGTGCCGTAAGACACACTGGGGAAAAATCGAAGTTTACGTGGGCTGACAGATTACCGTAGTCTACCGGCAAATCATCATCTTCATCAACCTTATTACAACCACTGCAGGGCACAGGACTCTGCCACGTCTCTTCAATTAACCCTCTCCTTTGCTGACTTTATACGCGACTTTATTTGAAAGCAGAGATTCATTCAGCTAGGAGAGCCGAAAAAAATCACTATTTGCAGAAGAATAAACATAAAAACTGTTACCAACACTTTTTTCTCCACGTCTCCCTTAAGCTAGGCTACATCGCCAGTCACTTCTAAACAGTGATCAAGGAGTTGTTTTCGTCGTAGACGTCACAAGTTTTAGTCAAGTGGGTGGAAATTTTTGAATGAAATTCTTAATGAAATAAATGTGTCTATCGCTCCCGGAAAAAGAGCAAAATAATTAGAAATATGCATGGAATTGATTTTTACTAAAAAATTGAATAAATTTCTCGGCACTCTCACTTCAAGCGTAACGCGGCCAACTTTACTTTGTTACCAGCAGACAGAGCAGGCTGCAGGCAACCGGAGATAATAATCACGCTAGCGCGAACGCTCACATTCATTTCTGAAGAAAGCATTGCTTTTCTTAGAGTGCAGTCTACTTGGAAGTGCAAGTTCTGTTTGATTTGTTTTTATACTTGAGTACTGTGCCTTTAGTCGTAGACTTTGAGTAAGTTGTCAGTTAAATGCTCTGATTGCTTTCTTTGAATAAAGCAAGGTAATGGTTCCCGATTCGTCATTAGATCTCTTAATGTTATTTTTATAAATCTGCTTCTGTAACACTTTAAAAACATTACATTAAAAAGACGCAGAAGACAGATTTCTAACTGAAAATCATTGGTCAAAAGTGAAATCTCATTTGCAAATCAATGTACTTGATGTTAGGGCTGATCGTCTTGAAATACTTCGGTTTGTTCAATCCAGCAATACGGTAGTATCAATGATTATTTGTGCAAGGGCAGCTTGCGCTAAAAGCGCCACGGCTAATGTGTTGTGACTGGCCGAAATAGACAAAATACCCATTTTCCTTATCATTGCACAATGTAGCCTACCAGGAGGCTAAAGAAAAGCTTGCGCGCTCTGGAAAACCAAACCGGAGGCTGCTCTGCAAGTATGGCGATCGAACCTTGCCCTTGCCGTCCACTATAGGTCAAGAAATTTGCAAACATTTTTGTGTATAATAAGAGAGCACTCCGAGCACACGGAACAAAAATAGACCGCACTTTACATAGGCTAAGCTCCGGCAGTACTAGCATGCGAGTTGAAGAAATACCCACATTTCACAGAGCTAGCATTTTAGCAAAGTTCCGCCGCGAAAGCCTTGGTCTATCGCCGTCAACATCGCGCGCCGCGATCACGTAACAGCCTCGAGTACATAGCCCTCGACCCTTGCATCAATCCTTGACTAAAATCACCGGAGTAGGTGCGGTGCGGTGTCGAACAAAGACACCGCCAAACTGGGTGGCGCAACCGCCACTGTACCTGTGAAGTAGCAGCCGCAGCAGTTACCATATAGCCGCCAGTTGCGAGGCGAGGGGACATCGTGATACACCAGTCGCGTTGCGGGAGTGCCAAAGATGCTGCGAAAGCGGAGCGTCTCGCTGTGAACGCTGTACCTATCCGGGAAACTAGTTACACAAACCTGCCACGGGTAGAACGTAGAATGAATAGTGCCTAGTAGCTGCCCGCAAAACGCTCTATACGCGAATATGATGAAGCTGTTGAGTTTCGATCGCGCAAGCGCAGCTTTGGCCAAAGAGCTGCTTTGCACAAGAATTTTTTCTTTACACTAGATGGGGTCAAAGACCGATTTTACAAAAATTTCACTCCTGAAAAGCAAAGCATCAAGCCGAGGGAATTCTGCACAAGGAAAGGTGCTGAATTCTGTGCCAACACGTTTCATACACAATAAGCCCCTCACTTTAACCTGCCAATATAGAAGCAATTACCACACAAATTAATGCAAAAGGAACAATTGCAAAAGCATATGGTGAACCAGTTAGCGCAGATCATACGCTCTGCCACAGCTGCAATCACATTTTGAATTGTTTAAATACTTCAGCAGCACGTAACATGTAGCGCAAATATTAGTCACTGAGGGACACCACACGGGAAGGAGACGCGACACGAGGCTGGCTAACAACATCTGATCTCACTTTAAGCGAACAGACAAATATATAGGCGAAAACGGGAGGGGGAGGCAACACGAAATAACTGTGCATTCGCGACGACTGCAGTAGTCAGGGTCGCCGGGTAAAATGAAGTAACAAAGAAAAAAACGTGTAAAACCGGCAGGTGTAGAGCGCCGACCCGATGGATTATAAGTGATAAAAAGCTAAAACCAAGGTACCAGAAATCTTGACTGAAAACAGGCGAATTTGTGACAAGAACGGCATAAAAACAGCTCAAAAGGCACAACTCAAAACCATCCTCAGCTCTGTCATCAAGCGTTGCATGGAGCGTTTAAATTTGTAAAACTGTCCAAGATATAATTTTCTTTGTCGGTGAGGGCCACAGATGCAGTACTAATGCAGAATTTCCTTTTGCCGTTAATCGCCACAGCTTTAAGCACCTCACTTGTTAACTGCTCGCTGCTTCTGGCCACTCGTGCAGCAGCGGTACACACCTGGTTGGCTTGTAATGCTTGCAGTGCTGAGAAAAATGTCCACTATAGAGACGGTATTGGCGAACCTTGCGCTCTCTTTCGCGAGTTCATTGAAGCATCTACCCGTTTGTCTAATATATAGGTGAAAGAATACAACGGCGCAAGGAAACAGGGATGAGAAAGCGCAATGGACAAGACGAGCGCCAACTACCAACTGATTCAACAACCGATTATAACCAAATCAGACAACACATAAGACAAAAAACCCAAAAAGCGAACAAAGGAAGCAAACAGAATAAACCGCGGGTACAAAACCGTTCAAAAAGCCAATCTCTTAATCTGCTAAAGACACTGACGGCTTGCTCACGCAGAAGGAGCCCCGTTGCTTAATCAAGTATGCATTCCTTATTTCTTTCCAGCTTATCCTTCGATCGGCCGATGAATATTGCTTTACAGAATGCAGAACAGCAATGATAACATTTACAGTGAGTCGCCATGTGGCTGCCATGACCATTATTTGGCTGTATTTTATGCTGTCTCGCCCTATCATTAAAACACTGGCCACTATATCTGTCTCTGTTATGTCTATGTCTCTGCACCAACCAGCTCAAATCAAAGTCTTGCTCCAATATGCAGCTCTACACATGACAAAGGGAAGTTGTACACAACGCCCGCCTCCCAAGGCGTGTACGGTCTCTGATGACGCGTATCACACTTGGACTCCTTTATTGTGTTATTCACCTTCGCGCACATGGTAAGCCTCATGTCGTATCTCCTTCTTGTGTGGTCTTCTTCATTGGCTGTTGTTACATTTTCGCTATGAACTAACTGGCTCCGCTTCCCATGATCCTGCAGAAATTGTAGGTCAATCATTAGGACATTCCTTTCATCATAAAGTTTCCTCTTGCATGCGAATCAACAATTGTTCCAATGGAAGTGCATACTTCTTTATGATTGTTTTCTCTTGCTTCTACTCTGGCTTTTATGCTAAGATATCTTCCGATAGTGAGCAAAAGAACTCACACATTAAAAATTGTTTTTTTTCTTTGATGAATGGCGTTTCTGGATGGAACGGCATAACTCAAATATTCGGTCTTTCCGCTCTTTGTTTTCATTTCGATTTCTGCATTTTTCAAGGATTTTTAATACTCCCAATTGAAGTTTCTGCCTTTCTGTTCTCGCGAGAGAGAAATGGTTGCTTCTGAATAATGAACATTTTTTGTATGGTGTTCTTGTTGTGAAGAATTGCTGCGTAAAAATTAAACCATTCAAAAAAGTTGCCCCCTGGAAGCAACCTTACCTCCGCCCGTTTGCACAAGAGTTTTACCGGTGGAGTAAATTTACATTTGGAGTAGAATGAGGCACATTGTCCTCTTACTTATTTGCTGCGCTCGTCGAAGTGAGGGACCTGCGCTCTACGACTAATTAATCTTTATTCGCTGGCTTTGTTTACAGTGAAGAAAAAAAATTCCATATCAAGCTTCCACTGTGTCTTATTTTGTATGGACAACGAAGTATTCGCTGAAATTTTTGTCTTAGAATGGGTATTTTTCTTAGTTACAAAGCCTAATTGGATTCCAACTTCAGTCTCCTTCGAAGTGGGTCGTCCAAACAAGAGCGAAATGCGAAGACTTCTACTAAAGCCCAAACTTAATTCAACTGAAGAGGTCGCAGCCACAGAGTATACGAAGATACCATTGGTGAAGAAAACTATGCCACATTGGTTTCCTTTTAATGAGGGGAAGAAACTAGTACTAAATCCGGGACACCCACGTCAAGCAAGAAAGGAAACCTCAGTGGAGGGTCTTTATATCAATTACAGGCCAAACTTTGGAAACAGAGCAAACAAACCTGAGACATACAACGTCCGCGGTCGCACCAAGTATTATTTTTATTACTATGCAGTAAAACTTTACGAGCATTTAAATATTCCTTCTCAATATGCTCATAAGTCAATCCGGAATGATAGTTTCTCTTCTCAATCTTTCTCTGCTGCTCTGCTGCTTCTAAGTCTGCGCAGTTGCATTCATTACAGTGGAACGAATATTGATTGTCACCTTGCGTATTTGTGTTTCTTTGCGCTCAGTTGGGGCAAGAACGCAGTGTGGTCGCTGATTGAAGGCGCCTGTTCGTTACATCACAATAACCAGTCTTCGAAACATGCGGAAGGGGGATCCGTGCAGTAGGCACAGGGTAAACCATAAAAACCTTGAGGACTTATTGCACAAAAATTATTCGTTTTAGCCAGCCTACGATGAGGCGTAACCGAAGACGCACAAGATAAGAGGTGTAATGCGTCTATATTGTAGCCCTCTTTAGGCCTTCATTCCTATTTTTTCTTTTCCTTCGCGGCTCTAACGCATAGTGGCGAGCAAATGAAGTCATCACGACCAGGATTCGCTTCCGCGAACTTGCGCTCCGGAACGCTACAAACACTGGGCCGCAACTACTTGCACTGACCTTCTCTCCGAAGTGGGCACAGCATCAAGGTGGTCTTATATTTGTCTGATTTAAAAAGCAGACCGCATTATCGAGCTCCGCGTAGGCTCTCCACCCGCACTGCTTTTGGCGGAGCTCAATTCCCCGACATTCTAATCCGGCGCACGTTGCACAGAGCGATTCTAAGGAGGTTTTTTTTTTTGCTCGTTGCTTCTTGCTGTTCCTTGTTTGAAAGAAGAATACGCAAGACCGAGAAGTTTGCAATCGCCAGAACGTCACTCCGGAAGCGGCACGAAGCAGACTGAGAGAGATACCGGGCACCTTGTTTTGGGTAATCGGGGAAAGAGCTTTCCAGTGGTTTTTGTTGGGTCTTTCGGTTCCGTGTGTTCCTGGGGCACGAGCTTTCGCAGAGGGGTGGCAGCCTTGCATAGCGTCGGGCGCCTATTGCCTGAGAGGCACAATATTCATATGCAAGATCTAAAGACTCAGCGTGACCTCCTGTGCGCGTGCCTTCCTAGTGTAAGTGTATATTCTCTCCAGCACCATGGAGAGGCAGCAAAGAGCGAGAGTACGAGGACGCAGACAGAAGATGATTTGGATCTACTGCAGGTGTTTGACAAGGACGATACAAACGATCGAAGTGAGTGGATAGAAATGCCGGTGCGATAACATGGAATGCACAAGTTGTGCAATACGATGCTTTCGCAAGATTGCGTTCAACCCTCGGGAGCGCAGTCATTGGCTGCTAGGAACGTGTCACTTACGAAATTGAGAGAAAATGCAGTGACTTGTACTGGTGCGTAAAATAAGACTCCAGAGCGAACAATTAAACACGAATGAGAGTAACAGAACTGTCCTAAACGGAGTACATTCCTTACCGAGTGTATCACGCGGGCTATGGAGTCTAATATAATTAGGTATTATAAATGTACGATAAATCTGGAGCATCGAAGAAAGCAAATAACCAGACGAAAATTTATGCGTTTTGCCGCATCTGGAACCTACCCACTTTAGCAAGCTGCAGCCTTCCAACGGTAAATGTCAGATAGGTGTGAAGTACATTTGTGTTTTACGAATCAGCACCTTTCTGTGAACCTTTTTGCAACGCACGACCTGAACAGTGCTGCGCTGAAATAGAGCCGCATAAACTTCATTCAATTAGCGCTATTCGCTCCGGCAGAAAGAATTTGATTTTGTGTTTCATTCGATTTTATTTTAAGAATTTATTGCGATAGAGGTAAGATTTTACTAAAGTCTACGCTTGAATAAAGTACTCCGGCAAATAAAATTAATATGCTTCTTTAATAGCGCCCTGACAAAAAATGGTAGTTGAGCTGTTTAGATTGCAGAAATCTAGCGAAACAAATGCTACTTTCGCAAAAATCAGAGCTTTTAAAAGTTTTAAAAGGCAAAAACTGGCGTACAGATGTCGCGACCAGTGTCTGATTTCGCATACAAACTGGTTGCGTCGCCTCATTTTTTTCGCACGGATCCCAGAGGCAAAGCTACACCACCACTCACTTTAAGACATTGATCATCGAGTCTTGCTCTGCCCAGACTTCGCAAGTTTGAATCGAGGGCTCGTAAATTTTGAAATCATGTTTTCTAAGTATTATGCTTCCGACCAAATGTTAACGTACAAATAAAGAGACGTAGATTCGATGTTAGCGCGCACTAAATATTTGGAGGAGATGCTCGCTATGTTCCTTCAAGAAGAGGACTAGCTAATTCTACGGTCTAGACTAAATACTCGATGCTGGAACGATAAATTCCAAACCCTCTAGGGCCCCAACTTCGAGCGCATACGGCAATTTCTTTTTTAAATATGCGGGAGTAGGTGCACACTCCACACAAAAAAGAACTATCCAAAAGATCCACTGAGAAGATGATATGCAGTAGCGACTTAAAAGAAAAAAAAAACACTCAGCTGGGCCCTGATCTTCTTGGCCTATTTTTCACATGGAGCTTTTGTCAGCGTCCATATATTTCGTCATTATCGTTCATGCTACATTAGTCTTCTTGGGAAGTTTTAGTCAAATGGAGCACTCAGATAGCTTACACAGAAGAAAAAGCAACAAATAGAAGAGCGAACGTTGGGATTCGTAATTATTACTTAAATCTCAGCCCCTTCTCTCCTTATGCCTTCTTTGACCGGTCCTGCAGAGATTTCAGCAGATACGAAATTAAGCTCAAGTGTACCTTTCATTTCACTGACATCATCGATCGAAGATTTTCGCTGAAGCACCTATAGCGTGACTCAAACATGAGCGTCAATTCAGCTATTGTCTGTGTTATGACGCGTAAAACATTTCAAATATAAAGAAAATAAAGCGGGGGCAGTGAAGAGAGCAGCGAAGTTCCCAAAAGCAGGCGAATGACGACCGTGGCGTAGATAGAAATACAAGGCGGTCATTGCCTCGACTCGCGTTAGACTCGTGCGATTGACTTTGCTCCACGGTTGGTGAGAGCCCGGCACCATTCCTACGAGGCCGCTTTTAGCATCCATGGGGATTTATTTCCAGGGAGCGGCGGATGTCGTCTTTAAGGAACTAACCAAGCAGAAGTTATGTTTCCTCTCGTTAACGAAGCCTTCTCTTTTATTCTTCTCTAGTGCTGCAATATTGCTTTTCATTTACTTCTTGATTTTAACAAGTTACCTTTTGCGTGCTGTCTCTGCTCGTGCGTAGAAAAGGAAGAGCGACAGCAGGTGTTTAAAAAAAAGTTATTGTAAGAACCCTTAAAATCTAGTCTTTTATTTGACTTCATTAAATCACCTGATTTTTTTTCAAAAAACCGAAGCACTGGCGTGGAGCACCTCATAGAAAGTTTAAAGACATTAGGCGGGCACGGAAGCAGGTTCCCTTCGCTAATTGACTGACCTGTTTCCAGTCGAACAATAAAGCCTGCGAAGCGAACTACTGATGACATTGAAATAGTAGCTTCTGTAAGAAGTGACTGAATAATTAAATAGTCAAGAGCGTGGAAATTTCATTGGACATCTGCAAGTCATCTCTTTCTACGAGAAATCCTTCAATATAAACTCTTTGGGCGAAGTTTACACAGAACCATTGAAAAAATTACTCCATTGGAGCTGATCTGTATTAAGCTGGAGTTTTGTGTGTATCCAGATTTCCGTTTTTATTATTGTGGAAATCCGCGACTTTTTCTTTTAATAAACTAAAATGTTGTATTTAACTTTGTAATCATTCATTCTACGGGACCTATTGAATTAGCCAATTTCAAGGGCTCTGATCGCGTACCCAAAATGCACTGTTAAATCTGACATTAAAAATAAATTAGTGATTGCTGTAGGCTGCTGAATATTACCTCCATGCGCCCCTTAACACCGGCATAAAACAGGCAGAGAGCGTCTTTGACGTCCATGACTCAAGCTTCCGTCTGTGCCACAAAGCGAACGACATCCGCGGCAAGAAATCACCTCGCATGGTTAACGTGACTGGATCCGTGCCCTTTAATCGGCGGCGATATTGTGTTTTCATGCCGGTGCAGAACAAAACGTGCAAAGTCACTGCTTGACTGCTGGTAAGTCGGCATCAATTTTTAACAAGTTTAAGAGCAGGCCCACAGGTAGCTCCCCTTGACTGGTGGCACTGCCGTTTGGCAGTGGCATGGCGTCAACTTGTCAAGGAAAGTTGGCGATTAAATATCTTCGAGGAAGGCAGTCGTTGCTAACTTAAATGCCGAATTGAATCGGCGCAATGCGGCTCAGCTTGATGCCCCCAGCACACATGCTGCAGTGTTTAAAGATAGTGGAATGCAATAGCTTTATGTCTTTGTACCATAGGATCGGTAATGCGAAAACCAAGGCTCCAGATGGCTTCCAGTCATTTATGAGAGCGAAGGCGTAAGAGCACTTGGAAGGTTTCTCAATACGTCGGGTGAAGCATGGAGATCATAAGGAGAATTTTGAAGAGGCGGCGTATGTATTTTTTCTATGTCAACTAGCACGACAAATTCAATATCCACCACAGGCATCCAATGGTGTGAGGACTTATTAGATTGCATACTAATTCAAACTTAGATATCCGTAATTCTTCAGGAAAATAGTACATACAAACAAGGCACACTATTGCCTAACATCTGTTGGGAACCTTCACATTGCGTTACTTGGCCAGACGACAATCCTTACTACTTTCGGCAATATAGACGCCAAAGGGGTAGCTCATTTGTGGTGTGGCATATTTGGGAGCAATTTATTGGAGCTGGAATTCCTTCAAGAATCTCTGCGAAGGAAAAACTGCACGCCTCCCGTCGTAAAGCACGTAATGTCATCATTATTCGTTTGAAACGCAATGCAGAAGAACAAAACATCGAATAAAAGCAATGCACACTCTGGGCTGTTAAACGAACCATTGTTTTCCTTTGTGCGTACACATAAACAAAATAAAACACTTTTAGACGGCATTTTAAACCAACCTCATTCACTATGTGCGATATTTCGTGCACATAAGCGATTGCAGCCACGTTGTATAGACCACTGTACAGTTGTTACTTTGGGGCCGTCCTTTGGTTTGTGAGGTTAAAGTTCCCGCCATGATCCTAACGGCAACCATGCTTGAAAATATCCTAGCGGACGCTCGATATTTTTGTTTTTCTTTAAGAAATTCTATTCCATTGAGTCTTTGATTCCTCGATTGCACTTCTTTTGTCATTTGCTTTCGGCCAAAGCTTCAGTGTTTTTTTTTTTTAAATGCAAAGCCGCTGAGTTCTGTGTTTGCCTGCGATTTGTACAATGCAATTAAAGCAGCAGCAATGCTAAGTGTGGACTGGAAGAGAACGCGTCAACATTAACTTTGCAGTAGAAAGAGCCAAGCATTTTTGAGCATGTAGAGGAAGAAATAAAGCTATTTTTTGTGGCAAAGCGAGATAGTGTTATCTTGCCTTGTGGCTTAGGTTATCGAGAGGAGGATAAAATGGCTTCATTAAAACACTACTTCGACCGTTGACAATAGCAACAGGAGACGCATTTAACATGAAATATTCGATCTCGAATGCCGCCGCTCTTACTTACTTACTTAACGAAAGCCCTATAATAAAGACTGACTTCCGTACGGTGCGCTTAGGGTATGCGAATAGGAGTTTGAGATCGGCTTCGGAGTAATAACCTAAACCATGAATTTACAAAAGGTGTCTTGTATCACATTATATTCGTGGGGCCAGCTGGCTGTGTGGCTAGGGAAGACATCGTCAACCAAGTAGTAATTTAGTCGTCTGTGTAGTCTTCGTACTCGCATCATATTTATGCAGTTATAGTGGAACCAGCTGTGCAAAAGTCCTTTAGTGCCACGAATGGCCACTTTCTCCAGCAGGACAGCAAAACCCGGCAGCTTTGCTTGATTTCAGATGTCCTTTGCATGTGTGTACTGAAAAAAATGTATGTTTAATTATTTTATCGATTTTACGCAGGAAATAGGAATGACACTATCATTAAATAACGCGAGTGAATGATAGTAAGATAGCCTGTGGGCAAGTTCACTTTGTGGAAAAAAACTTTCATATCAGCCACTTCAATGTGTTTTTTTTAATGCGGAAGCGTAGGTCCAACTTACACAAAAGCCGCACGCCGGCCGTTGTCTATAGTAAGAAATTCTGAGGACGTCAGATCATCTTTTGATGCGGTACCGAATTTCATTTCGGTGCAGCATCATCCTGGTCAACGCATCTGCGCATGACCACCATTCATCGCTTGGACGCATGAATAAAGATTTTCGCCCGCCAGCTTCCATCTCTTGGCAGTGCCTGCATCATCATTTTACGTCCACATAGGCATTGTACTGTGCACCGGGACTCCAGGTGGCGAAACAGTCCAACGAAACTATCAATGGGCCGGGCGCTGGCTTCGTAGTCCCTAGGCACGCCGGCATGCGCTAAACTAATCTGTTTATCCGCCTTGTGCGGTTCTACATATAACGCTTTCGCATTCTCACACGTAAGCAGTGTTAAGTGTATCTGCCGAATATTAAACTAGATGCCTCGTCCAATATACAATGACGTCCGAGGTCGCAGTCAACTTTTTGGAATAATTTTTTTTAATATAAGCAACACAAAACTCAGTACAGCTATAATAAAAGGTCATTGCCTGTATTATTCATATGCACAGTAGTTTCTCAGCGAAATCATATTATAGGCTTAATTTCCCTTCTGTTTCTCTTCTAATCTTCATTATGTACGAAACTCGTCATATGTGGTTCTGTGGCAACGAAAAGAGTGATTTTGAATGACCCGGTAAAAAAATGAAGCAGCCGGTATTGAATGGGCATCGTCAACTAAGTGATTTGAACACCTTGAGCTCTGTCATCACGACGCGTAATGAATGTTCTCTAGAAGAGCTCGCGGAAAATAATGATTTTTTTTTCACTTCGCTTCACTTCACTTTTTTCACTTTTTTTCACTTTTTTCCCCTTCGACACATGACAATAAGAGCACCAAAATCAAGAACAAATTACGGATTCCAAACGATTAGATATCAGATGACTACCTTTTTGAATGAAAACAGAAATTTTCATGACCTCCTCCATCAATGCAGAACTCAAAAAATATGCAAGAGAAAAGTGATTGCACTGTTGACTACATGACTAACCGGTACATCCTGTGACATATTATAAATTAATAACAGTCAACATGATTATATATATATTTTTTTCCTTTTTATAATTCCCTGTAACCCAACAGCACGCATCTTAACAACTTCGAAGATACCTTAACATTGTTGTACAGTTTTTCCTTTGTTTTTCTTTTAACATGCCAGCAAGTGTAATGGCGACCGCTACATTTATTGTATTTGTTTATTTTGTGTGTGTATGTGCCGAGTGCAGTTTGCTTACCCCCAGGGAGGAAGGCCCTCGTCAGGCACCACGCCTTTTAGCCTCCTTCCTGAAGTGTGTGAAACACACTTCAAATAAAATACTTTTCAAACAAAGACGCATGTAGCTCAAAAATCGACACGCACTGCTGCGATGTGATAATGCTTTCGTTTACGTGTCCTTCATTGATGGTACTGGTCTACCTTTTCACCTTCAATAATGGTGCTTCGGCTTACCAAATGGCAGCAGCCTATAACGTGACAGACGCATTTATAATTTACGTTATAGCCTGTTTAAGTAAATTCCACTAGTTAACAAAATAGCACGACAGTCTCAATATGTTCTCAAGGATTAAAACCCGTAAACTTTTGGTATCTGCGGCACTATTCTTCCGAGGAACAATTGATCCTCGGGAAGGATAACCGCTGCTAATAACGATTTTCAGGCTAACCTCTCAGGGTTGTTTCCTGAGAGACAAATGGTTGGGGTAACGCAATTGCTGCCTGGAGGACTAACCCGTCCCCTTCTGCATTAAAGTGCATCCTTACGAGTACAATAATCACGGCATGGGACGGGCAGTAGTATGTACCAGCCTATGCACGCACAAACATCCCAAAGCTTTAAATTATGGTAAAAAATTTTATCAATCTTTAAAACTGAGCACGATAATTTCGACAGCGTCAATGCGCACAGGTGCAAGTTGAGCATAGCCTGCAAGTGGCTCGATGGTAAAAACCTCGATGCCAATAGACCAGTACCAAGCAATAGACGGGCAATGACAGACAATATTTTGCAATTACTGTTCAATCTATAAGCTTTCTTTGCGGGCCTGCTGCGTATTGAACGCAGTAGGGCTAGTACTGGAGATTTCAACGAATTCGCCGCCATACTGCGTTGGCGGTGCGAAGTAGCCTACGAAGGATGGACGCGAGCAGGACGCGTCTTTATTTTCGTCGCGTTTTTCCCACATTTTTGCCACTGAGGCGTTTCTGCCACTTTTATTGCGGTAAAATCCTATCTCTGCTTCAGGTATCTCTGAACAATAACGAGATAGAAGAATTGTGTTAAGTGGCACTCCGCGAGTTTTCCTGTGACCTCAGTGCACAACGAGCACGAGAGCAGGAAGCTTCCACGCTTTAGCGGAATGCTTTCCGGTCCTTGACAGCACAGTTTTTAACAGACACCGAGGCTGTATTTTTAAAAACAATTGCTCAGACCAAAAGGACACATAAATACGAGGCGCTATTTGTGAACAAACATCGCTGAGCACACATGACTGACGCGTACATTCCCAGCACGAAGAGGTTTATGCAAGGATGTCCCTATGACTGCGCGCGCGTTTTGCCAAGCACGGATAGCGGGGCGTGAAATAATTTTATTCAAATTGAATTTTTTTCTTATTCTTTTCGCTAATTCCTCATGCCGTCGTCGTCACTCGAATCAATCAGTATGATGGATGTATTGTTATCATTGAATAGAACCGAATGAAAAGAACTAGTTAGTGGCAGTAAATTCATAATGTAAGGCTACTGCTTACAAATTCACTTATTGCGAACAGCCAGAAAGCACCAGGTACAAATATGTCGGCTCAGAAAGCAGCACACGAAAATAGAATTATTTTTGCTTTAACTTTGTACATGTACACAGGACTGGAATTAAGTCTTCATATTTAAAGTAGCGCGGAGTGATGATATTTATGTGCGCATAAAAAGTAAAATGATGCCATTTTATTAAATATAACTCGACATACCGCGCCGGACAGGATGTTTTAGCTACAGAAATCCGCCATTGTAGCTTCTTTTTGCGCAATTAACATGAAAACCACGGAGTCTTGCTTTACCGGTAGTGCCCAATACAAAATATTGCACTACCAGTACTATCATTTCTCTGTTGTACAAATTTCTTCATCGTCGATGTCATTTAGATGTTAAATACTCTCTAAAGTATGCCTCACCATATGCCACAGAGCGTTCACGTATGGAGCTTTCAAACGCCAGAGTCATATTTATTCCTTGTCTACCGTTTATTCCTTTATCCTCTTCGCGTTCTTCATGGCTTAAACTGTATGCTTCTGTTTCTAATCTACATGAGGTAGGAAGAGCATTGCTATCGGCCAGCCTATGAACTCAAAAAAACCGCGAAGTTTTCAATTACTTGATTCTCCCGGTCCAGAAACCAAAATGTTTGGCTCCCATGAGGCTGCCACCATAAAATATCAAGTGCGAAAATAAAGCGAAATTTTAAAGCAAACGGCGGTCAATCTAGTCTGATCCGACAAGTAGCCCTCTGTACTGCCACTAGGTGCGATCACTTGAGGCGCACCTTCGAAGTCGTCGAGGTTTCCAATATGCCTTCCCTACAAGTAATCTAATTACGTCATGGCTTCGAGCTCACGGGATCACATCCGGCCAGTGAGGATGGAGCATCTAGCCCGGCGCACTGGCTGACCAATAATAATGTATTACTTGTGGCCATGTTCTTCAGGTCTGTGGTCTCTTTTTGGGGGAATGGACTTTCTGCGCACTATAGGTCGATAGCCGTGAAAGGTACCGTGGCTTATGCTTCCTAGCATAAGTCAGAAAGTGTGTGATTTGCTTTTTTTATCATGAGTCATGCTTCCAGCACTCTGAAGTCAGGTATGATGTGGGTAGTTACATAGATATGAAAGACAGCGCCCCAAGCAGCAAAAAAAGAAAGACCATTAGTGGCACCGAAACTTTGATGCGGCCTCAAAGTACAGTGTCATATTGCTTAATGCCAAAAGAGACGCACAAGCCAGAGGCGAAGATGCAGTCATTGGAGTATGAAAACACTTGCGGATAACAGATAGAAATAGCAACATGCACTAAATTTTCATGCAAATAGATGTCAAAGAGAGGCTGAGTGCGTTTTCTTAAGCATTGAGGAAATGCTCGCAAAAGTTCCACGTGGCATAATCATTGGTGCACGATACCATCATGTGCGCAAAGGCGTTTGATGCTGCTTCAGACATAATAATGAAATGAGGCATAAAAACGGCGCATGGTTAGATTCTTACTATGTCAAAGATGCCGCCAATCATTGTTAACGCGTTCGCAGAACGTATTAGCCAGAGGCCTCATTATTGAAAACGATTGTACTATCATTCGTCACGTTTCTTTTAGTTTCGTCCAGCTTTTCTTGACTTTCTCACTTTAACGCTCAATTTTACCCTTTGAAGAGTTAACTTTGAGAAATAGTTACAACCTTACGCATAACTGCTTATTTTTTGCGCTGTTCACAGATACACTTTTATTTTAAACGTGCATAGGCCGAAAGGCCAATTATTGCCACATTATAGATATGTCTTTCATGATAATCCTACCGCAAGCTTTTAAACATACCCAGCAGAGAGAAATTGAGGAATGGAGGAGTTGTCGTGCTTGTCTGAAAACAAAGGGAAATGTGGTAGTGATTCCTAGTTTTTCATCTAAACAAACAGTTCTAACCGCGCCTCGGATAGTGAAGTGACTTCTTTAATATTTGAATATTTTATCTACAGGTTTGGTTTTTAATTACATAAATTTATGAAAACAAAACTATCCTTTTGTTAGGAAGCATTTTTCCGCGCCCATCGTTCTTTTTTTTTCATTTTAGCGTTATGTATTTATCATTACTCATCACACAATCCTGGATACTACTGGCTAGAATAAGTTTTTTCTTTCATCTCCTGCGTCCACACACATTAGGCTTCAAGTCAATTCCCCGTAAGTTGAAACGTTAACAAAGAAGAGACTTTGAAGGTCACGTATGCTACACATTCGATGAGCGTCAGGTCTGCAGAAATAAAGCTGTAAAAAGATCAGAGGTGCATTTTTTCATACAGCTCAAGAAAAAGGTTACTAATGAAAACGTCATATACATGCTGCATTTACGGCAGATTAAAAGCTAATTTAAAAACTATTTACATGAACATTCCTCACTGAGTAGTTCAGTTTTCTGTCTAGATAAATGCCATTTATACATAATTCCAACTTTCGAATCTGGAGTGTTATGCTAGACGCCGCAATAGCCTGAAAACACTGAGACATTCATCACTCTAAGTAGCGACTCTCTCAAACCTTAGCCAGTTCTTGGGCGCATAACTTTTCCCTTAGCTTCTCAGGGTCATTCGATGCAGACAGCTTTCGGGGAAGACACATCGCAGTTCGATTTATCACGGTGTGTTATATAAATAAAACGGACGCATGGTGTCGTTCTTATTACCCATGAAATAAAGTCCTCATACTATCATATTACAGCGGAGCTTTTACGAGATGCCAACGGAAAACTAATAATAGTGTGACAACTCAGTGATCATGTGAAATGTACAACGCAGCTTGTCGCATTTCCAAAGATACGAACGAAATATTATACAATGTAAGAGAAGAGAATAAAATCAAGTTGGTGATGCATAAAAGGAAACCGTCAGCCGTCATAGCACCAAAATTTAAAACTCTGTGTATCGAAATCAGAACCCGTTTCATTCTTCTGTTTCCTCCGGCCCCTTCTCTTCCTTCATAGACTATCAAAGCAAACTTTCTTATTTTTTGTTTTTATGTTATCTGTGCTACTGTCCAGAGAAGTTCCAATAGCAAGTAAATGGCAGCCGAAGACTGACTCTGATGCTTTTAAAGAAATTGGGTTTTGCTCCAGAGACTGTGGCATAATGGACGCCACTCTTGTTTTCCTTGGTGAAGGAATTGCAGTTTACGAACCATCCATCTTTTTAGTGGGAGCATTTGCCATCGGCGTCACTGTATGTCTGCGATAATGCGTTTAACGTGATTAACACTATTGTGCACAGGCATCGAAAACGTTCGATAAAAGTTATTACATACCAGGAGTTCATCAATCTTGATTCATTTTTAATGAACGTAAAAGTACTAAGTTACATAATAAGCGAATGATCTGGGAGCATATTTAAGTTTAGCGCATTTTGTAATTAATACGCATCTCAGAACGAGAAAACTATTGAAAAATGTAAAAGCGCATGCCACAAAATTAGGATAAAATTCAAACTGCTTCATCACCTTACACTTAAGCGCTGAGACCTCAGACCCTTTATATGGTTTCGTTGATAAGGTAATATTACACGTGACTATTTTTCATGAGGTCTTCTGCACTTCTGGCAGCCAAAATTTGAACTTTTATTTGACCAATATGTTGTAAACGACAGTTCCTCCAATCTTGTTTCCAGTTCATGTATTTCTGGGAGCAAAAATGAAAATCATTTACAATTACGGTAATGCGCAGAATATTGCCGGGTTCGGTGACCAAGCAGAACCCCACACTTTTCTGACGCTAGTGAAACGCGAGTGGGCGCAAGCCATTGGCATTTGCTGAATTGTGGTACACTCCTCCATGTATGTGCCAGCATCCTACCATTATTATGACTCTATAGTGCCGATACGACAGAACTTTCACGTTCAAACCTCGTTACCCGACTCAATCTGTGTGTTACATATAAATTTTTGCATCCATTGTGCCATGGAATTGGGATCTCCCTTTGCATTAATGGTCAATCCATGTTTCAGAAGTTACCGGTCACACATCGCTGCATATAGGCTTCCGTGCCTGCGTGTTATGTAATTTTAAAATAGGAACCGGTTCAAGCAAATGACAGCCATCCTTTGAAAAAACAGTTTTTTCTATTTGTATTACGTGACTGTCCTAAATAAAAACCGAATGACAAATAGCTCACTTTTATATATAAATTTTAATGACATGCCACGCTGGGTCAGTTAAAATGATAATATTTGATTGCAAAGAAGGGAAAGCTCTTTGTACACCCTGTAACTCTCGTTCTCGGTGTACACCCGTACCCAGGTTTGATGAAATGGATGAAGAACGAAATTTAAGAATGAGGCGCCATGATGCAAGGCTCCGCATTGATCTCCAACACCTTAAAATATTTACGTGCCCTGGGATCGCACAGCCCACAGGCATTTTTGTATCAGTAATTCAGCAACTGCTCCCGCCCGTGGCGATTGCAATTAGGTGAAGGCAAGATTGGCAAAATGCCCAACGCTCATAATAGAATAATCCAAAGTGATGATCGGGATTATTTTGCAGACCTCGACTAAATCGTGCCTCATGGACCGCAGTGCTGTATTCCCACGAGTGAATTCATAATCCGTCGAAGTGATTTAAATGCTCAGGTCTCTCAGAAAGCTAAATGAATTATTCAGAAACACGCGTATGATATTCTCATGCGGACGTAACTCTACGCTTGGTTTTTAGTTTTTCCAGCAAATAATGCACGACAGACTTTTGCAAGTTCTTCCTTAACGCCTTCATCGTGAGTGCAGGCGTTTGAGATGAGTCGGCATCACCGTATAGTGAAGCCAACCGCTCCCGCGTGGACCTCCAGCCAAAAGCAGATAGTTATCCGGATGGGTTACATCGACCTAGGATACGTGGGACACATGAGTCTGATGCTGGGTGTACTTGTGCAGCACCTCTGGTCGCTGATTTTTCAAGGTGGATGAAAAAGTTTTGAAGAATTTTATGTGATCGATCGATCGGTTGCTCACTTGACCAAATTAATAAATTTTCTCTGAAATGGTGTAACCGGGCAACATTGCAGGAGCTTAGCTGTTGTGCGCTAGCACACATAACGCGTCCGCAGGAGCTCTGTACCATCCTCATCATCATCCAAGCTGTTAAGCTAACTACAGGACAAATGCCTCTCCCAGTGATATCCAGCAGAGTGGTTGTACAATTACTTTTTTGACTGAAAAAAACAGGTTCCTGCAGTGGAGGCCCAAATGATTGTTTCCCACAATGAAGCGCTTGACACGCTTAGAGAGTCAATTTTTTGCCTGTATTTAAGAAAAATTCTCAAATTTCATGCTCTTTTCCAGGGCGTGAAAATCACAGGAGTCTCTGCATTCTCTTTTTCCAAACACTCCGCCACCTGTTAAAGCTCCATCTTCGAGGACCCCACGCGTCACGCTCACCTCCAACACTTAACGAAAGAATCATACGGATCGATATTATTACACTCAGCAGAATTTCTGATGCAACATTGACTACTAATATAAGTGGTTGCTTTATTTATTGAGTGTTTTCAAAATGTTTAGTCTTTTTGTAGTCATCCGCTATTATAATCTATTCTGTGCCGCTATTTCAGGCTTATAGTGCAGTTATGTTGACGGTTCCAAGTTTTTCATTCTGCTTTTGCGCTACAAGTTCGCTAGTCTTTTTTTGGCTCATATCTTTTGGTGATGTTTCATTTATTATTCTCTTTCCCTTGAACCCAGAGCTTCAGGCACGCTGGCAGTGTCTTTCTTTTATATCTTAACGCAGACCATTACAATCTATCAGCACGTCTGTTGAATCTTTTCAGGAATTATCTTGTTTGTACAGTCCAAACTATAGAAATGGGAAAAGTAACTCCAGACCTCATCACAATTATCGCGTTCGCGTCCGGGTTCAGAGCTCCGCCCAGTGGATTGTTGCATTTAGGCTTCCTCTATGCCAGCGTTGTTTTCAAAATTCGCTCATAAAAATGCTTTGATGCGTCGCAGCAGTTTCCGACGGTCGCATGCCCGAAAATTGCTAAAAGGCTTGTTTCCGCACAAATATTTCGGTGTTCCTAAATTGAGCGTTCGCTCCAGAATGGCGCAGAATTGAACGTCCTGTTCTTATTCGGCTTTCACGATAACACAATCGCCCGGCAATCAACCGCTTTTGGAGGTGAACAATACGGTTTCACCAAGGTTGTGATATCACTAATCACACTTTGAGAAGGAATGTTTCGTCCTTAGTAGCGAAAGGTATTCTTTGACTCCGCTTCGCACTTTTTGTTTTCCCAAAATGCGGCACGCAACTGCGATCGCAATCGCGTATTCGTCGCCGTGGTCACCACCCACTTTGGCGCGCAATCGTATGACGCCTTCAAGTTCTTCGAAACGCCTCTCAAGCATTCTGTGAGCGTTTCTCCAGAGGTTATAAATAGCTAAGAAAGGCGCGCAGGTAATCGATGTGGTGAAGGATGAAAACCGCGCAGATAATTCAGGAAATAAGACTTACAGAGGCTCAGATGTTCTGCTGTCATGAACTACTACTTAAGCAGAACTCACACTCAGGATGGTGCTTTTCGTTTGGGTTCTCTTTCCTTATTGCACATCCCATTGACTCAAAGTTGCACCAGTTAATTTCACTTGGCTCTGACTGGCTTTTCTGCCTCGCTATAGATCTTACGCTGTATATTTTCTATATTTAGACGTCGCTTTACTTTGACTTTTTTTGTGGCTCACTAAATATGTTTTGCGCTTTTATATTCCGTGCATTATACATATTTTGCCTTAATTGTTGTTCCACATTGGATCACCCAGTGACGTGTGCTCGCTTTCCCCTTTCCCTGCTCCCCATTCGCCACTCGTAGGGGGTGGTTTTCACACTCGGCTAATTTCAGAGACACTCATACTGCTTACGAGCAACAAAAAAAAAGAGCCAAGGTTTGCGCTTGCTCACACGGAGTTTCGAGACTTGCGCAGCATAGCGAAGTGCACTAAACTATTTTTATTTGCTTTTGTCGACAGTCTTGCGCAAGATGTACTGAAACTGTTCGTGCATCAATAAGCTTCAATCTAGCGAAGACGTAATTTTTCTTGGGTGCTCCTTCTCTATAACCACGTCGAAAACATTCTTATTCCCCAGTAAATAGTAGCGGGGTGTTCAATATGATATACTGCACCGACGGCGGCGGCATATCCGACACTGTTCCAAAAAAAGGTTCCAGACACTACCAGTGCGGTAATATTATATGTTTACACAGCTTTCACTGGTGTTTTTGCTTTTAAATGGGTCGCATGGCAGGCTCGACAAAGTAAAGCGTAGGTATTTCAAAGTATTGTGCGGTCGTTCTTCGCTTAAAGAAAACGGTGAGTGAGTCTTTGGAATGGGAGGACCGAAAGTGTATAACATGATGCGAGTTTGATGGGTTGACGCGGTGATAAGAGAAAAAAAAAACTTGAGGGGACACTTAGAAACTCTGCCTTAAGGGCATGACGCGGTAGCGTTAATGTGTCTCTTTGGCGCCATGAATCTCTATGCAGAAACGGCCGTTGTTTTTCCTTTAACCGTCACAAGACGCATAGCCTACTGTTAAGAGTACAATGCCATAGCATTAGAGATCCCTCCCGCGCAAGTACTCCTTCTGTTTAGCCTAGCTTCTACCGCCTCCACCCCCCCCCCCCTCCATATGCGGAATTGATCAGTCACTGCTTCACAATAATAGATCGCAAAGAATCCTAATACCAACACTGCCGTAGTATTGTGGCGGTGATGCGATAGGCCACTGTCCCGCCAGGTGGCTTTTTGTAAGAGAGCCAATGGTGGGGCATGTGAGACTCAAGTTGCTCTTCTCGATCTCCCGTAGGGTTGATGCGATGCGCCATGGTAGGCAGGTAGCCATTTCATTGAATTTATTTGAATTAATTTCATTGCCACTTGCCACGGGGGCAAGTAGCTCATAATTCAATGAGCTGGTCGCCACCTGTAGTAGTGGCTGGGTTGCGATAATGTCGCCACGTAACGTGAACTATCTCGATCAATCATCAATTTAACTGCCACCAGCCACGGCGGACAGTTTGCTTGCAATCCGATGAAGAGGTTGCTACCTGCCCGGCGTTACGTCATGACGTAACATGACGTCACAAGGTGACGTGACCTGCTGAAAGGGTTGGTCACTTACCTTTCTAGGTAATCCAATGCCAACGCCGCCTTTTAGGCTGAACGAGATTCTGAACGATATCGTGTTAAAGTTTGAGATACACCTTGATACCGCTGCGGTGCCTACTCCTGACGTGAAGTGCCCTGCATGCAACATTCTCGCAAAGCCAGTAACAGAACATTCTAAAATAGTATCCGATGGTTGCCCGGTAATAGATTGCCTCAAGCTTGAAACGATTCAACGACTCGCCTCAAGTTTTATCCGTAATAAGTAACGTCGGATATATTTTAAACTCTGTGAAGAAGCTCAAGTACTTGTGCTTAAAGCCACAACCAGATATGAAAGGTTGAATTTCTTTTGCCTTATTGTCCACAACTATTTGAGAATAAAAAATTCAAATATTTTGAAATCAAAACAAACAAATCATGACACATCACCACACAAATTCATTCCATTGACACTATTAAGAAATGAATGCTTTTGCTCGGCTATTTTCTTGGAATTTTCACTGATATCAACACTCCTTAGGACTCCGCTGTATGATCTTCCACACTGACTGAATATATTCTTTATATACGGAGTGTTCTGTGCTTGCCACCCACTGCTAACAAGCCGTATGATTACTTCATTGCCTGACAGAAGTGAGCTGATACTTTTGAGCCGTCCCTAAAGGCGTTTTGTGTCAAGTAACTATTTTCTTACTGCCTGCTATGCGTTATTCCCGCATGCTTATATTTGTTTATGGGTCCAGCGGAACTGTCCGATGAAATGAATTTGTAGAAAAACTCTCTCAACTTGTGCTCAAGCACACAAGGCGACATCAAGGCTTTCTTCCACAAAAAAAAGAAGAAAAATATTGGTCCTAAGCGACACATTATATGTGTTTGGAAGTGTAAGAAGACGCACACTAAGCCTAGAATCAACAGGAAGCCGCGAAGGCGTAAACGAAAGGAAGTGTAAAACATAAAGGCCCAAGAAAGGGGTAGAAGAAGGTGCTAAGAAGAGCTGGAGCAGTGAATATAAATGATCTCTTAGCGCAGCAGGTGAAAACCGTCCAGGCAGAAAACGCGGTTCAAATTTCTTTACTAACCCCCATTTCCTGTTCCGAAGCCATCGTCAGCAGTCTTTAGCGCTTTCAAATTGGCAACAGATAGAGTTAACAAAAAAGACAGACATAGGAGGCGAGCTTGACGGCACTGTTTGTATTGTGTGTTCAGGCACTTTGTTGTCACTTTGAAACAATGAACACGCTCGCCCAGCAAGAAGTACTTCTAAGCTTTTAACACCCTACTCCCAGTCACCGCTGACGCGCATAACAATGGACTCCTGCTCCTGGCTAGATTTTTTTTTTCTGCTTGGTATGGCTGGTGCTCCAAATATACAGGCAGAATGGCACAAAAGAAACAGATGCCTTCCTCGACGTCAACAAAAGGTTTATTGCCGAGGAGGTTCCAATAGGAGAAACGAGCCGTGAACGCATAGGCCTGTTTTCGAATGCCTCGAGATAAGGAAAATGAATGGAAGGGTATACGAGAGATCGATAATAAACAGATGTTGAGTGTTTGACTGAACGAACCAATTCGGCATTGGATGCCAACATGTACTTCGAAGGGTGATTAATGCATTCCATATCAAAACGAAAATAATCCCGCTAGGAGAATAAATGAGTGAGTGCTTACGAAAAAAAAAGCACAGCGCACGTCCTTTTATTCATAGAAACCAAGCCAGTTATATCTTTTCTTAAGGCGATAAAAATATACAGAATGAGTAAACAACAATACGTGACTGAACATGGTGCGGCAATGTGGTAAAAGATTGAGGAATTACACTAACCAGCAATCTTAAAACAAAACCATCATGCATTGCTTGTATAATTAAGTAGTGGAGTTACAAGCGTGGTTGACATTTTGCGTTATTTCAAGTCACAAAACTGTAGCAGATAATAACCCCGCAAGACACGAGTCCATCTTCGTGATGAAAAGTTATAACTCCGCGCATATGCAGACGGCAGTTTTTTTCCTTTCAATGCCAACATCATGAAGTTTACACAATCTTCACGTTCTGCATTTACTACGATAACGTAACGAATTTTGTAAGAAAGTTTCATTTTTATTTGCATGTAGGTACCAGCTAAATAACTCTGCATACTGTTACTTACTACCATCCGGCCTGAATAATGGACAATGATTCGATATTGGCCGTGCTGCAGTAATGCACCGTGATTTTGCAATTGAAGCAGACAGTGCGTTACCTTTAAGGTTAACAATACAGGAGCCCGCTAAAAGGAAGAATGCGCCATTTGCGCCAAGCTTAAAGGACCCGCTAAACAGAAGCCGAAATATATTTCGACCTCAATATAAGCAACAGGAGCCTTAACTGCATGGAACGCGTCAAGTAGCACAGCAAATCGCGGCAAAGACTGAGGCGGTTACAAAAGGGCCGAAATATCACATGTGCGTATCGAAAAGAGTTAGGACGGATCAATTCGACTGATATAGGGGCAATACGATTGATTTTTTTTTTCTAATTTGCGAACTATTCCCATCTGGATTCAAATTAAAATTTTATTCCGCTCTTGCTTACATCGCATCACTTATTATATTCCAACTTTTATTCTGTTCTGATCTGATCCCTTCTTTTATTAACTTTTGCTGCGCCTCTCTTAATCATTTTCAGATCATCCGAGCTTTTTTTTAACCCGGCGTATTCATTGTCTCCTCTGCAAATGGAGAGGGAGAGGGTGGAGGTAAGAGAGGCGGTGCGAGGCGGAGGGAGGAAAGTATGGTTGTAAGGTGGCAGGTGTGGCCACCTGCCGGGTGTAACGGCTGTGGTCGCTAGGTTTTCTCCTCAACGAGCACCTTCTACGCTCGGTGCGTAAATAATAGTTACTTTTATTACTTTACACCGAAAGCGTTTCCCAAACTATTTGGTGTTGGTGTATATAGAGAATTTTATTGACCTTTCTGTCCTGCAGAGGTTTCGTTTATGACACAATTGTTAGGTTTGCGAAATTTGCCATCATTTTCTACGGTGCATGTGAGGCTGTACACAGGTCACCGTTCATATAAAGCGACCGCTATTGGCTTAATATGATTTATGCGCTGTTTCGCGCCTTCATTATCTAATGTCATTTAGCCTTTTAAACACTGCAGAGGCAGTTCAGCAAACTACCCGAACAGTTGCACTGAGTGGAATCGCTCAGCGTAGCCGTTACTCACAGCAGTGGTCCTTCTTTGTTGATGCACCTGCGTCCCACCGTGCTTTCGCCCTTGGCCACCCTGAATACCCTTGACATGCGGCCGTCTAATTTAGACCTGCGCGCGACGTAAGATTAAACGCACTAAATAACTTACGCGTGTTGCGCCATCAGCAAGTCGGCACGTGCTGACAGATTGCAAGCTGAATGCATAGCGATGGGAGCAAACCTAGGAAAACACAGTCAGTCAAATGTTGTTTGTGCTACGCTCATCACCCCTCCCCTCCCTGAACACCCTCATTCATCTACCGCTGAGGACAATTGCGCTAGCTTGGAGTGTTGAAAGCTTTACAGCATTGTTTGAACGACGCAGAAAAGAATGCAGTCATTCATAGAAGTTGACGAAATGCGAGTTAGCAAGTGAAAGAAAATACATGCATCTGCGTTGTCTCGCCCCCCATTCTGTTGGTGGTCCTTATAGTGGGGTGGAGCATACGTGTTCCCTGGTGATTTTGGGCTTTTCAGTGGTTTGGTTCATGCCGTGGAATTTTTTTTTTTATTTCTCGAAGCAGTTTAAGGTAAACGCTCATTCATGACTCAACAAGAGCGAACCAAGAGTAATCGCATGGCGCAGACATTCCACCCGTTAACTGCCCCTACATACTTTACGCATTCAACGTTCTTAAGTTGCATATTTTTGTTAGAAGTTTATTCTTAACAATGTCCACGTTTATGTCTATGAACTATCTGAGCAACTTCGGGCAACGTATTGTATCCGGTCGCCGAAGTGTAAAGTTACTCAAATTCATGGTGGCATCGAGAAGTTGAGCATCTAAGCATTAAGCATTAGCCAATACAAATAACTAATGCTCTTCACTAAATACACAGAATTGAGTTGTAAAAAATTATTGTCAGGCGCCACAGCCCAGCTTCTCATCCATTCTATTAAAGGGTGACAATTCTCGTGGCGTTGAATGAAGCATGCAGGAACATTTGAAAATTTTTCTTATGAGCCAGCACATCTAAACTTCAGTCTAAAGTATTTGAAAAGTTCAGCCGAAGAAATAAGATTGTGTCAGTAATTTGAAGTGAATGTGTGCAAAGAAATAGAAATGTGCAAGCATTGTGGAGTGCAGCATAGAGAAGTGTTATTGAATGTTTGGTTTCTCGTTAACGTACCGAAAACGCCAGTCAGCTCCGAAAATCCTTGTCACATGATAAATGCCACGTGTGTATATTTACAATAGCATGGTCTTCGCGACCTGGCGGAGTAAAGATTTCAATTGAAATATAGGCTTGTAAGCCAAAACTTTAAATGAATGTCTCGGATTAGGAAAATAAAATTTATGCTTACGAAAGTGCAACGACTACGTACATTGAGAAAATTGAAAAACGTCCAAATGCTGTGCAGCAAAAGTAGGGCAGAGTGGAGAACGATCTTTCCTGAAAAAAATCATGATTGGTCGTTAGCAAAAGACGCAATATAAATATTCCGCGGTCATAAAAAGGAACAAAACCTATACAAAAAATGTAGGGTTCTAACGTAGCTAAACCTTGTAGACGTGCTAAAGCTTGTGTTCAGCCCTGTTGGCTCATGGTTTCATTTTGTTCAGTCGTTGGCACGTCCGATATTAGACTCTGGTTAAGCTCTGATGGGGGTTAAGCTCATCTGATCTGCTCTCGCCGCAGCCGAAATCTGACGAAGACGACGATGTGCAATACACATCGCGCGAGTGTGTGTCGCAGTTTAACACGAAGCGCGTTCAGCTGGGATGAAAGCTGATCTTTTCGCGCCGCCTCTTGTTGGAAACCCAGTCGCGGCAATATTTATTTTATTTCTGCATGGGGCTGTTCCTATGCTTGGTTTCGCCAAGGTCACCTTCAAGGTCAAGCTTCACAAAAACTTGTTGAGCCGGTTAGACATCGTGAAGAAGTGCTTTCGCACCAAAGTACGAAGCATTGTATTCTGGCACAGGCAAACAAAGGATTGTAAATACGCTCAAGGGTATTCGACTTGTGTCTAATAATCCTTTGAACTGCATAGGAGACAGAGATTTCGCCCCATCAATAGACAGTTTTATCATGTTTTGTTCGCGCATAAAGATTCTTAGGTTGAAGCTTCACATAAGCAAATCGTGGAGAGAACATACGGAACATATTAGAAAGGAATGAATGGAGTATGATTTCAATATTTTAATTATATTAAACCCATATTCCATATCCCGAAATGTTCAGATACGTTGCCTCTGACTCAATTCGCGGCACTAGTCACAAATGGTTTACAAGGATATGGTGTTACAATGAAAGAAAAACAAGAACAACCCCAAATAGCATCTATCCGTACTCTACGGTCATTACTGTCTACCTCAACTACGAATATAAGATCATACCAGTTCCTTACCGTTCCCCTTTTGCTACTGGGACTTCTAATAATTGCATAATTTTTTTCATTAATAGATCGCTTTTATGCGCAGCTGTCATTCTCCAAGATCACTAATCGCCACGCGAAATAATGCACCGTCAAAGTACAAAAAATTGCGAAATAGCAGTGCGGCGTGAGCGTAAGAGGGCTGTAATAACTTTGTTAAGATCACGCGGACGCGTTTCAGTACAGTATGGCACAATTGTCGAAGAATGCGCCTCGCTGCTCGGCGCCCATCATGTGAAACGTTGCCATTCTTTGCTGTTATCGCTAAGAGGGTTTGCACTTGCGCGACTGGTTAGAAAATTGCCAAACCTTTCTAAAATCCCACATTTTGTCTCTCCTCCTTTGAAGTAACACTGTGGTTTGGGCTAGTTGATTACAGTTTATAATGGAGACAGGTTTCGCAGCATGAATAAACCACACACAGAAGACAAGGAACAAACAAGACAGGACTGTGCTGCACTTCCAACTGATTTTATTTGAAAAAGCTCGGCGTTTAAATACATTCAGTTATCATGAGGTGAAACCTAATCACAATCATCCAAAAAAGCCATTTCATTCTCCAGCAATGACAGTGAAGGCGTGCTGACGCAATTATCACAATTATCACCGGCTTTCATGATAAAAAAAGGCTTCGATAATTTCACGCTGAAGCTTGTCCTTGGCGTGACCCAGAAACTGCGCCTTCTTAAACATAGGTTCGCATTTGTACGACCGGCAGTGTAAGGCAAGATGGCCGCTGATACCATCCTTTACAAGATTGAAGTGTTCTAGCGCTCTTTCATTAAAACAACGCCCTATTTGGCCAATGTACACTTTACAATGTAGACTGTCCTGTCTTGTTTGCTCCTTGTCTTCTGTGTGTGTTTTATTCATACTGCTAAACTTGTCTCCATTATGTCGTCCATTGTCTTTGTGAGGGAATAATTTTACAGACGGTTAAGGAGTAAAACAAGGGCCGGTGGGGACCTCAAACACGCCGTGAAGGGTTAGGTGAAAGAGAATGTGAAAGGAGGCTCAGAGAACTCGCCGCCGTAAGGGTGTACATAGTTCATTTCGACAGGGCAACGGCCTGCAACTACACCGTACAGCACATAGACGTTTTAAATTCGCTTGCACGGAAATACTACCGCCATGACAGGTATTCGGCCAACCGGACGTGGACTCAACAGGCGCACGCTGTCACTCTCGATTCACTGACATGAGATGGACCTTTTACCTTTGTGATCTAGCCGCCGCGGTGGCTGAGTGGTTATAGCGTTCGGCTGCTGGCCCGAAAGACGCGGGTTCGATCCCGGCCGCGGTGGTCGAATTTCGATGGAGGCGAAATTTTAGAGCCCCGTGTACTGTGCGATGTCAGTGCACGTTAAAGAACCACAGGTGGTCGAAATTCCCGGAGCCCTCCACTACGGCGTCTCTCATAGCCTGAGTCGCTTTGGAACGTTAAACCCCCATAAAACCAAAAAAAACCAAAACCTTTGTGATCTCCGCTTCCCTTTGCCACTTGCAGAGAATTCTGTTCAAACCGGCTCCTAAATATAGCCTCTATGTCCTTTCTAACCTTGCAGTCTCTCCTTTTCTCCTTTTATTAAGCCAGCTCGCCTGCAACGCAAGTTAAAGGTAGGCGGCAGTTCCACCGAGACGCCTTTTTTCGTAGGGGCTTTGAGCGATGTTAATGCATTCACCAGTTATTACCGTGGCGAGCGCAGTAAGGACTACGCAGCGCGTCCAAACCCCACATGGCCTTCGGCCGTGGCGTGCCGTTTGCGTGCCGAGGCGTCGTTAGGTGAAAAGACGCGCGTGCTGGAAATCACCCTTTTACTGCAAGCCCGCGCCCTGTCTTTGCCGTGCTGCTTCATCTGCTGTTTGCATTGCCACGCTCTTTCTCTCCCGCTATGGCGCTGGTTTTGTCTGTCTTAAAGTGAGTTCTTGGTAATGCACGCTCTTGTCCCGTGTGAACCCGCGGTACCCTGGCGTCGCGGAACATATATAGAGATAGAAATGCTTGTGTTTTAGTGGCTTTTATGTACTCTAGATGTGCATGTTGTCTGCAGAATTTGCCTCGTGCTCTCAGCTTCAGTCCTCCGTTTCTCCTAATAGCAAACATTGCAGTTTTATTTTCAGCAGTTACAGACCACGGGTATAGTTTTGAAGGCTTGAATATAGAAAAAGAGACTCCTTATTCCATTGCGTTCCACTTTCGTTCACAATATGTCAAGTCATTAAAGCGCGTAATGTTCTCCTTCCGAATAATGGTTAATACGGGAGAATAGTTTAACACAGCTGAAAACACCAGTAACTCGAGATCAGTATGCTTAGCAGAAAAGCGTTGTTTATAATGCGTCTACCAAGCGGTATAATTTTGTGGGGGGAGTTAAGGCAATGTTTCTTAGTGTTGTTTACCATACCACTTTCTTTAAGGGCATGTATTGCAGAAAGTCTATACAGCCACACTATACCACTCCACGTGGGGATGCCAACACAACCCTGAAGTCCCAGTCATACACAATGCCACGCCGGAGCAGTGAGAGGCAGCGCTGTTCAGCTGGAATCCCGGTGATCAGACTTCACCGGTCGAACGGGCCCAAGCGGCCGCAGCCGCCGCAGGAATCCAGGACATGGGTCTCCAACCATGAAGACTCACAAGACAATAGGAGCAGTGTAAAAAACATTTTGTCTCTCTCTCTGTCTCTCCATACATTCTCTAGGTATATCACCTCTGCTCATGTGACACGAAGAACAGCTTTCAGGGCTTTTAGCCCGCAGGAACACTGACTTCGGTGATGTCCTGGAATGTAACATGTGCTATGGTATATCCGAGAAACCGTTTTATTTTGTCAATATTTCTGAGCGCGTGCTGAAAGTGTGGTTTGATATATCTGTTTAAAGTCTCAAAGCCAAACATGGGCTATGGGGAATGCCGTGGTGGAAGACTCCGGATCAATTTCAAGTACCTGGGAATTTTTAATGTGCACTGACAGCACTAAGCAGACGGGTGTCTGGCAACTGCCCTGCATTCAAACTCTGCCACCGCGGTGGTGATTGAACGCACGTCCTCGGGTTAAGTAGTTCAGTGGCCTGGCCCGTGTGCCACCGTTGCTAGTCTTTTTGAAAGCGTGCTGGAAAAAAAGCAAGAGCTAACAGTTCTCATCACCGTCGCACATACTTCTTTAACTCTCAGTTATGCTTGTTCGTAGCAGCCTGCACATTCGACAGCACCACAGAAGCAACTAGTGGACAGTGGACAACTCTATCTTTCCCGCCCCAGCTGCCACTGCATCGCGATCAGTGGTGGCCCGCGTTCAACGCAAGTAAAGTTGTAGACGTGAAGAAGATGGTGAAGTGTGTTTGAGAACAACAATCAACGTATTGACCTCCCAGCGTCGTTGACGATCACACGAGGAGGTAACACCGAGTTTCTTCAAAGCGTGGCTTTCAGTTGGCCCGGACTCGAACCTACTTCTCAAGTAAGCGGTCGGACCCTGCAAGCCGTTCCATAAGAAAAGGTTGTGGTGCGTGTAGCGGGGACAACCGTGATCTGTCATTTAGGGCGAATGAAACTAAACACACAACACAGAACGCGACGACTTTCGTGTCAGTGACAGTAGCAAAAGAGAAGCGTTCGAGGAGCCCTTTGCGCGGCATTCAACTTCAAGGGAGCATCAGAGGGGCTTCCGGGTCGTTGACAGCAAGCGAGAGTAGATGCCGAAGCTGGCTGAAAGCCGAAGGCAGCGGCACTCGTTGCGGCTCGTCCACATCGATCCGCCTGGAGACTAGCTGAGAGAAAGGGCGTCGGAAACACTCCGTCTCCCAGAGGGACGCTGATCGAAGGAGCCGAACCCCACTGACCTGAAAGACACCACCTAGCTGCGGAGTAACGGGTGCGCGGCTTGAGGCGCACGAGGTATTTTAGATGCGTGGTGCGCCACACCTGCCGTACGTGAAAAAAAAAAAATGCGGTTCGCGCAACAAGGGAAAATACCGCAGAACATGTGAGAGCGCTGTCATTGAACAAAAAATCTATCCTCCGACGTATTTCCGCAATTCAAAGTTCACAAAACGAAAGCAACAAATAACAGGCGTAGATAAACGACTCGTTAAAACGATGCATAGGAAAATCGATTTTTGTGATACTGAGGAAGGCAGTTTTTATTTCAAAGACCATAGAGCAAAAAAAAAAAAAAGAATGCTGTATTTGTATGACTACTCTCCTCCTACCGATGCGATTAACTCATAGAGTAATCTTTTTAATACTCGCGCACAGCGATAGGAAATCGTTATGTAGTGAGAATTTGTACACTATGTGTTGCTCATCGAAGGCAAAATTGTATATTCTTAACTACAGAGTTTTCTGGTGCTTTCTCTTGCAATGTGTGAATTGTGTGGTAAGGTTGTGCTGACTGGTTATTTTAAAGCAGCCCTGCGGCGTTAATCACGCATAAGGTCTTTATTCTTTGTATGGAAAGTACTCGACATTGAGAATCTGTTACGGTAACGAGCGCGGTAACGGGTTTGGTAATTCTGTCGTTACGGTAACGGTAACGAGAGAATCAACTTGCAATGGGGCCGAGAAACGATGAATGTTTTAGGTTAACAAATATTTTTATTATCTACTATTCCCGTTAAGACATTCAAATTAACGGGCACGAGGATTTCGTAGTTCCGAATAGAATTTCAAGTTTTTTAAGATTATCATAGCGACAGCTTTTTTTATTGGTGTCACGTTTAGAAAATATACCTAAGGTTTAAATGCCACGCATGCGTTACATCTTTATATTTTCTTTGTTGTCCTGACTATTTCTCAAAATACACGTCAAAAAATGCTGAGTATTAAGAACATTTGTTGCTTGCCTTCAGGAATATCACTGCATCGCTGCCGAGAACTGCTCGCTGCCACTGCAACATACTTCATTTTCTGACCACAAACAAACGGCGACAGCTCACCTTTCTTTCTCACAACGCACTTTAAGTATTGTTGTAAAGGGAGCTCAATATGCGACACTCATAGAGAGTTTGAAGCATTAAGGCTTTACCTCTGCGCGGAACATGCACTATATTCACACAGTGGCGAATATCATTGTTCCACAGCCGCATCCCGCCGTATGCAAAATCTGACAGGCGCTGTGTTGTGCGACATGCGCCGAACATTTCTTCCCAAGTTCACCTCTGACGGCACTCTGCGCACGTCAGGGTGAGGCAGGCGACAGTCGCGGAAATGTACCGGCTGTCACGGCTTAAATCTATTTCCTTGATGGTGACAGTGTCGCAAGATGAAGATTGAATCCGATAAGTGCGAAATTCTCTTGACGGTTCCAAAATGCAGTCGTGTCACCCAGCATATAACTTTTTGGCTGGGATTAGTCTTGCCACCCAAATAAATACTTCGCTATTTATTCATCTTAGAACCAAATTACCGGCTTATCAAAAAATATAGTCACCTGCAAACGCTATGGTCGCTTGGTATAGCCGATTCGCTTCGGCTGCGTAGCGATGAAAATAAAAATGCCCCACGGTTTAACCAGAGGAGTTTAATATGTATTAAACACCCATTGTGGCGCGCTTTGTCAGTTTTGAATTTACATACTATATTCATAGAAGGGGTCGGTCATAGAAGGGGCCGATCATAGAAGAGGCGCAACACACTTGCCGAAACAACGGCAGAAGCAAATCTTTCTTAAGAAAGGTATAAGAAAAAAATACTAAGAACGAAAAAGAACTCGGGGCCAAACAAGACGAAAGCGGGTGACAAGGTCGGAAGTAATATACAGTAGTGAACAAAAAGGCATATTTCAGTTTTTCGAATTTACCGTTTTCAATTAAAACGTTTAAAATTCAGATTTAAATCTTAAAATTTGCGTACGTGGCTGGCGGGATGACAATTTCATTCATTTTACAGAATATTAACCAATGTTTATCTCCATATTAAGCAACAATTTTTTCCCACGTCATTTATTGAACTGCTTTCTGCGCTGTGTGAAGGTATCGGCAATTTGGTTTTTATTTCAAAATGAAGCAACGATTTCAAAAATGCCTTTTCACAATACCATAATGCATCAATGCTCCACACCCAGGTCTTTACCAGCGGTCACTCCTTCTTCCCCCCCCCCCCCCCAACCGAAGCATGGAGTCCAGGAAGCTGTCTTTAAATGTCTAGCCCATATTCCCCATTCTTGAAGCAGCTTCGTTTTGGTGACTGTCGACTTCCGTCATTTATGTCGTCACGAGCGCCTCTTTCCACGAGCATCTCTTTCTATAGAGGGCATGAATAGAGTATTCATAACTAATTGAAATTTTGCGACGAGGAATTTTTTCAGGGGCTTTTTTTTTTTCTGTGTCAACGGAGAAATGAAATTGCGCCGTCAGATTACCGCGATCTAGGAAACGCAACATTTACATCCAAAACACTGCGCATGCATCTAACTTTGGGTAAGAAGCGGGTGTAAATGGTCTGTTCGCCGAACTTATTAACACGCGCTTCATGAGAAAGACCGAAAAATAGAACTATTGAGAAAAAAAATTATGTTTGCTTATTTATGCCAGATGTGAATTTGGTGCGCTAGTAGTTTGGTGTTCACTTTGGCTTCGGTGTTCAGATAGTGTTCACAGATGACAGTTGTTCAGATAGCGATAATGGATTAATGTCCAGATATGCGGAATTGGTCATTCCCGACAACCACTGTTTACTGGGAGTCTTCCCACTAACCTGGCGCAGTGTTACAGCAGTGACGTGATGCGACACTGCCCCTTTATGCCAGGTTCTGCATCGGTAGGACTTGGGTTGGGCAGTGATCCAGGTTGCTCCTCCCGAGCAGGCTCTCAAATTAAATGAGATGCCGAGTGACACAGTCTGCAGGCTGCTCACCTGCATACCTAACTGGGCAGGTTGCCCACTAGGTGGGCAGCCCACCATAAAACAGGCTTCAGACGAACATAGAGGCAAAGAGAAAAACACAGAGCTGCTAAATGCAGGGAATGGCCACTCTAAGTGCTAGTGCACTAAAAAGGAACACTGAGGAGAACTGAGGTGTTTCACTTTCGCCGGGAGAAATTGCCAACCATAGTGGCCCTGAAGAAGTGCCGCACGAACCATAGCTTCTTTTCTCCTCCGATGGCACTGCGCACTGCATTTTCTCAGTGATCCCTTTTAGACTGACACTTTACAAAAACCGGGAAGGCAGTTCATGGCTCAGATTTTCTGGCAGCAATATGGTAAAAAAAATTCACAGCATTTTCTTCCCTTCATGTCGTGGCGAGTGTAAGAGTTTAATATTCCTGCAAAGAGAAAGCATGCTGGAAAAGTCGTTTTTTGGGTTTAAGTCCCATGAACTGCAGTGCGCCCTACCCCGCGTGTCTTCAGTGGAGGGGCTTATGTGGTCACGCGCAATACTTATCTAGAGTGCGGGATAGGGGGGGGGGGGGGGGGTACGGGTACCTTAGAGAGCAACACACCATAAAAACTGAAGGTAACGAATTCCGGTGTATAAATTTTCTACTGCTAAAAAATGTGCACTTCACTTCAGTTAATTATCTTAAATGCCCCCGGGATTGGAGGTACATATTACATAAGGTTTTGGTTACATGTATAAAGCAGATTGAATGAACAAAGGAAACACATAAGGTACATAAATTTTTCGCTGTTGAATATAGTCTCTAAACAATTCACAAATGTTGATGGACAGGTGATTGCCACGATTTCGTGTGGAAGGCTGTTCCAGTCCCTGGACGAGCGTGGAAAGAATGACGATGCAAATGCAGTAGTGCACGTACGAGGCCGGGTACCTCGAAGGGGATGACCAATGCGGGGGGAAATGCGTGCCGGCGTATTGATGTAGGGCGGATGACGAAGTGAGCTGCAATAAAATTTGTGAAACAAGCACATACTAGTCATACGACGTCTACAAGCCAGGGATATTAAGCCTTCCTCTACTGTTAATGATGATAAACTGACATATGAATAGCACGAATATTTGAATCTTGTGGCTCGACTTTTTACTGATTCTAGGAAATTTGTTAGATAAATTTGGTTAGGGGTCCAAATAGCAGAAGCGTATGCTAATTTAGAAAGCAATGGTATTAAATAGGGGCAGCTTGGAACCGACTGTACTTGTCGCTAACGCATATCACTTTTTTAAAATGACACAGAATAAAATTGAGAGGTGAGCAGATGCGATGCGGTGTTTCTGCGTTAAAAGAGTGACTTTGTTTCACCTTTTCAATTGTGATTTAATCTTAAGCTTTTTATTGCGTCTTTCTGATTTCGTAATGCTCCGCAAGGTGTGCTCTGCGCGTCCTCCTCTCCCATTCTCTCACTACGCCCTCGCGCCGACGGTGGCGGGTACGGAGCGAGCGCTAGTTCCACTCTCTCCCGCAATGGGCGCTCCTGCGCCGTCCCACCTGCAGTCAGTGAAAAACCTGAAATGACTCTAGCGCCTCCTCCTACCATTTCACTCTCTCCCTTTCGCCTTTCACTTTCGCACCCATTCGCTCAGTCCGCACAATACTCTGGTCACAATGCACACGGCAGCGCGTTTCCCGCAAACGTCGACCATACTGCTGACCCAGTAAACAGTTACACAAAAATTATTACAAGAAGAAAAAATTAATCTGAGACTGGAATGGTTTAATCATGTCATTAAAAAGAACGTAGTGCTAAGCAACTTTAACCAAATCTGAGAGTGCGAAAAAGGCCTGCTCAGCAGACGCCAGCAAATGGGCCACGAGTCAGCGACGTAGTGATTCTAGTATTCTCGCTAGCTTCTGAGGTGCTACGAGACGACCTAGGTACCAAAGTGGAAGCTCACATACTCCGCCACAATCCTCATTATCACATTTTATACGCTGCATTTCGCGTTACAGCGGGTTGCAACCGCAGCATCTCCACACGCGGTGTGCCAATAAAGCTGCGCCCTGGTTTCCTGCTTCGTTGGCTCCGGCCTAAACGACCTAGTGCCAACCGTATTTGTTCTGCGTCCGCGGTTAACGAATTCCTAGGCCTTTCACGCCGTGCCTACAAACGGGTCATTTCGAGCACTCCCCCTCCTGGAGTCTTCGGTCGAGTCGAAGATAAGTTGTGTGTAATTAGAGGTGCTAAGAGGTAATACGTGAAGGGCTTACTTCAACGCGACCCTCAAGTGGCTTTCTATAATGTGCTAGCCTTTATAGTGGGCATTCCCCGCATTTAGCACTTGTGTGTCTTCGTGTTTGTTTTTCTGTCTGTTTGTCTGAAGCCGGTTTTATGGCAGGTTGCTCACATGCCCACCGGGTGGTGGGCAACCTGCCCAAACGCACAACCTGAGCAACGGGGGGCCGTGCTGTCGAGCTCGAGCCTAGAAGACAGAAGACGGCTGATTCATTCGGTGCATCGAACTGCTAAAGCCTTACGAGCCCTGGACTAAAGGTCCATCCCAGTTCACGGGACGCAAAGCTTTTTACCTCAAAAAGTTCACCATCACCACCACAATCGTAACCCATGTCTCTTTAGGAAGTTAACTCCACATACCATTAATAATCTTTCGTGCATTCTTGAAGGTGAGCTTTTGAGGGAAGTCGTTTTTCTTCGCGTGCAAACGCGTGAAATGACAGTCGTTGTTTCTCAATTTCTTAGGAAAAAAAGGGACAACAGTGGCCGGGAACCTTCGTCCTGGTATTTAGCTTTAAATGAACTTTGAAGAGGAATTCAGAGTGAAACTGGAATGCTAAATTAGGGTCACGTGATAGCTAGCGACCATGTTAATTTTACTGAAAAAAATTATGGGAATGCTTAAGCTCAGCCTTTAAAGATATGACGCGACAGCGTTAGCGGCTCACTTCAGTGATTTCCTTCACACACAGTCACGGTTCTTTGCTTTGTCAAAATTATAACAGCACAATTTCCATATTCTTGTCCTCGAGCTCTTCCACATTGCTGTTTACGCATATAATGTTGCTCTAATTTGTATGTAATTAGCGCGTTTCTTACTCACACCAGTATTTGTCACATTGATAAGCTTCAAATTAAACCAACACTTCACACTCATCAACTCCCCACCTGTATCTTAGCGAAGACAAGATGCCTAAGGGGTCTAGTCTGTAGAGAGCATGGTTGGAAATCTTGGAGCTGTGGTAGCGAATACAGAGTAAAATTTAGAGAATTTTTTATGTGAAATCATTTATTTATAAGGTTAAATCGTTTGAGACATGCGCTTACCTCGATTTCCGATTACAAGTACTATTCAAATGTTTTCATTCCGGACATCCATGCGTGCCATGTTTTGAACGTAATAACGCTGCCGGGACGACACTGGGTTTTTAGCTGAGTGGGAGCTTTAACGTTGTCGCGTTGAAAGAGATTTGATACACCAGGAGACTAAGTAAAATTGGATCACATTTTCGAACTTCTGCAACTTCGCTTAATGACATCTATTTTTCGGCAACCACGATTGGGCTCACTGCTTTATTGTGCAATGGTATTTCGCCATCACGGGTAATTTCCGCCCAAATATTGGGAAATCATTGCAAGGAGCGTTGACAAGAATGCGAACAATAAGGTAATTAAGACATCGCAAACAAGACGACTGAAGAATAGATGTGACACAGCCGCAGATACTGAGCCCTTGGATTCGCTTTTGTAGGCTCAACGTGTGTATAGGCTTTGTATGCAGCCCCTTCAGAACTGACGCGAACGGCATTCACGGTTGTAAGTGCGCCTCTGATTGGCCGCAGAGCATTGCGAGTACTCGTGATAAAGATTACGTAACATGGCAGAGTTCTAGGGCTCGTGAGTGCGGCAGGTTATTGCAAAATTTTATTACAATTTTCTAATTCAGCCACCTTCCCCTGCATTAGGAATGGGACTCCCCGAGTCCCGAGTTTCCGAGCGATAACATGCCGTCTAGGGGAGCTTCACGCTTTGTTCCGCATTTATGTTTAGTGCCCCTAGTCACTGTGTATAAAATATTATCATGCTGTGGCTGCAGTATCACGTGGACAGCCATTTTAGCCACCCAAAGAATCCTGTTCCGACCTTAAGGGTGCAAACCAAAAGCAGCATTTAACGCCGGCGTTCTCTCTCCGCTGTCGGTCCGATTTCTCTCGAAGAGGGCCCATAGGGCGCACTGAACAGTGCCAGCAGCAACATTCCGCTTTCCGGTGCCTAACCACTTAATTAATGCGGTTTTATTTCAAATCTATTGTACTTTCCATTATTGTATAGAGCCGTAGTTATGGAGCAAAAAATGCGCGGACGAAAACGCCACTCGCGAGCACTCACATCAAGCCAGAGTTGTAACAAGTGACGTTCGGCTTTTTGCCGCTGAGCACGCAGGCACTGGCTGCGCTCCTCACGTAACTTCTATGCAGACAGCGTACTGAGCTTGCAAGGATACGCTCAGAGCAAAGTCAGCGATTGCCATAGGTCTGGCGGATATTCTTCAAGTTATGATGTGAGCTAAATTGGAAGACCAGCGCTGTATTATGTCCCCATATCATGATGGGTCGCTCAAAATAAATTGTTCCCACGGAATATAGCCTAGTAATCATTCCGGGTGATTTGGAGGAACACAGGAAAAAATAAGAAAAGTGGTTCATATGTGTAGTACGAGCTAGCTCCGACCGAGTGACCGAATTAAAAACGACATGACATCGCGTAGACTGAGAGCAGACAATTTTCTTCTTTGACATTGACAATAGAAACAGCGTGAGAAGTGAGCGCGGAAGGAGAGAGAGAGAGAGAGAGAGACAGAGAGCGCATAGCGGCTGGTAGTTCGTTTGAAGTAGCAGCGTGTACGTGTGAGGCGTTTCTTGTAAACGACGAGCGGCGGGGATGTGCGAGGCGTTTCTAGTGAGCGATTTAACGTGGCTATTGTGCCGACACATCACGTCGACTCCTATTTATCCCTAGAGTTCGGAGCAAAGAAAGGAGAGGGTAGACATGAAGGAGAAAAAAAATAAGATGGAAGCAACTATGGGGTAAAATAGCAGCTTCCAAATGCGCACGCTTTCCGCGATCTAGGCATAAGATATCTTGCGTCTTCCCACATCAATTGTTGCTGTTTTTTTTTCTGAACACGAGCAGCCGAAACGGTTCGTTGTAGGTCGGCTTGAGTGGTTTTTAACAAAGGTACGGCGCGCGAACACGTTTTCGCTAGTGTCCATGATGGAAACACGTAAAAATTTATTCTTGGGGGGGAGGGGCACACGCGGCGGCCCGCCGTAGCTGCTGCAGCAAAGCTTGTGGTCACTCATTGGGCTGTGCACGGGTTGACGTAGTGCACGTCTTCACCGCAAAAGCTGTCGACCTTCGCCGTAGAAAAGCTTTAAGTTTTGGTGCAGACGCTACACTATGCCGTTCCTTGGTGAGTGGTAGGTTATAGCGTGCTAGAAGCATGCGCCGGGAAGACTTGAGAAGGCGGAGAACTGGTTACTCTCAAATGGTCTGCCCCGATCAGCTGTCAGTCGTAGCGGGCTCCCAAAGCGTGATACCCGCGTCGCTATAACAGCTTAGGCGACGGTTTCAGCGGCAATGTATGTGAGGGAAGTTGCCTCTGGAAAAGGAGTATCTGTGGGCATATGCAAGCAGATATCTGAAGTCTTGGCAAGATAGCAAAGGCACTACGAGGTCCAAATGCAAGTGGTCGAAACGAGACTTAGGCATTCTAAACGGTTGGCCCGTCGTTCGGGTGTGGCAAGTAATCTTGGTGCACTGGCACTTCTGAGATGTAGCCGCCGCGGTGGCTGAGTGGTTACAGCGTTCGGCTGCCGGCCCGAAAGACGCGGTTTCGATCCCGGCCGCGGCGGCCGAATTTCGATAGAGGCGAAATTCTAGAGGCCTGTGTACTGTGCGATGTCAGTGCACGTTAAAGAACCCCAGGTGGTCGAAATTTCCGGAGCCCGTCACTGCGGAGTCCCTCATAGCCTGAGTCGCTTTGGGACGTTAAACCCCTGTAAACCAAACCAAACTTCTGAGATGTCTGCGCCTAGCGCCGAAGATCAGCGCCGACGGTTGGCCAAACGAAGAGGTCGATGATGAGTCCCTGGGTAGAGTGGATGCTAGGGGGGCTGATGCCGTTCGGGACAGTGCACTCCTCTCACTAAAAATTCAGTGGCACGAAGAGTCGCGGATACTCTTTAGAGGTGTCGCATGTCATCTCGGATGTATTGTGCAGAAGCAGTATATACATCAGTACTAGCGTTGAATTTCCGTCACGCAGCTTATGTGGCTCAGGATAATCTACTTGGGCGGCGGCGAGCGCTTCCAAATATATGGAGGCAGAACTAGCACATAATGCGTCGATTCGGAAAAGTACATCGGGTGTTTCATTTTCGGGTCCAGGGACGTGGCGGATGTCAGTAGTGAATTCGGTGATCATGGTAAGCTGTCGGAGTTTACACTCAGAGCAGGAACGGCTTTTTCTTTTTAAACATAAAGATTGCAGGCTCGTGACCTGTTAAGATGCAAATATGCAGCCCCAGAAAAAAAAAACAGAAATCCTTGATAGCTGAATACATTGTCCGCATTATCTTCTAAATCTGCTTTACCACCCCTCTGCAGGCTAGAGGCACTTACAAAACAAATATACTGGTTGCCACTCACAGCCGTTGTCGTATTGCATGAGGAGAGCCCCTGCCGTCGTTGTTGAAGTATTCACCATCAGACATGTTGCAGCGTTCGGAAATTGATGCATCAAGAGTTTTGCATCTGCGAGCTGCTGCTTTTATTTTAAAAAAACCCTAGGCGTGCTTCTCTTTCCAGAAAAACTGTGTGGTCTAATTTGAGTCGCTGTGCAGCAGGTCACTGAGCGGTTGAATTTGGTGACAGGAAAAGATAAATCGTTGATGGAAATTGATGAGTCCGAGAAACTCGCGAGGCTTGCGAAAGGAAGTTCGGACAGGAAAGTCCTTGATTGGTTGTGCTCGCGAATCTAGCGGTAGAATGCCTTGAGACGTGACACGTAGGCCGAGGAAGGTGAGGCCTTAGATACCGAAGGTGCATTTTGAGGATCTAGTCCGTGTACGTAGAGGCACTCGAAGAGGAGCACGACGTGGTTTTTGTGCTCAGCCAGTGTGCTGATGGCCACTAAGGCGTCGGCCAGATACACGAGCACGAAAGGCGAGTGACTACGTTCAAAAGAGTTCGAATTTTTGTCGCACATTTTTCAAGCCGAAAGGAATGCGCACAAACTCCCATGGGTCAATAGTTGTTGTTATAGCCCTCTTGGGGATGTCACTTGGTTCAAGTGGAATTTTGTAGTGGGCGGCCATCAAATGGACTTTGCTATAGAATTCGGTTCCGAAGGGACGAACACTGAAGTAATTGGTATTGATCGGCTGTAGTCCTAGCGTTTAGGACGGGGTAATCAGCACAAGGCCGCCAGTCTCCCGAATCTTCTTTAGACACCATCTGTAGCGCAGACGAGTAGCTGCTGGAATAGGGCCGAATACAGCTGAGTTGGAACATATCTTCACACTCCCGCCGGGCGATTTTGAGCCTCTGTCCAGCAATCTGTCAGGGTTGGGCTGCGACTGGTAGTGACTATATGGTCCGTCATCTTGTGCATCATGGGAAGCTCTAAGTTTGGCTGTTTAGTGAGTGCAGGAAAAATCGGCCAGGATCTTCACATAGGTTGAGCTGGGACGGAACAAGCAGGTGCCAGAAAAGGAGAGATTTTAGTTAAGTCTGACTACAGCGAGTGAAATGACATTGTCTTTCAGCCGATGGTCACGAACGCTTACGTCCAAGTACAAGTAGCCTAGGAAGTTTGCCCCCAGAATGGCAAAGCTGGCGCCGGCCACCACGAACATCCTTCTGAACGGGCGCCTGAGTCCTTTGTCCGCCGTCACTGACCAGAGTTCGTATGAAGCAATTGCGGTGCTGACTATATCTAAAGAGGATGCGGCCTTGTCCGTTCTGTATCCTAAACAAAGCAGTATGAAATGAAGAAACCGTGTATCTCCCAAACCTGCCGCAATGATGAACTGGTTAACCTGCCTCTGTAAAATATGTTCACAATCGCAAGTTCACTGGGCTGCAAGAAAATAAAAAGAGGGCGAGAGGGAAGAAGAAAGGCGAGCAAGAGAGGGAGGCATGTGGCAATGAAGTTCAGTTTGAGAAACCAAAGTGGTGAAATGTCCGCAGACTTAATTGCTTGGTGCTTTCGTAAGGACGGAGCAACCCAGGTCGCTCTTGTCACGCAAACACTGGCAACCAATCATTAAATTAACGGCCACCTGCCACTGTACGCAGTGTGCTCACAATCGCGTGGGCAGGTTGTGGTGGCGCCACAAGGTTACTCGACCTGGGTGGCCCGCCTGCCTCCTAGGTTGCTTCTCTGGGGATTTTTCGTGGACTTTTCGCTCACGGTCAACGACGCCGACAATGCCGACGGCGGCGCAGGAGCTTTAGTGGCACGAGCTCATTAACGCTATCGTGCTAAAATTACACAGCACCAGAAGCACCCACCACCATTGAACTTCTGTGTGCAGAAATGACAGAATACACATAACACGCCAAACTCTGCAATTCTACACCTCCCTCTGATTATCTAAGAGATATCGTCTGCTCTTGAACTCCTTGATCACGCATGATGCCGCAAGCTCAGTCGGGACAAGAAAATTATGCAAAGCAAGAAAAGAAAAAAAATGTAGTACACAAAACGCACCATCCGTTGCTTTCCTCTAAGCCAAATTCCCGTCAAAAACCTAGTGCTGGCGCGCTCCTGTGTGCGCTACTCACTGCCAAAGCAATTATAACATCTATAGAACAGGCCAACTAGGTATACACTGGCACCATTAAGCAAATGTATGTTAAATGCCCCGACTGATATTATAATTTGTATTGGCCACGCAATAATTTTGGGCATTGACGCAATCCTTCGCCCTTCCTAAAGGAAGGGCGAAGTGCAGTAACAATTGCCCGCAGTGCAGTAACAATTGCCCAGTTCATCGTGAAATATCCGGTGCACTCTATGATGAAAATGACGAAAAGGAGATCAGACGTACTTGTCTACCACAAGCTATTAATCTTTCCAGAGGCTTAATATAGACAGACTAACCGTTTATCGCGAGCAAGTCATCCAGTAGGATAGAATAGAAGCATATGTAGGATGCAAGCAGCATAGAGTACCACTGTTCATCCAAAAGGTGCAATGGCTAAAAAGAAGCATAACTCCTGCGGTTAGGACTGTACCATTGATTCTTTGGTCGACGGGGCGTGTGCTTCCCTTATGATCAGGGGTACTTTCGATACTTTTGTTGACCACGAGACAACCCCATTCACTACCAGTATACAGCGCCGAATAGTAGGTTATATGATACATGCACGGTGTTATAGGCTATTCACATCTTGCCCTACATACTGCTAGTTTTTAAAAGCGTGTTGGGGTTTAATTGTCAGACGGTTCCACAGAAGGCTTTTTTTAGGCATGATAATACAGACATAGTGCTTGTAACGACGTTCTACACGCCAAGTAAAGGAATCGATCAGTGTGTGAATTGACGCAAACGCTTCCAGCCGTGCAGCCATGAGTAGGTTCACTTGATGTTCTTGCGCAAATTATGTCTTTTTGTTTGCAATAACATGCAGCTGAACGGAACTCTTCTTAAACACAACCAACGGGCCAACTTACAGCAACTAAAAGAAATTGCGCGTGTCTTTAAGGCATACTGAACGAACTTAGCCCCAACGCGTTTCTAAAAGCGTCGAATACACATCTCCACTTCCCAAGCTGCCAATCGCACCGATGTCAATAAGCCTTTCTTGCTGCATGGCAATTGGCGTCGGTACGGCGGGTGACAGTGTACTTTTCGCGAAACTCCTTGGCACATTTTTTTTCACCTTGTTGCGTCCTTTCACAGGCTAAGCTTACAAAAGACCACAATTTCATTCACAGCAAACATATCACCAGAGTTGATGGCCGACAATGCGCCAGCAAGTACGGTGATGAACTGAATAACGGAGTCTAAAATTTAATGCCATTTGGAGCTCCGTTCATGCGATTGGCATATGGTTTGCTGTCTTAGTCCTAGAAATCCTCACAGGGCTTCTTCTACCGGCGGTTAGTCTTTTCGACGATCAGACGTCGTCTCCAAGGAGTAATGCTCGCGGAGACTCAAGCAAGGACGAAAAATGAAATGGATTTGAGCGCACAATAACAATATTGCTTTGTGAAACTTGTAACTACCACTGTACCAAAGCGCACACAGTTGCCTAAATATTTCACTTTCTTTTATCGCTACATAAAGAAACCCCTAGTTCGTGGACTTGTATAACCATAGCTGCTTGAGCCCAAAATTAGCTTGCTCTGAGGTAGTGCCTTAACAGGCTGAATAAATGCACTTCTATGAGCTAAGAATTTCCGCTGGCATTAAACGCCTCAAAAGCTTAGAAATCATTCATATAGCCATTTTTTCAGCATCTAGCAGCAGGATTATTGCTTGCTCCAAGCGGCGGCCAGTAATACCGCATCAGTTTACCTCGGGCAAAATTTGCTTCTTTGAAGCGAGGAAACTACGGCCGGACGCTGAAGATAAGACACTCAGTACGCTATAGATCTTTTGCGTGCCATGAAAGACATAATTGTATTGCGGTTTCAAAGGCAGTGGTAACTGGCAAATTTGTTTTCTTTTCAAAACCTTAAAACGTCGCCAAGGCCTCTAGGTGAGCTAAAAACACTCGTCTAAGAGTTCAAAGGTGCGCTGAACTAAAGAGTGCGCACCTAACAGCTATAAGAGTTATAGCAAATTGTATTTAAAAGCGCTTTTATAATTTTCTTATTATTTTCACTTTGAAAACGTAGACATGTGCAATTAAAGACATAGTCTTCGTTACTGTTTTCGTAGAGATTTTTACTGCAATTTAGTGGCACAAAATAAAGAGGTGGACGAAAAGAGAATTAGAATGACTACACGTCAGAGGTACTTGCGCCTCCTCAGTAAGTAGCCACGTGACGCGCGCTTCTAGATTCGTATTGTTTTGCTGCTCTTCGACGGCGCGTCAATCGCAGCTGCTGTTCGCGCCGATTTGTCTCTTTATCGACATGTTCACTAAGTTCGTAGTCGACAGGAATACTAGCACCAACAAGGAATACACTTCGGACAAAAGAAGGTGGTTGTTGCAAAGAGAAAGCAAGCAACGACTGCACATATTCTGGCTATATACGTGTATTTTCGCACACAAAGGCTGTAAATGACCACAAAAAGCATTAGTAGATAGGTTGCCTGACAAAGGCGCTGAGACCATTAAGGAGGCTGGCCGTTCTTCTCTGAAAAGGTGCTGCTTCCGTGCTGTTTGACGTGCGTGTGGCGACAATGGGGGCGTGAACAGAGTATCCGCAAAAAAAATGCCCGAAGAGCAGGCTTTGTCGGCCAAGACGGAGCATGGAGGGTGCTACAGCAGGTGGAAGTGAGGGCGGAGTCACGACAGAATGCAGCAATCAGTCAAAGTCACTGGCTGCCGGTTCAAACAGATCTTTACCTGTCGTTGTTTGGTTCCCTCTAGCCGCGCGTGTTGGCACCGTGGCGTCCTGTGGTCCGGTGAAAACGTACGCCTAGACGCCTGCTGAAACTACCATTGGTGGTATCTCGATTGGGAGGAAACCTGGGAAAAAAAGCTACTAGCTACGTGTACATTACGCCAACTTCTGGCAAATTTCGAAACATGTCTTGAAAACACTTCCGCGCTGGTTTATATTCTCCAAAAGGGTTAAAAGTTATCAAGTCATGCCATTCCTTAACTTTGGAAAGCAGCTTACAGCACCTGATGTTTTTCATTACTAACAGCCGGCAAAAGCGAACGCTTTTCATTCGGTCATCAATGAGCCTGCTGCCAAGCAATCAGTCAAAGAAAGGTTGTCGGCACGCAGGTTAAACAAAGAATGATTTATGGTTTATGAGGGTTTAACGTCCCAAAGCGACTCAGGCTATGAGAGACGCCGTAGTGAAGGGCTCCGGGAATTTAGACCACCTGGGGTTCTTTAACGTGCACTGACATCGCACAGTACACGGGCCTCTAGAATTTCGCCTCCATCGAAATTCGACCGCCGCGAACGGGATCTAACCGGCGTCTTTCGGGCGAGCAGCCGAGCGCCATAACCACTCAGCCACCACGGCGACTGTTGAACAAAGAAGTCGCCCTGAATGTTTGCGAGAAGTGCGCAACAAAACCCGTGAATTGTCAGCACCATCTCTTGGATCCTTCCAGAAAAGCTCAAAGCGAACAAAATTAAGCTTTATATTTGGAAGTAACAAAATATATTCAAGTTTCGGTCAGAAAAGAGCGGGAAGAAAGCAAATAGCTACACCCTAATTGTTAGCACAATGCTATTGTGAAACACCACAAAAACTGTACACCTCTAAAGCGGCCTATTCACGCATGCCACTGAAACCTATGGGTAGAAACCCCGAAACTCTTAAATACGCATCGCTGGACGAATTTTACCTGAAACTGTGCGATTCATGCACTTGGCATAAGAAACAGTTCGAGCGCCTTTTACTAGAAGGAAAACAATTGTCTGTACTTTCCCTCTTACCTAAATTTGCAACGTAAAAGCGAGACCTTGATTTTATTTTTGACGCATTATAAATTATTTCTTGCAGCTCTTTTCGAACACACTTCTTTCTTCAGACCTAATCTTTAGCGCACAATGGCATATGAGTGGTCCTAGACATGAGGAAAAAATGTCTACCTTGGAGTAACCAAAAGATTTGACGTTTATTTTCCTCTCACAAAAACGCAAGTACCAACTATGAAGCAGTAAAGAACCTGCTATCGAAAAGAAAAAAATCATTTAAAGTGTTGTAGCCACCTCACAATGGTATTACAATCGTGCTTTGATCATAGGCACCACTGACGATAACCTGCAAAAGAAAAGAATGACGAAGTTGCTTGCTCAGAAATACGAACTCTAAGGAAAGCCAGTTACCTATTATAGAAGCCGACGGTCCCAGGTTTCTTATGAGGACGACACCGCAATGCGACTGACTACACTGGTGATGAAGTGCAGTGCGCTTGTTTTCTAAGGTCCTGGTCATTTTTTTTCTCGGTTGGAAAATGGACAAAGAGAGGTATTTTGAATGACATGCGTTTGCGAAAGCCAGCTCAGGTTATCGTCTAAAATTGCAGCTGCGTGTATCAGACAAGCAACACTTTATAAGCCGAAAAGAAGGCAACTGTTCCGCAGCCACAACTGAGCACCGCTCGTATGACCATAGGGCTATACAAATGTATCCAAGGGGCCTTCCCCTGGCCTTTTGCATAATTCCCGCAACCAGAACCGAAGTCTTGAACCCTCCAAACCAATAAGGTTTCATCCGGACAAAGATATCGAGCAACGGAGTGCATAGCATACGTAAAGCCTGGTTGTTGCATGGTACGTACTTCTTTTTATGATTATTAAAAGAAACCAGAAGTAGATTTTTTTTAAGGAGATGATCAAGCTTGTGGGAAATCTTTCGGATATACTGCGTCATCACATTATTGCAGTAAAAGCGTATGTTTGTTTTTTTGACCGAAACATGCCCTAATTCGGCATATCGAATGATGAAAAGCTACTTCTACTTACAGCAGTCATTTCAACACTGTTCATTTGTGCGCTAAATTGAACAACGGAACTTTCAGATATTACAGCGTATATGAGCCAGGCTAGCAGAAGCTGAACCTAACCGCCGTGCAGCATTGCTATTTTTTCTACATCCGCTAGCCAGCTAAGCAGACTGAAAAACTGTACAATCAGGAACAAGAAAACAAACGTGAGTCTTTGGTATCAGCCTGCAGGACAGGATCTTAAAATTTACATTAATGGGTTCTGTAATTACGAACCCATAACCAAAGCACGCCAGTATCTCAACGTCAGCTTGGTTGCTACCTGTTGGTTTTTTAACAGTTGCTCATTAGAGCCTTCTTTAGAAAAGATAGGTATTCGTTTTCAATATGTTCAGGGTCATCGTAATTTGTTAGAGCACAAAAACTAAGGCAAAACACTTAAAGGTGGAGGTTAAGGACGAAACAGCCTGCTCTGGATGGGTATGTCGGTTGCTCATCACACTAAAACCGTAAGATGGCTCGAAAGGCACATTAGCGAACCAAGCATGTGCGGCAGATAAAACAGACCGAACGACTGGCACACGCCGCCCCTCTGGTTAAGATATTAAGAGATTTCTAATAGTCGTCTTTTTTCCTAATACTAAAATCCAGACGACGACTTCCGCTATTGTTCTGTGCGTCGTAAATACTTATAAATAACTGCTCGTGAAGAAGAATATGCGGTTTCTCTCCGTGATGACAAATAGGCAACAGTTCATAGTATTTCAAATGTCGTTGACCTTGCTGATTTCTGGCAGTGCATGCCACGAAACAAAATTCAGGCGTCGTTTCAACGCTGAAGACGATGCTATACTGGTTCGATGTTCCAGAAGTTGGTCATAAGGTTCAGCGTATTGTTTGAGTTTCTCCCAAAAAATTGACGTCATGAACAACGAAAAGAGTAGCTGTTCTGAGAACTCGCACGCTATATCGCTTACTATATAGGGAATGCCTTTTCTTCCAGCTCAAACAGCCAGAAAGCGCGAAAACAAGATATCATTCACAAATATTACGGGCTGTTTCATTTCTAAAAGAGTGCCTATCGAACTAGAAGCAGCAGATGCTGAAACGCGTTGAACGCGCTCTCGTACAAGGGCACAGCAAAACTGAGGAAGAGAACCGTGTAATGGAGGCAGCTGAGCGTGCTATGACGTTTAAACCAAACCACAAAGCGACCTGATGCATCGTTGATACCTTCTGCTATTTGTCATGTAGTCAGGTACGTAGCTCTTGCGGTTTATGAAGCTTGTTCCCCGTAACAACGAAAAAACTGAAAATAAAATAGTGAGCAGCAAAGTTTACTTCACGACTTACGGCTCTGCAGCAACTATGACAGCATGTCTACAATACAAACAAAAACATGCACCAAAACCAAGGACTTCGGCTGCAAAGTTTCTTACCGGTGAAAATAAAAACCTTTCAGACTAGAGCTTCTGCAGAGAATCCAAACAGCACTCCGAGCGTTCACCAAACGGTAGCTTCATTTCTCCGTACGCGCTTTAGCGAGGAGAGCCGTCAGAAACTGCCGACTTGCTTACTCCAAGCCAGGCCCGCGGAGAGGCTCGAGGAGACGGCCTTAGCTGCGAAGAACCAACATAAAAAGCTGTCTATTCACCGGCTGCATTTTTCTTAGGAGCGAGGAAGTGAACTGCCCAGCGCATCATATGCCCTGTTAGGGAAGCACACTTCGCCAGAAAGGCTGCTGACGTTTTGTCAAGTGAACTCGGTTCCCTGCTCCCGAAGAGCCCAGACAAGCGGGAAAGAATGCATGACCCGGCAGAGAAAAGAGTGCGCAAAAGTAGCAAATAGATTTCGCAAGCGACCAGAAAACCTACTGCCTGAACAAGGTTTGCCTCCGGTGTACTTGCTGGAAAACCGTTGCATGCGTGACGATTTTCTCCCACCTATATACGGAAGCAAGACGAAGCTGCACAAGGCAGGGCTCCCGCGAGGCCATTGAGGTGAGCGGGCAGTTAAAGACAGAGTGGTCATGTGTGTATCAACTGAGTTGTCAAGATTTGAATAATGCATGTGATTAATAACAAAATACATTCTGGCATGCAATTCAAATCGCAAACAAGAAGAAAACAACAACAATGAGGCGTAGGAACACCGCTCCATGATCTCTTGTACTGCTCTGGTCACGTGGAGTTAGCTCTCCCTTGAGAAGAGTAATGAACGTACAAAAGGTGTACTGAATTTATCATCGCTTCCACAAGGCTGCTGGTTCGCGTTTTCATCAATGTTTCATTCGTTGCATCTTTTGCATGCTCTGATTGTAGCTTGTTTCAAATTTTGCAATCCTTAGTTTCAGAATCAACGCCGTACTTCGTGTGCTGTGCCTCATTATGTGGTGAACAAATGTTTTTGACACATCTTTATAATAAACCATGGGTTAACATGATTTGGACCTCTATATCACTGCTCTTGAGTACGCAATTATTGAAGATGATTTGTATGGAACAAATAATGCATTAGGGTTAGGGATGCAGCACGAATCTTTCTTTCGCATTTTGCTAGAATAGCCAACTCTCCAATAGAAGCCAAATTTTTGTGAAATGTAAAGTGTGTGAAAAAAACTAAAACTCAAATTTCTGCTTTCCAAGACCAGAATCAAACTGGTATTCATCACTGCGAAAATTTAATTGCCACCGCACTCAAAACAAACAACTCCTAGCACAAGACGACGACTAGCTATTGGGTTCGGCAAGTGAACATATAAATATTGGAAATCAAAACAACCAATGTGAACCGTTCTCAGCCCATAGCTTTTCAAGATTATGAACGAAGCTGCGATGCATTAAGAACGCGAACACCAACAAGCCGGATTGCTTAACTATGACAACATGCACAGACACGACCCACACCACGTGTCCTATTGAAAAATCTGTACAGGTTTGAATAGGAGACAAATAGGATTATGGCACATTTCGTTTAACATTCTGGGATGAAGCTTCTAAGGCGATTCAGCCTTTGAGTGACTCCTTAGTGGAGGGATCCGTATAACTACCATTACCTGCGGTTAATTACCGTGCACTTACATCACACAGTGCATGCAAGTCGTTGGTTCGAACCCGCCCACTACGGCAGCCCTTCGATGAAGGAAAAATGTGAAAATTCTATGTACTGTGCATTGTTAGTGCCCGTTAAGAACCCCAGGTGGTCGAAATTATCCGGAGCCTTCCACTACGGCGTCCCTCAAAGACTGAACCACTCTGGGACGTCCATGCTATAAAGTTAAACCAAATGTGCCATAATTCTATTTGCTGACCCGTTCAAACCTATATAGATTTTTCAGTAGGAACATGCTTAACCCAATAGGGTTTAGGTCCTAAGGACATTTAAGCTCTTTTTCCGCCCTAATAGTTTATTCCAGTTGTTTTATCATTGCGCGTTCTTTAACCGAAGTCTCTAACCACTCCTAGTGTGACCAGGCTCACCGCCGCTTCATGTGCTGGAAAAGCGCTCAGCGCATATAAGTTCACTGAGTGTCTTACTTTTATAAACAAGGGCAAAACATACCAGCTTATTCCACAACCTGTTAATAGCTTTTTTTTTTACCTTGACAACATAGCACGAATGCTTAGGTCGTATGAAAAAGCGTGCATGTATATTTTAGAGATTACCCGCTTTCACTTGGTTTCTGGTAAAAGTTTGTGATGTGCCGAGTGTGTACAAACGTACTCTAGACATAAGGGTGGTACAGCATTGTTCCCCTAATGTAACAACTAATGCTTCAGCGGCTAGAAAAAAAAAAAAACCCGCGTAGATTCAAACGGCGAAATTAGACGAATGGCTACAGGAAAGAATTAACGTCTTTGATGTGGAGAACGACCTCCTTGTCTCTACTCCGAATTGAGTTCAGGTACGATAACAAACTTCTTTTAGTCCATGATGTCGCGCTGTTTAAGAACTATGCGCAGTTGTTCTGTTTTCTGTTTTCTGGCTAATACAGCACTGAAGTATTAATCCCGATGCATCTGAAGCCAGGTGTGAATTTGTATACGGCGCTTAGTTCATTTGTAGTTATTTTTTCAATTTATTTACATAACATTTATAAATGGTGCCAATAATTACCAAAAACTAATCATTTTCTATTGTACGCCATACATAATTGGAGAAAAAATGAAGGAGATACAGTATTGTTTTGTGGCTTCTTTTATCTTGAATTTTCTATGTACAACTTACAACTGTGCTCCCGCTCACCTAAATATTTTCCAGAAGAGCATACTAAGCGACAGTTTTCGCAGTGCTTGGGGCTCTATAACTCTACAGCTATTTTTTTTTTAACAGCTTGCTGCGCTATTCTAAATTCATTCTCAAGGCTTTTTGTTAGCCTTCATACTTTCGCCCCTTAGGTGAGCACTAGAAACATACAAGAGTTGTATGTTTCTGGCCTGATGGATACTGGTAAGCTGCTATTCATTACCTGAGAGTAGCTGCCGAATGCACTCTACCACATTCTTATTGTCATTATTTCATTTTTGTTGTCCGTGTCAGCAGTTGTTGTGTACCCTAAGTACATATACTCTCTGACAGCTCCCAATGCTTCGTTTGCATTGACCTCCGCGGTGTGTGAATTGGAGCGGCAGACGGGGTAGCGTGAAGTACTACTGCCTCTATGAGTATTCAAAACACTTAATATGAGTGGGGGATGTCTGTTGCGCTGTTGTTGACTGGTCGGGTAGTGTAACCAGTCATGAGGATTGTGCGCACGGAAAGGGATGGGGGTGGGGTGTACGGATTTTGTAAGCGTGACGCGTGGCCACGCACGGTAAAGGCTCGTTGCATCTGTCCCACCACACGCGGCCTATCAGTCAATAGGATATCAATCACCGAAAGGTTCGCGGACAAAAGCGACGATGGTGTGCTATTGAACCTTTCGCTATGAAATGCTGTCGGGGAACTTACGCCGTGGTTTTTACTGTGGCACACTGTAAGGTCCATGTGATTATTAGAATCGATGCAGGAACGAAGGCAATATCATGCTCAACGCGTCAGAGCCATTTTTTCACACCTGAACGTAGACTAGGATACAAAGACGAAATGCAAATTGTTGTTCGCATTCTGACGTTCATCTCCACAGAGGCAAGCAGTTCGTTCCGTCTTTATACAATACGACCGCAAATTTTCTCTGTTTCGCACTTAATCAGCAAACTTATTTCCCCCCTCAGAAAGTCGCCGCTCTGATTATTTAAAGTTTTTGCATTGTATTAATAATTTTCGTTATCGCCTCTTACAAAAGACTTACCTAACGTTTGCCCAAGTAACCTCGTCAAGAAGCTATCACCCGCTAAACAGAGCACTTTCTACGCCCAGAATGACTTATTTAAATAGTCTTTTTCTCTACAACAATAGCTGATTGGAACTCGCTTTTTGGCAGCAATAAGTTTGTTGACCGCATTGAAGGTAGTGTATTGTTTGAATGTATACATGCATGTTTTGGTGTTGTGTGAGTGCGATAGTTGCTTGTTTATGTTTTTCTGGTTTTGCCTTGTAGGTCACTGGCACCTTACACCTGTAATTCCACTCCTGCCATATCCCAGAAAAAAATGGGCTGTCGTATGTGTAAATAATAAATAATTACACCCGCTCGAGAGACGCGATTAATGAAATTGTTACTTTTATTCTTCTTTTCTGCTATTACAGATTCCGACCAACCCACTAATTCTGGCGTCACAGAATGGCGAATAAGACGCTTCAACATCAATTCGCGTAACTGTGGATAAGTGCAAGCAGTTTCAGGAAGAGGAAGCGAAGACAATATCGTGACAGCATGATGAATGACTTTGGCTAGTTCATGAATAATAATAATCTCAATATCGCGAGCTCAGTCTTCTATCAACAGAACAGGCAACGCATGCTTTGATCATTTATGCAAAAACGGATCAGGCTCTGATGAGGCCTGGGCAGGGATCGGGCTTCGAAGCAAGCCTGTGACGTTCGCATACTTCGCCAGTTGATCATTTCATGGTGGCTGCACAGAAATGGCACAGAGATGACACGGTAGCGATTTTGCGCATTCATGATGCAATCAACCCGGCAAACCGTTCATGAATATTTCGAAGGAGGCAGTTCTCATCCGTTCCCGCAGAGATGTAGGGTGCGCCATCTCTGCCTATTTACCTTGCGGTGATAAAAAAAATACTACGTTGGAGTCATCCGAGAAAGACAGTTCATAACATAACCTATTAACCTCTGGTTGTTTATTTGCGTTATCTGTCAGCAAAAACAAGTTAATTCCTCACGCAACACAGAGGTGAACAAGAGGTGAGTTGAGTTGAGGTGTTGAATGCTATGAATGCTACAGGTGGGGTTAGCCTTGCTTTATCGGCCGGCAATTGCTCCACCGCAGCGGCCCTTCGATATTAACAATGCCGCATCTACCCCGCTAAGCGCACAGTCTCTTATAATAGCACACATTCTCTCCCACAGTGACCATCTATGCACACAATCAATCCACACAGTTCATATCACAGTCCACTCCAAAAGTCACCATCTATGCACATATTCAGTCACAGTAGAACATAGGCCATTGTAGTGCCACACTCCATACACACATTCACTCACAGTATAAAGTAGCCCACTCCTGAAGACACCATCTACGTACACATTCAATCACAGTAGGCCATAGTCCGTTCCTGCTGTCACCATTTAAAAACAAGATCCGTGTAACAAAGCTCTGCCTTTTAGTCCAAACTGCAGATAAACCAAAAAGAATGAATAATTACATTCATATTTTCGGACGTACATATCAAACATTAGAACGCCCTTTAAAGTTTTACGTACTCTCACTACAAGGCGACTGCCGGAGAGGTGGCCTAGTGGTTTGAGCAACCGGCTCGCATGCGGGAGGTGCGGGGTTCAATCCTTGGTGCCGCCGGGTACCCACCGATGATACATTTAGTGCAAGCTTGCCTCTGGCCTGGGGCTCAGCTTCGTTAGGATGAAATGCTTGCAAAATTGGTCTTTGACCCCACCTTGAGCAGAGGAAAGTACCTTGTGTCATGGCGCTATAAAAAAAAACTATAAGACGACTGGCAAAAATTTTGTTTCATACTCTCCGGGCGCCTTCCTGTGAGGCGTAGCATCCTCGTTCATAAAACATGCACCTTTATTTAGCGCTGGTAGAGATAGACATGGATGCCCGTCATGTTCCACAGATCGAGGTACACGAAAGTGCACTCCTGCAGAAAACCCCTCCGATGGTAACCAGGTGCCTCAAAAAGCTCTATGAGTCCGTTGCTTCGCCCATGCACCATCGCGTTACCTCGGCGCAATGCTTCCCCAGGACATCATTAGGAACGGCGAGAAAATGACGTGTACTAGGGCTGTAGCGAGCGTTTTTCTGGCACAACGAGGTCGTCAGGGGTCATTTACTTTATGTCGTTCACTGCTCCTCTCGCTGTCGCACTGGATAACATAAGCCTACTGTTGTGCTTCATTTGCAGCGGGAAGAGTGCGCAGTGCATTCGCTGCGATCGGAGCGTTCTGCGATGTTAAATATTCTACCAAATGATTCTTTCAATCACTGCCTAGAAGAATTTAGTTCAAGCATTGCTTGCATTAGCGCAGAAGCAATTCCCATTTCATTTCAACACTCCTGCAGCGAAGAAGCGAGAGCTATAGTTGTGTTGAAGCACAGCTATCGCTATGTGTGCTCCCAAATATATAGATCCCACATATTTGCTCCCATATATATGAAAAAAAAAACACTGACCCGTGTCAAAATTCGACAAAATGTTTCTAGTTTTGTAGTAACTACAGATGCCTTTGTTGTTTTGAAGTATTTCTCTGTACTGCTATACTTCTTGCATTCCTTTTCTGTAGTCGGTATTTCTGTAGCACTTTTCTGCAGTAAATATATAAACTTTTATTGTTAGTGTAAAAATTTCTCCTGGAACCACACATTTTAAGTGAAAAACGCTACAGAAAATTTGTTGTGACGACAAAAAAATTGTTGTGTTTTTCGACTGGAATGCATGTTCTCTTATACTTGCAGCCCGTACATGTTCCGTCGCCTAATGTATTCCAGTTGCAAGATTCAGCGCTCGTCTGTCACTCAACCAGGACACATTCTAATTCGCCCACCAGTGAGCGCACAGTGCTTGCTTGAGACACACAATATCAGCGATGACACGAAGGCATTCTCTCCAGTCAGTCCCCGATATGTTCAGCTGTAAGTGCAGAATGAAATATGTCTGCGAGCCGACATCGTTTCAAGAAATTCGGAGCTGTGAGAAGTTTTAGAGATTAATCTAGAGTTGTGGATCATTTTGATTCTAAAGCTGCACAACATTCAGTTCATTTCTTTCTTTTAGGAAATGTTTATCAAGAGTAGCATCACCTCATTTCACATTTTTTCACCACGCCTAGCAAAATGACGATAGGAATTATTTAATGCAAGAATGATTTTAACGGTTATTCACCTCCCTTCTCCGGAGAGATTTTTCCGTCTGGTCTCAATTCATCTGTCAACACGACTAGAAAACTCCCTCAAGAAATAAAGTGCACAGATGAAAATTAGGTTTCAGGCCGACCCCTAACTACTTGGTCACTTGCACAAGGTTGCATGCATTTGATATATTTATATACTTTTTTGTATTAGTTATATGAAACTAGTGGTTGGGATGCTTTACAAATGGTCACTAGTTATTTCTGCATAGACAACAAAAGACGATGCAGAAAAGAGGTAAAGTAAAAACAACGAGGGCACTAGGTCACAAAATAGAAATGTAAATTACACGACAGAAGACTAAGTCCAACCACAGAGCTAAAATCGTGTGCACTGACGTAGACAAAGTGCGATTAAACACCACGACAAAGGAGACGCTTGTTCTTTTCCTCTACAGTGTTTTTTTTTTCATTCGGGACTTAGACAGCACGGCTCAGAAGAAGCACACCCCAGCTGTGAATGTCACCTTTACCTGAGCAGATCAGCGTTTACATCGCTGATCTCTGCTCCTGCGATGCCGGCCAAACGCGCCGTAAGCAAAATGGCACTCGAACTTGTTTTCTTTGCGCTCTGCTGCAGGTCAGAAGCTTGGAATTAAGCATTATGCTTTTATATTTATTAAAAAAAGATATATAACCTTTTGGAATGCGCTGAGTGCCTTTGTTATGCATTCTCTGTAACATTGATTATTCGTTTGCGGTCTTCTCTTTGTATGTGAGGTTTTTGTCCTTTCGTAGGTCTGGACGTGTGCATTACATTTTTGTGCTTGTACCAAGCTGGCATCCTCGTTCCTTACATCCCACTGATCGGCCTGTCCTTTAACTCGTAACGCAGTAACAAAAGGTGTTAATGCGAAAGCACTACTTCACGATGTCTAGCCGGCTGAGAGAATTTGTAGGAAGCTTGACTTTGAAGGTGACCTTGGAGAAACCTAGCATTGCAACAGCCTATGCAGAAATAATAAATATATCCACGACTGGGTTCGAACCTGCGGCACCACGAGCAGACAAGCTTCGCTGGCCACTGCACGGGGACACTATGGTATCCCCGAAGCCGATGAGGCCTTGTGTTAAACTGCAACATACACTAGCGGTGTGCATTTCACATCCTCGTCTTCCTCAGCTTATATTTTCGGCGCGAACAGATCAGACGAGCCTGATCGATCAGAGCTTAACCTTAGCCTAATACCGTTGCCAGATGTGCCGACGACCCAGCACAGCAAAAGAGTGAGCCAATCAGTCTAATCGCATCCTGCAGCACTCTATTCGGCTTAGCTACGGTAAAGCCCTACCACTTTTTTAACGTAAGAAACAGAATCAACCGCCGAGACGCCGGGAACTGCAAGGAACTCTAAGCAGACATATGATGCAAGTGCTCCTTTGTCGTTGTTGGCACATTCGCACCGACTACTGACGGAAGAAAAGAGGGCATTAGATCAGCCAACTTTTTTTCTTTTATTTAAGCATCCTCGTCATCCCTCATTCTATACACTTTTATGCCCTAAGACAATAAACATCGCTTTAAAAAAAAGGACGGCATAAAAGTTTGTTTATTCGCACTCTTGGCTGCAATACTCTTTATGAAAACATGACAAAGCACTAAAAATCACGCATGCATTCCGGCAGGGGTAGGACGGATTAGACCCAAACGTTTTGTGCGCGCAATCGGAGTCTTTATTCTTGCTATGCGGTGCATCAACTCGACACATTATAGTACCCTTCATTATATTCCTGTGTGTGTTACCGCCACAGTTGGCATTCATTCTTCCAACAATCTCGACAGGCTTTTTTTGCAAACGACTAAAATACGGTTCCTCGTTGCCAGCAATGGCCGAGCATTGGCTTTTTCGTGTGACCATTTAAAGAAAAATTTTGCCTTAACACTGACCATATTTAGGGTTTTCGCTTAAACAGAACTTACTCGACAAGAAATGGCACACGGTTTCGTAATTTTTCAATTAGAATGTCGCAGTTGTTAACGTTAAGACGGCTTTACCGAGTTTCACATTTATCAAATAGTGCCTCATTTTTAATCGAGAATGCAGTTGTGAATTTCGTGTATTTTACGCCATTTGACGAGTGTCCTACGAGAAATTGCCATATCTGTAATCGCTATGCCTAGCGAGAAATATTTAAAAGTTGGCTCGTTTTCGATGTTGACGCGTTAAATTTCGTAAAATAACCTTGGGCGCTAACACCACCCATTAAAACGCTGGTTAGTCTATTTATAACGAATCTGCTTTAATTGACTCCATCATGTATATAATGTCCGACTATTCTTGCAATATACATACAAAGACCCCATCGGCGTTTTTTCATGGCTTTTGAATATGTCTGTCTGAAATAATTTGAAACACCCATAAACCCTGCAGTCCGTGGATGCATTTTGAACCGCATTGCATTGGTTCCTAATAATTATATCGCTTCCACTTCGGAATAAAAACGGGACGTCATACGAATCGCAACAATTCCTAATGTACTGCCGCCAATGTAACCGCGAACTAAATGATGTCCACTGGCTGTAATAATACCTTGTTCAGAAATACCAATTGCGAGCCTAAACATATTTTGCAAGCATAGCGTAATGAGAGCGGGCGGTGGGGAGGAGGGGTGGTCTAGATCACTATTTGCGCGAATAAATATGCTTTTTCATGGTAGTCTATTGTTTACTCAGCTCACACCAAATTTCCAGAATTGGTCACACGGTTGTCAGACCATTGACAGAAAAGGCTACTTTGGGATTTCCCGCGTTACCAGTACCTTGCAATGCTTGTACTCTCCACAAAGATAGGACTGTTTTCGCATACAGAAAGCGTCCCGTACAAAACGCTTCAAAATACGAATTAAGCCAACACATGTTTTGCGCTGCATTCGTGCTACACTGTTCAACACTTCTTGAGTCAGGCATCTTTCGAGTATAAACAGGTTGGGACACTGACGAGCAGAGTATGCACTACTAAAACAAACCTGGCAAGTCGGACTGAATTCTGCCTATTAGAAGCCAATCTCAACGGTTCTTTGTGTACGAGCAATGAGCGATGGCGCAGGCTCTTCTCTACACTGTTCATTAGTTCTGAGGCTTCATTGTAGTGGCGGCAATATCCTGAAGCCAGATAATCTATCGGGGTCAAACGTCTCCAGAACGCGTGAGCGGGAAACAAAGCTATAGCTCAGTTCGTTTCGGTCGGCTCGAGACCATGCTTGTGAAGTGAAAGTCGTATTGACGTAGTTTATTCCGGGATAATCGAAAAGGTTGTGCATCGGTAGAGGCCGCATAAACGCGCCTCGTTTTCTGATACTCTCTTTTCTCTGTTTTTTAACCCCTCACCCCTTTCCCCCCGTTAAGACGTGGCGAATCAGTTATTCTTCCGGTTAACATCCCTGCCTTTCCTCCTCCTCCTTTACATTTTTGTTCCTGATAGTAGACCTCTTCTATGTAGTACAGCATGAGTTCATCTTAAAACGTCTTTGCGAGTGAGGCAGGTTAGTCTCGATTTATCTGAGAAGCCAGTAACTTAGAAGGCTTTTAGAAAATTGATGGCTTGGAAGCCCAAGTCAATTATAGGAGAAGGTGTGCAACGGGAATGAAAAAGTTAGCATTCTTCTTGAGAAAACGTGCCACTGCAATTGTAGTATGCCGGCTCGTATGAAGCATTTACAAAAACACAATTTTCTTCTGAGGTTAAATCTCAACAATACTGAACCGTTTTTGTATGAAGCAACAGAAGTTTATAAAAATTAGTCGTTCACAGCTGTGTGCTGTTTATATTGTAGTTCGGGCAGTTCTTTTCAACTAGACGTAAAAATTGTGTAGGTGTAAGCAAAGGGAAGAATCCCGAGTGGTTGTCGTTCGGCATGAGATCTTGAAGTTGCAGCTTTTGACTTCACTTTGACACCGCAATTTCTAACACAGACGAAATAACACATGAAAAATCAACATCAACTTAGACTGCTTTTTGCGGCCTGAGTAATAAACTACGGTAGAAGCGCATGACTTTTGCATAGTAAAACTAACTGCGGAAGAGCACCCTTCATGTATGTTATTATACTGAGAAATTTCTATTTTACACGAGACCTATTCTTTTAGTTTTTCTGCTCTATAAATTCCTCCGGGCTTCTTTATAAAATAAACAACAAAAAGTTAAAAGACTGCAGCAGGATTCTTCAAATATTTTTGTTGAATCTTCAGTAGGCCACATCAGCAATCGTGTGCGTCAACTCTCGTATATAAGAAAAACTTGCGCAGAGAAAGCAGTTCTCCTGCAAAAGCAACAGAGCATCTCAAAATAATTTCAAAGCGTCATAGAGTCAGAGTTTATTCAGGCAACGTGTGGTACAGTTGCCTAGGGCGCAGACCAAAAGGCAAATGGATGCCTGACAAAGAGTCTGCGCACTTCTTGCTCCCAGTCGAGAGCACAAGACATTCAGCGTACAAAATAAACACTAAACGAGGAAATACTGAGTGGATTGGTTAACATTGAAGCTGGAGTTATTTAATATTGAACATTCATGTACAATTGGACAAATACTGAGAGAAACAACAGAATTAAAACGAAAAGAGTGGTCATGCCTGCAGTGACAACAGATACATAGTGATGCTATTTTTGAAAGCTTTCAATGACTGACTTTCCTGGATAATGCTTACAGCAGTATGGTGATCATTTAAAAAACTGGAAATTCTGTAGGTAAGTTTCTGAGTGCCGTAGTTTGTACGCATTTTTTCCTTATTATAACATATGTGCCGGGTATAGTAGGTGTGTGTGTTTTCGTTAGATACTGTTGACAAAAAGCGGTAGGATCGGAATGCATATGTAAGTAAGTCGCCAACGCTATCTTTTTGTTTATAACATTCCACAGTTTAAGCAGTTGGCGTTTTCTAAACAATGGGGCCGTGTAGCTGCAAGAAAAATATTTATAAGGAAATTGCTTGATAAAAAGTGTAGAATCTAATTTATGCAAGATAGCTCCGTGCCACTTCTAAAAATCCGTCAATGTGTTATTTCTGTTCCTTCCTTTTCAACACAGGGTTTTGTGAACACTCGGTAAGAATCTAGAATAGGTTGTTTAAGGGGTGGCTTCTTTCGGAGCTTTGTGGAAGAAAATTCGCAGAACTTCCTATTGCTCTCCGCCTGATTACGTTACGTAGAGCAACTCGGTCCTTCCAGTCACCCGCACGCCGTCGCTCTGCTCTGGGCAAAGCTCGAGGAATTTATGACAGAAAGTCCTAGCACCAAGCTTTACGGTATTCAGCGACGGCCAAGTCCGCATCCGCTTCGGCCGCTGTGACAACTGTGAAGCCACACGCCCGCACAAATGCCTTGAGCAACATGAACGCGAGAATACGCTAGTGATGCGGTTCACAAAGCGGATATTTCTGGCTACTACACATTATCAAAATAACTAATTAGGTTAGCTCGTTTCAAACTCTGAACAGACAGCATGCATAGACAAGGCACGAAGGAAACACGCAGCAGATGAGACTCACAACTAAATTTAACAGAGGGAGCGGACATACTAGTAGCGTTAAAAACAGGCGAAATGGTAGAAGAGGACAGCAGAAGCGCTAGGAAAGAGAGACAGAAACAGAAGAACGGAAAGCCAGGGAAGTCAACAAGGCGATGCCCAGTAGGCTACCCTACACGTGGGTAAGGGAACATAGGGAAACAAGGGTTGAAAGAGCGGCAACGAAATGAGTTTTTCACGTGTCCATCGACCACTATGACACACGGACAGAGGGCGCACACTTACAGCTTAATGTTTGTAAACGAGAACTCAACCCCGTCTCCTTTAAGAACCTCAGGAGCGCTTTCACGGCTGTCCTCCATTTAGCTCTACTACTACGTCTTACTAAACACCAACTAGCCCACCTTTCTGCCTTGAATTATCAGAAGGAACATAAAAAGTATGTTCCGGGATAAACAAGAAACAAACATTTAAGAACGATCAGAAATAGCGACAAGCTTATTGCCTCAAGCAAAACTCTACTTGAAAAAGCAGTCGCCGTAGAAACGCACGCTTGTGTACCTCTTAGATAAGTGGCAAGCCTCAACTATTTTCTGAATTTTTTTTTTGCGGCGAATATTTTATTGCAGGCGAACGCGAGGATATACTCACCGAACGGGGACGAGTCAGTCGACATGCTTCCACATTACTCTGAGACAATCATAAAAATTTGTCTTCCGCCAGATACGCAGACAACTATTCAAGTTGGCAATTTTTTGTTGATCGTTGCATCCTGTTTTACTTGCCTGGAGAAGACTTGGAATGAAAAACAGCTCCACTGCATAGAAGCCCCGCTCATGATGCTTTGGGTCCTTTCGTAAATGCAGTACGAACAGAAAGAGATTATTTCACCAATAAGTAGGACTGACACGTTGGTGATTTGAAAATAAACGAACCCCTGGTGGCCATCTTTATGTTAAGCACAAGATATTTCGATGAAAACACGAGCTCAAGCACAGAGAGTTTATTTAAACCACATAAACTTCGCCGAGAAAGCAGTCTGAATCGGGCAAACTCATTCGATACGCAAGTATTTTTGTAGTTTGCCAATTTTTTATTCATACAGTTCGAAAAACGAAGATGAAAAGTAGCCACCCTGCAGCTTTTCGCTTTTTTCGGTAACAGAATGGCTCAGTTCACACATGGCAAAAATTGCGTGTCAGAAAGGCAGAGCAGGCCCTTATGCTCGCACTTCGGTGTAATCATACGGGTTTTCTGATTTGAATGCGATTGCGAAGCTTTTTTTTGCGAGTGCTATGGTTGTTTTTATCTAGCCACAGTGCACTGAAACTACAAATATTCTGCACAATCTCATCCGGCACGCAAACTATGTCCATGTTTGCTTTCATGAGAGAAATGCGACGTTGCCCGGGAAATATTGTTTGCGAGCTTCGCTTCCCCGTGCAAAGTGCCTCAGTCCTATTCCTGGTCCAAATAACAGGCATCTCCTGTTTTTCCAACGTCTGTTTTCCGGCCCATAATATTCCAATATATTCAGAGGAGGCAGCGGCGGCAGAAGCAGTCGCTTTGCATTATTTTTGTCGCATACATACGTGCTTGCAAGATGCCGAAACTGAAGAAAGTACTTTGGGGAATTACAAAACATACTTGAGACATTGTCTACAAACAACCTCGCAATTGTACTTTCTTTAAGAAACCAGTTTACGCAGAACAAGCTTGTGAACCTAAAATCTCTTGTGATTAAACAATAAAATTCATGCATATCTGTCGTACTGACTACTTGCATATCAGTTGTTTTGTGAAGAGCTAAATCATCAAATCGTCCCATTTCTAAAAGATAGCCGCGTAATGAACTCATCGCAGCCCCTATTATTTCTGTCAGTTTCTCAACATCGTCGCAAAAATACAACGCACAAATTTTTGGCAGAGCTTTCCCTTATCCTGCTTTTTATTCCTCTTTGGCCGCAAACGTGGAGCGTCTGTGAGCGTAAGAACACTATTACTGCCGCCGTTGGGTTACTTTACACAGCTGGCGTCTGTGTGGTATTTGCGACCAGCGACATGCTAACTTTTTCTTAAGCTGACCACAGAATATCTGATAAGGTAAAGATCAAGGAGGTTGTAAAGCAAGGAGACACAATCTCATCCTGCTACTCGCCGTGTGTTTAGAAGAGCTGTACTGAGTGTTGATACGGAGAGTTGATACAATTTAATGAGGAATCCCCTAGTATCATTTGATTTGTTGATGACATTGGCTTCCCAAATAATGCAAGGGAGGCAACGCAGTGCATGCTTGACGACCTAATCTCGGGAGGGAGCAACAGTTCACAATAAGCAGCGAGCCGTTCAAGGCTTTGAGGGAATACATCTGTCTAATGCAAAATAGCGCACAGCCTATCGGGATCATGACAGTGAAATAGCTATGACAAGACAACTAAAGTGCGGTGTATTCTGCAAGCATTCTCTGGTTAAGTATGCTAGCTTACCAGCATATCTCTCAAGAGGAAGATATACAACAGGGACATCTTTCCAGTGTTCGCCTATTGCTCTGCAATCTGGAGGCTAATGATAAAGGCTGAACTGGGATAGCGCTTTAAGTTACGGAAAGGAACATGAAGAGAGCAACGTTAAGAGGCAGGAAGAGAGGAAGGTTAATAAGGTTACAAACGGGAGTAAATGATATAGCTTAAATGAGGGAGGGCAAATGGATCTAGACAGGGCATGTAATGCGATGAGAGAACTGGTAGTACATTAAGGTAACGGAGTTCCCTTCAAGAGAACGCCAACGCAGGAGGTGGCCTCAGGAGTAAGGCGCGCGGATCCCATGAAGAAGTTCTCAAGAATAGAGGGACATCAGCTGACGAAGTGGAAGGTGATTTGGAGGTCAGTGCGAGTAGCGTGCGTCCGGCAGTAGCTGTGCTTCATCTGCTGAAGATGAAGGTGACTATAATGATGAGATGATGAGGTGGCAATAATATAATGACATGACAACATAATGATGATAATGATGAGATAGCAATTATAGGCACACTCGCCAATTGGTAAGCAACGCAAAATTGTTGGAATGCGTTCGACAAAATCTTCTTTTTTATAGTGACGTGCTTTGCATAGAGAGTTTAAGGGCTCTTTAAGCGCGACTAAAACCCTGGATGCCATATTACGTTGAGAGAATTGCATTCATTTCACTACAAATAGTCGCCTTTAACGGTCACAACCGTCCAACATTCTTGGACAATAATTTAGAAAATTGGAAAAGTGTAATATACTGCTACAGAAATATTGAACGTAATGGATCAATCTCATTATATGTAGCAAAATCTTTCTTTTAAAATGTTTCCAACGATCGCATCTAACAGTTATGACTACCATAGAAAACCAATGGGAAACGCTTTTCATGATAGCAAAAACGTTAACAGAAAAAAAAATGCAAGTCTGCCTTCGGGTTATCTGCAGATATAATGACAGTTGTAATGAAATCTTGTTTTCTATTAAAAAATTGCGTTCATAAAAAGCTTCCCGCTCAAAAATTATTTTTATCCAGAATTATTGGGTAGGAACCACGCTAAACCTAAACAGGTTGGAGCCACTTTCTTGTGTTTATGTGCAGGATGCATTTTAGTTCATCTGTATTCCTAGTATTTAGTTATCATTAAAATATTTCTGTGCATACCGTTGCTTCTGAAAACGCCTTAAAATGTACATGAAATATACAAAAAAAGCAAAAGTTGATAAAGTTTTTCTCGTTGCAATCTCTTGACAGTATTAGCTCTGCGTGTTGTCATTGGCATCAGTTCTGAATGACACTTAATTCATTTTGACCGACAGCATCGTAATGTGACCCTTCACGAGGCGAAGTGAGGTCGTTCGAAATGTCTCTCAACTGGCTATTCCGACTGTGGTACAAGGCAATCTGAATGTGACACAGCCCTGAGAAGGTATACAGTCTGTCTGAATTCTAGATTTGATTCAGCGTCTATGTTGCCGATGAAATTCGGAACGGCAACATTCCCGTATCAATTTTTCATCAGTGTCATAGATGAGTGGAGTGATTTAAACCATCGCAAAGACCTCTGATTAGATACGTGATTTAATAAAAAAGCCAATTCTTTTTTAATCGCTTTCTATGACAGAATTCTTTTGAAAAAAAACTAGAAAATTGTCTCTGTGTGCTCACTTCTATCGCTTCGTCTCTATCGTCATTCATCGCACTGTAACCTATTCAGGCACGGCGAAATTCAGTTTTCGCCTGTTTTGTGTCAGTTTTTTCTTCTTCTCTCCGCAAAGATTAAATATAAACAAGCTGTTTATAAACTATAACGTCTGCCGCTATCGCCGAATATTCTTTTTTAGGTTAACTGATTTCTTTGTTAAACGCTAATGATCTGTGCCGCTGATTGTCTTGAACAAAGGACGAGCGATGTTGCTCACAACAACGTAATTAGTACAAAGTACCCAAAGAGTACCATGAAAAACGGCTCCACCTAAGCAGCGTGCCTGTATGATCGATTCTCAATATTGGACGACAGTAAAGCAGGAACAGCGATAATGCGGAGCTATGTCGTTGAGAATGTTTTCAAGCACCTTGTATGCTTTTTAGGATTTCCTGTTAAAGTATCGATTCGCACTCACATTGCTTTTATTTTTTCTAAGTAAAAATCTCTTCGTTGGAAATTTTTTTCACAGTACAATACTGCACCTTGTCTGCTTTCTGTCAAGTTGTAGAAACAAAGCAGTAAAATCGGTCTTGTTGAAACAAGGGTTATTAGGTACCACTCCATTAGCAAGGCCGGGATAGAACAATAATTGATATCCCCGCCACATCCTGTTTTCACCTCTGATGTTAGGATTACATGTGCGTTACAACCACCCTTAGGTATGCAGCCTTAATTTCGTACTTTGTAGTCATAGCTTTAAAGTGCCTCATACGTTTTCCAATTAAATGTGGAAAAATCTGGATCAGGACTCACTTTGCTATGCTTGTTAGACGAAATATTTGGTTTTAATTTTATTTTTAATTTAACTACAGGGGGCTGGTAGTTTAAAGCATTTCACTGGTGAAGTTTCCGCGGAGACCGAAAGCCAAAACGATTTTTGGCGATCGTATTTTCGCGGGCATTATCAATCAAGCACCATCGCGACGCAGCTATATCCTGACCCTAAATGATTTAATCTATAAAACTTATTAAAACTTATTGACATAAGAATTCTTTTATTCCGAATAAATATTGTGGCCATCCTTTGCCGTTAAAGCTCTTCTGACAGTACAGCCAAAGTTCCATGACATTCCGTCTGGTCCGGCGTGGTAAGTGTCGGCCATGAAGTAAACAGTCCTCCGACTTCGGTACAGAGTTTACCATAAAGACTAAATGGATAGAAGTTAAGCAGATAAATGAAGAGCTCACCAGAAAAAGCTACCATAACAAAATTCTCAAAACTCAGCAACACTAATCTTGGGACGCTCCCACAGCACCGAGAAAAGTATTGCAGCGGGCCGCCATTCCGTACACTGCTGGCATCAGCGAAACGCAGGCAATAATATCAATTACAAAGTTCAGATAGGCCCTGTGCCTAGTAGCAAACTTAGGTGCGTCAACAATAAGTTGAAAAACTCAAGATACTATCACGTGATATATAAACTTCCATGTCAAGATTTGCTAAGCAGCCAAAATGAGAGAATCTCGAAACTACACAAGACGAAAAGATCATCAAAACGATTCAACCAACGGCCCTAACCAGTCGAACGCATTGGGAGATCACAATAGCACCGAACATACCACCTGTGAAGAAGCTGCAATCAACTCTACCGAAAAACATTATCATCGTGCCTGCTCCTAGAGACATTTCATATCCAGTCAAGCCCGCACTAACTGAATCGGGCATGTTGGCTCATGTCTAGAGCGTACTTATGCCCACGCGGTCATCATCACGCATATAAATATCGGCGATCCGCTTTTAGCCTTATATGTTAACAACGGCCTCGCGCGGGTACCGAAACATCATTCGTTAAAGCCCATTTTTCTTCCTTTTAGCGGATGTTTGTTTCAGCCATTCCGTCAAAGAATTCCATACCTTTAAAACCCGTCCATATTGCTTGATCTCTGAGGGGGAAACAGAAAAGAGGCGGTTTATTCGTCCACCCTTGACGCTCCTAAAGGCGCCTTTTTTCTGCTGTCTGAGAACGAAAGCCCCATTCTTTTTGAGTTAATCGAATTCTGGTTCCGCATTTTTCACAGTGATTAAAAAAAAACAATCCGGGTTATTAAAATTTCGAGCCCTTACTGGTAATCTGATGCCTTTGAAGTTTTCAGTCTGCTATATTGCAGACTAAACCGTATTTTCGGATCTCTTATTTCTCTGTCTCTCTAATTACGTTTCTGTGTGTTATTTTTCTCATTAGTGATTTTCACCCAGCGGTACTAAAAATTGTAATACCGGTATGGAAGAGAAATGAAAGTAAGTTATAAAGATTAGGCTGTCGGGTCCACCATTCTCAAAATCTGACAGTCTACTTTTGCTCCACCTGCCAGAAGGCAGCAGTAATACGTACGCTTTCACATCCCGGATAATTCACCGGTGCCAGATTTATTGCGTGGAGGGAGATATGAAACAATGCGGGTGATAGCAAAAAAGAGTCAACTTGAAAAAGTGAGAAAAAAAAAGAAGTAAATACAGAAATTCTAACTAAAAGTGTGGCATCCTTGTTTTTATAAAAAAAAGCAACTCTCAACTCATTTCCTGTTATGCTCACCCATACCAGATTTATAACAAAGGATGGCGCTTTCAGGCACCATCTTGAATTGGACATACGTAATTAATATACATTAGGAAAGAGACCCACCCTTTATGGCATTCCCTTTAGCGGCAGCAGAACAGCATAATTTGCAATTTTGACAATAGGCAAAATGAGACACTAATTACCTTTCAGAAAACCCCTCATAAGACAATTGCTTTAAAAGCATGTCATTCCTCTTATCGACGTGCTTCCTTGGCTTGACTGACTCTGTCCTTCTGTGCTTTAACGCTCTATGCTTTAACTTTCTTTGCTCTAACGGTCAACATGAAACAAATATTTAGTGCACCATTTCCACGTCCTCGTCACAAAAGTTCCTCAAGACCTCCTTCCGTACTCTGAGCAGCGATGCAGATGACAACACAACCAAACGAATGCCGCCGAGAGCTGTGAGTGGTGACCCACTATTCCCGGCGTGTTTCGGTGCATGCACATTGTCTCTCCAGGGAACCCGCATTCTGCCTCCGGGTGAAGGCGATTAAAATTCCCCGCTTAGTCCCATCAGCCACGCAAGAACACTGCAAGCTTGCTTCCTCTTGTTACCCGTGCGGCGCCACGTCCGCTGATGCCTTTCTAAAAAGGGCGTGCCTTTTTCCGTCAACTTTAATTGCGAACATTAAGAAGGAGCCCTTGTACAGAAGCTCTTCAACATTTTTGTTTTTGGCATTAAAGACGTTTATGGCACGTCGAACGACTTTTGGCAAGACTGGAGTGTTGTTCAATTACGAAAACTATGTACCAATACCAAGTAGAACATTTCTTATTAACGGACAGTCATATCAGGTTTCGCAAGGGCAAGTCCACGGAGCCTGCTTTACTCTTGCAAAAGGAATTTTTTTTTAGGGAATAAAGAAACTAAAACTTGGCGCTCGGTACTTTCATCGACATTACGAACGCATTCGACCTTCTTAATCATAAAACATCGCTCTGTAAACTCGAGAGATATGGCCTCCGTGCTCTTTCTCTTGAACTTTTTTGGTCTTGCTTAAGCATGCATGCGCAAGTCGTTACGGTCCATAATTAAAAATCTGGTTCCATTTTCATTCAATTTGGTGTCCCGCAGGTTAGCCTTCTTGGCACGTTTCTCTTTAATGTATATGCAAACGACATTGCAAGTATAGGCCATAACGTAAGTTGTATTCAGTACGCTGATGAAACAAGTTCTTTCCTTTGCGCATACTCTGCCGACGAACTAATTAATTGAAGGAATCTGATCTTTTGTATTATGCACAAATATTCTAGGGCTAACGTTGTGTAAGTTTACTCCAGCAAGAATAAAGCTGTCTTTTTTTTTCGCCCCTTAGCCTGGATACTGGTGTAAAAAATAAAATTAAGCCAGAAAATAATAATATTGAAATTGTGCACATGTTTTAATCACTAGACGTCGTTTCCGGCTCTCGCATAAGATCGTATGAAGATGTACTGAATATTGAAAGTAAGCTTTCAAAATCTGTAGGCTTCCTCTCTGAATGAGTTTTCCCCGAAGCATAAGCTTTCAATTTAGCACGAATTATTTCATTCGTACATAAATAACTGTCACCTTGTTTGGAGCACTACATATAAAACGAACCTAAATATAATAATGGCCCTCCAAAAGAAGGCAGTTAGAATTATCGCTGGTGCGCGATACACCGCTCAAACAGGAAGTTTATTTCTGCAGTATAGGATTCTTCGCGTGCATGCAACGTTTGAGTATCGCTTACTGCGTTGTCTTAGGTTCTCGCCGCATTGCGTATCCGAATTTCTAAAGGTTCTTTCAACACTTCAGCATAAATTAAACGGAAAAAGGAAAAAAAGGGAAAAGAGGTTTTCTTACCGACTTGCAAAAGCATTTAGCAGCAATTTATTTTCTAAATATATCGCCCGATGTTCTATCGATATGTCTGAATATGGAAATGTGCGTAATACACTGAAGCGAGCCACAGAAATAAAATGAAATATTTTGCAGCCAGGAACTAAAAAGGAAAGAAAAATTCCAATGTGGTAATTTCAGAAAGCATTTATAGTTACTTCCCACTGCCATATACGCAAGAAACAAGGCGTCCACGCGATAGATATAGCAGAATTATATAAGAGGAGGAGTACAGATAGAATCCCAGGGCTTAAGAGACATTGTAGGGTCCAAAAGATATAATTAGCCGCAAGACAGGCGTAATTGCAGTTATTACATACGATTAAGGCTTTCATTTTGTTAGAAGCGAACACACGCGTTTTATTACTTAGATACTTAGATATTGCAAAAGATTTTAAATTTGTTGTTGGGACAAGGAAATGGCGCAGTATCTGTCTCACATCTCGGCGGAAACCTGAACCGCGCTGCAACGAAAGGGATAAAGGGGGAACTGAAAGAAGAAAGAAAAAAATGCCGTAGTAGAGGGCTCTGGAATAATTTCGACCACCTGGGGATCTTTAACGTGCACTGACATCGCAAAGCACACGGGTGCCTTTTGCGTTTCACCTCCATCGAAACGCGGCCGCCGCTGTCGGGTTCGAACCCGAGTACTCCTGATCAGTAGTCGAGCGCACCAACCACTGGACCACCGCGGCGAGTTTACTTAGATAAAAAAGAAACTTGTCAATAGTAAAACCTTTGGCAGAACCGGTAACGCTGTATGATTATAAAGACAGGAAAAATCGAAAATTAAGGAATACAGCTGGCGTAAGAACATTCCAGAACCAGGTAATTTATAGGCCGATAATCCAATATGCTGCATAATATTGCGATACATTATACCAACACCTAGCTATAGAATTAGTGGATAATATGTGAAGTATTTGAAAATAAATAAGAGCGCAGCAATGGTAAAAGATATTATGTGTGCTACAAAAGTCAGACGTTTTCAAGAATCCATTTAAATTCTCAAGAAATAACGCATGTGAGTTATTTCTAGTTTATTCTTATTCTCTACAATGAAAGCAAAAATGATTCATCCTTGCGCCCAAATAAGCCACAATTTAGAATGACTCATAAAACATTTTAGATAACAGGAATGAAAACGGGAAACGGGTGAAGATATTAGTTACGTATGTAGAGAATTCACGAAAACCGATAAAGCAGGCGAAGGCCGAAAAAGAAAGGGCGAGAAAGACGATCTCTTCCTTTGTGTTTTTCTATGAATTTCCTGAAAAATAAGTGCCAGCTGGCCAAGATTTCGGCTCTCCTACAGAAAAAAAAATCTAAAATCTTCATAATCTTCATATAAAAGTGACCCTCACTATGAGACAACTCCTAAATGTTCCTTGGGGTCGCATGGCAGAAGCATGAGCATTCTTACAGGGCGAAAAAGTTACGCAAAAAAAATTAGATTGAATAATAAAAATGAGCATTACGAATTTGAGAAGACACCTTGCTATAGCCTAAAACAAAAATAAAAACAAAAAGACGACGCATCTAGATATGGCAAAAGGGAGTTGAAGGTGAGGGTAGGGGGTAAAAACGCACAAGAAATTGACTATAGGAGAACTAAAACAATTTCTGAAAAATGTAAATAAAAAAAGAACTGAAAGAAGGACGACTCGAGCATGCTATTCAGCAGTTCGCTTGAGGGAACATGCACGATGAGAGAAACGACACAAACCAAAGCACAGACACATCTCTAAATGAGCCACCATCAATAATACAAGGCGGCAGGCAGAATGTAGAGCGAATGCAGGCAACCGAGAGAGCAGTCTTTTCATGTTCTTTGACATATCACGTCAACAAAGAAAGGTCCTCAGTAAAACAAGAGGCTTACCCAAGCATGAAACGAAAGAAAGAGAAATAGAAAGAAATTTTCTCGTTTAAGGCCTGGGTCTTTCATTTTAGAAATTATTCGCAAGGGGAGCGTCTTTGTCGTGGCCTTCATTTATCGCTTTGCCTTCTTGCTTTACATTTCAATGGCGCGTTTAGATCTAATAGCCCAGTTTCAGCCTCTCGCTACGTTACAAGCTTATTTTTTAAAATATCTATGTGGTTATTCTCCAACATAACGCAGTATTTTCAAGCATTACATGTTTATCGCTTCTGATAAGTTTGAAAGGCGTGAACAAAACATTCTTTTTAATGTTTTGCATCCCGAAAACTTTTCTGTGTGGTCACATGGCCCGGATGAGCCCAGAATTATGCCCTCTAGCCTGGAGTGTTTTAGAGACTGCGCCATCGTTTCGTCTTGTCTGGCGATCCCAAGAAGTTGGCAGATCGCTATGGTTATTATTACCCTTGTCACACTGCGATAAATGCAACGGAGCCTACTGAAAATTGAAGCATTACAGCAAGATGAGCAGTGCCAGTTTCAAGTACTACACTTCAGATTTTCTGCTTACTCTGAATAGTCGTGTATCTCACCTGTCGTTGCAGTTATCTTTGTAGTACACAAAATAAGGATCTCGCCCTCGATAGGTTCCTATTCGGCGGGTATAATATACGCGGCATGTAATTTTAAGTTCCAGACAGAAATATTTTCGGTCTTTGCTCAAACTCGAGCCTTCAACCAAAACTTGCAAGGAACGCTGAATAATCTACCGACCTTTCTTTTTTGCTATCGCAATCCCTGCCATTTAACACGCTGCAGTAAACTTGTGCATTTAGATCCAGATAGAGTAAAGGCAGCCTTGGCGCTGGTTTAAATATTAATGTTTTTTAAATCACTGTAAAAGTTCTGGGGCTTGCTCTCACTTTTTACTGGAAGCATTTCTTTTGAGTGCACTCTAATTTTTCCAGTGTGCAATGACAAGGTCATGACAGCTTGTGGACACAGAAATTTTGTCGCCAGACGAATGTGGCACATTTGCACTTAAGTTATTATGGAAGCCTTTTGAGAATTTTATCATCGGAAGACTCGGCAAAATGATGCTGAGTCATAAGCTGGATCGCTAATTCACCGCGACGCTGCATGTTCGTTGTAAGGCGTAAATATTAATTCATACCTACAAGGTATTGTCGTTATTTATGATGGATGAGTAGCTTCGTCTCTACGCGAGATCATTTATTCATATCAAATACCTAAACTCTCCTTGCATGCGTGAATACGTGTGATGCACATTGTTTTGGACAGTCATCGTTTTAGAGCGCCAGCGGTTGTTGCTCCTCAATTTTCTGAATTTGCGCTTCGTGGTCTTCGCCGGAACATCCCTGATCAGCCATTAACCATCACGGTTCAGAAGCAGCGAAAGGAAAGCAGAGAAGGAGTAGATTTCAAACGGTAGAGTCAAGTTCGAGGATTAGAGACGGTGGAACAGAACGAGACGTCAGGGCACATAATACGCACGCCACGGGCGTCGACGGTCAATTGCAGAAGTGCAGCACCGACGCAGAGAGCGGCAGGCCGACAAGGCAGTTCAGTCGAACTTGACGTCGAGACCAAATTGGTGCTACTAGTGGCAAGGGCCAGGTGAGACGGCGTCGAGGAGACACCTTTGGTCGGTGGGCGGCGCGTAAGCAGCGCACGCTAGTTGAGAACTGGACTGCGCCTGTAACCCGCTGGGAATAGCGTCAAAAGCATGCCAGACAAGACCGAGGTGCAGAACGAAAATGGGAGGCTCGCCAGGTGCTTGGAGTTCCCGCCCATGAACCCAATGTGCAGGTTTGGCAAGTTGATTTATTACATTCGACTAAGAAGTCCGCATAACTAGCCAACGCTGCTCTACGCCTAGTCAGAGATAAGCGCTGGAAGATTTTTTATTGTTTTTTCGCACAATCTAGATATTAGTATTTATCTTAAAACTCCTTTCACATCGCGATCAGCTTAAGGGAACTTCGCAGTTTCTGGAGGATGAAAGAAATTTCGTTTGCGTTAACTTCAGGGTAGTTAATTTTCTGATTGGTCCCGACCTTTGCTGTGCCATTTTACTTTGTGCTTCTGCTATTCTAGAGTTCACATAACATTCTTGATGCACAAATAAAAAACTGTGGAAAAATTTATTATAATTCTACTTGCGCTTCGCGTCTGAGCGAGGCTCGTACACAAAGGAGCACAAATTGAGGTGGCACCTTCTCATTGTCACAAAATTTTCCCACAGTTTCAAGTGTTCAGTGATGGCGTTTGATTGGGGCGTTCTTAGAAAAGAGCAAAAGTTGCGAAGACTACCGGGATGAAACTGAGGAGACTCGGAGACCTTTCGCGCTTTTCACTAAAAAACACCTGATCCAGTGACCCTGGAGACCTTTCTTTCAGCACAGTTCTGAACCGTGGTTGTTCAGATAACTACACAGACAGTACAACTGCTCAAACTGAGTTGCTGACCAGGTGTCTCGACACGAGGTGCACACTTGTAATAGTAGATAAAACATTACTTGTTGGATCCCATGAATGGTCGTAAATGTAGGTGCCCTCTCTCAAGATTTCGATAGAAACATTCAAATTCGTTGGAAGCGATGCTTGCACCGCTGTGTCGCAGAGCCACTTGGTTATGCTTAAGTATCACTCTCAACGTTAACTTGATTCTTTTCCATCCAAAATAGGGGGAGTGACAAAACTTAAATGATGACTACACCAATTCGGTGAAAATGACGAATGCTGTGTGGTCCACAAGGGGCTTCTGCAATTGTTGCATTCGCTTTGAGTGCTGCAACACGTGAGCACGTAACGTTTATTTTTGTGTTTTAGGAGGGTTAGAACGAATGCCTAATGGTTTGAGAATCGCGTTTACACGGACTTAAGCAATTCGTCATGCATCACGTTTGCGGGCAGCTTACTGAGCGATTCCGTCCCATCTTCACCGGGCAACACGTTTGTGGCTCTGGACTCAAGCATACGTGAAGCGCTCTAAAAGCGATGCTCTGCGTCGCCTGCATTGATGGTCCTTTTGTCCCATGACTTGTGTTTCTCGTTGCCACTGGTGGCTTTAGCATATCTGCAGTGACTGCTGTTACAAAGGCGTGAAGAATTCTGACTCACTGCTACTGAGTGCGTCTAAGTGACCCACCCTTTGCATACACCAGTACGTGCATCACACCGCTCTAGTTCGTACTTAATTCGGCTTCCATCATCACTGCTTCCGACGTATGTGCGGATGATTGACGCTGACAGTGCCGACTAAACCTACGCAAGGCAGGTAAACTCACCTTAACAGCTAATGTTGTAGGAAGTGGAAACGCATTTTTCACAATAGTATTTCTTGCCAAGCGGTGAGACATGGCACGGCAAAATAATAGAACAGCGGCGATCGTTTTGAGCAAAACCTGCGTAACTCGCTACTCAAGCTAAGGATGCCTGAAGAGGGCGTAAATGTCAGCGACACTAAGGGACCACGCGTATTCACTCAACGCTGGCTCCCGGCCCGGAAACGACATTTAAGAGCGGAGTTCACACATTTAATTTATAATTATACGTATCCATTAGATACTCGTAACAGATGTCCGGCTCGCGCTAAGCATGTACGTGAAATAGTTTTTAGATGTGCGAGTTGGTAAATAATCATGATGAAACGCTACCTACACTACCGACACACACACACACAGGAACAGGAATGCAAGATATGCTTTATAGACTGCGCGTGTGCGGCGCATCTTTGTTCTTTTGCGTGGATGCTTTGTGTCTAGAGCTTCAAAATATAAGTGACCACGGCAATAGTGCTCGTGTGTATCAGAGGATTGGGCTGGAGGTATGGCCGTCTTCGTTTTCTTTTACCTTATTTACGCTCGGTATGTTGGCACCAGTTCTGGAGAAGAGACAAGAACAAAATAACATACCTAGAAACATTTTTCATTTGCCTTCTTTACAATTTCAGGGAAGGATAATGAACTAGAAAGTTGGAAGAGCCTGCATGTGCTTCCGCTTTTTTGACGTATCATTTCTCTGGGGGAATTATGAGACCGTATAGAACACTATCTAGAGTAAAACGCTGCCGGTGTCAGACGTTGGCAGATAAGTCCTGATTGGCTGGCAGGCAACGAGGTCCTCATTGAAGATAGCAGAGCAGAGCGGAGAAATTGTGTTGACTTTAAGAAACTGACGTCACCAAACCAGCTTAGTGTCTGTGAAGCTCCACCTGCTCAAAAGTTGGAGGTGGCAGGTGGTGCACAAAAAAAGCGCGGGCAGAGCACCGGGTCTCACAATCGCCACCAGTTACTTGTGGAAAAGATATCAATTGTTACGAATGCTTAAAATGAAAGCTAAAATTAGACATATCAAGTAGCAGAGCTTGATCCAGAAGGACCTTGTCGCCCGTTACTGAGTCCTCGGTAAGCTACGAATTCCACGGAAGTGGGTGAATAAAATATGAAGAGTTCACTGATTCACAAGCTTTAAGTCACCCGGATTGCTCGCCAGTACATTGCATGCACGTGTGTAGCACATCCGGCTTATTCCTAAAGGAACCGGTGGCTGCTTAATGTAGGTTACGGGGCCTGACGCGAAAGTTTAATTTCAATAAGTAAAAACCTCCTGATTATGCGCCAAGCCTCCAATCTGGACAAGAAAAGTAAAGACTGGCTACGTGACCTTCACACTTGCAGGCGACTACCTCAAGGAAGCAGCGCCTTCACACCATTGCAAACCATCAGCCTAGAACCGAACCCGGGTGGAAGCAAAGCCGTCAAGTTCTGCATAAAAAATGAGATTTCGCAGCTTCTTTCAAAAAAGAATTCAGCAGCTGCGATGCCCGACAGGTCATTAGTTCGCCACTCGAAGGAACGAAGAAAACTAAATGGAGATTGCTCCCTCCATAGAACTCAAGGATTCACTCTACGAGGAGCAGCCAGCGCAGCCATTGTCCAAGTGCATGATTTATTTCTTGCAACTCCTGTACACTACGAGAGCCTCGGAGCGCCTTTATGTAGACGCCGTGAGACTTGAAGGTTGACGAGCTCCTTGTTTTTAAGCTTGCCGAGAACGGAAATGTTAAAGCACGCCTCCTGATTAGGTACAGGCAACCTTACATTGCAAGATTGAACTCGGCATTTCATATTCTGTTGTTCTCGGGATTATAAAGCGCGCGCTGCCTCGATGACGGTTATGAAAGGGAGGCCATGAAGACTGATGGACCAGGGTGGGCGACAAGAAGGGCAAAGGGAAAGAGGCAAGGAAGAAAAGAGGGAATGTTTTGGTCAAGTTGCGAAAGCAGTGTGTTGCCAGAGCCAAGATATATATGACGGAGAGACAGCGCAAACTGAAACGCACTGCTCATGATATGTGCCATCAGATCTGCATTTCCAATCCGAGCGCGTCGCTTGTCTTAGCGCCGCCCTTGCAAAGAAACACACGCCATCCTTCGCGGGTATTTCGTTGTTTCGCACAGTAAAAGGCTTGGGCCGATAACTTCGTGGAAGCCCAAGTTGTACCACAGGACAAAAGTGCTTGGTGTTGTTCCAATGTTCAGGCGAATCCCCTAATATGGCATTGATTCGGTATAACGAAGTACTTACTCATTATGCAAAAAAGGTCAAAGTGCTGTCCGGACACTCAACGCTTAAGGTGTCCTTATGCTGTGCATTGTATACCACCAGTCAGGTAAAAGACGCAAGGCAAAATATTACTGCTGTGGTCGACACAGATATAGAGAAAAAAAGTAGAGGTAAGGCAGGCAGTTAAGTGGTTACTACGCACTTAACAACAAGTGCTTGCCATCTTCCCCGGTGGGGGAGATGGCAAGCACTTGTTGTTTTGCGAACGTCACAGGGTAACGGGACGTAGATTGCAGGTGGACCACCTGATATTCCGCTCACAACCCCAACGACGACGACGATAATGTTGACGACACAAGATTTTCGGCCGAACGGTAGCCGTGGCAGATATGCATGTATTGAGCGGCATTGTGTCATGTATCTACTATGCTTCATCTGCAAAACGTACACAACACACATTTTACACTTGATATACCACTTTAATCACATAGCAATATCATGAACCAGAAGGCGTATAACCACGATAAACAATGCAAAACAGTCATCACCTAGTGTTAGAGCACCTTATTCGATTTGGCCTAAATACGCAAATCGACCGTCATTTTTGTAAGGCCATTATATTGTCATGATCCCGCTTTTCAATGAAACACGAAAAAGCACTACCAAAATATAAATCACTTCTTCCCGAGGAGAAAAAGTTTTCAATGCGGGAGAGCTTTCAAAGACTTATTTTCGGTGGTGCGACACAGATTTTTCTGTCTTCTGAAACTGTTTTTAGACATTAGTATTTCTAGCGCATGTCAGCCTCTTTCCATGCCCTATCCAAAAAAAAGACATCTTAAATCTTGGCCAACCTTCTCCTCTATTGCGTCAGAGACATTGCGAGACCCCAGCTAGTTCAAAGAAAGTAGCTTCCGTTATTATATCAAATCAATGGGGAAGTAATATTTCACCTCAGAAGGCACGTTTCGATTTCATTTTGGGGAAATCCTTCTTTATAATCTCCAGATTACCGATAACCCAAATAGGTTTCTGTGGCCACCACAGTCGCAAAGCCAATAAGCCATTGTGCTGCTTGAACCAATTTCGGGGATTAAATTTCGGCGACGTCGTCGTCATTTTTACGGAGCCCAAAATCAATGCGCCTTTGAAACCTGCATACCCTGAGCACACAATAAATACACGAACACGCCGTTTTGCGGTATTTTACTGCCGATTTTATTAATTTTAAATGTTCAAAATTCGTACAGAATTTATTCATTAGTTTGCCTAATGGCTTTGGTGCCACCCAAACATTAAATCACTTAGCAGTTCAATACGTGCAGTTGACAGAATATAAAACCATATTTTTATGAATCAGACCATATGCTTCGACAGCACTGGGGAGGTTATAAAAAATCTGCACAATGCACCATATTGTTACGCACTGACCTCGCTGACAAATATTTTCTGAAGAGATGATTCTATGGGTTGAAGATGCACCAGAAATTTTCAGACTATTTTATTTAAAAGCAAGTTTTCTAATACACGAATGATAACGACCCTCGCAAGAGAGACAACTAATGGATCCCACATCTCCTTGATATGGCATATTGGTAAATGGGACCTCACTCACCCCGGCCATAAAGCTTTCTCAAAATGGCCAAAGCAAGTCATCGTGTTGGTTAAAAATGTATACATTGGGAGGAACAAACGAGCCGGTATGAAGAAATTTCCAAAGAAAAACTTTCCCAGGTAAAACTCCTAAGCTTCAGAAAAGATGAAAACCTGCTCCGAAACGTCATTTAAAGAATATTGTATTTGGCTTACCTTGGCCACATCGAATTTGAGCACAATTTTGTGGGTTTGAATTTTTAGTGTTATGGTTAAAACCATTTTATAACACCACCAACCGCTTCTTCTAGAACTTAGATGCCCAAGCTTGGTCGAAGTCAATTCAAGTTCTCGCATTTGTCCTGTTTCATACTCGTCGTTGTCATTCTTGCTGGTGCAGCGTTATTTTCTTGAACGGCACGTTTGAGCGTAGACGCTCTGATTGTGGAGCTTAAAATAGGCGTTGGCAAAATCTCTCGAAACAATGACACCTGTCATTATACGCCGCTTTGAAGAGCAGCTGAGCAAGAATTGGTCGCTTCAAAGCAAAGTTGTCACCATCGTCTGTCAGAGCTGTCGCTGCTTTTGTGAAACAAAGCCTGCTCTTTTCAGAAATGACAAAAGGCCAACGCTCCCTCCCCTCGCTCCAGGACGACGCGTTTATGAGAAAACGCATTCACTGTCAAAGACATGCGCTTCGGCAAAAGCTCCGAGAATAAAATACTTCATAAAATGCTTGTTTTCAGCAGATCACCTTACACCGCAGGCATCCGCTGGGTGAAGTTAGGTTGCAAGCCGCCCGGATATTCAGTGGGCCTGACCTCGCTTCTGGTTTTTCTCTCTTTTTACTTTTTATGGCGATGTGAGCCCGCCATTATGTCAAACAGCGTTCAAGGCTGGGAGCAAGTTTGCGCAAAACTGAATGTTCAATACGGCTTCAACATATGTGTCTCCATGAGGAGACGCTCAGACTGCTGTCCATTTGTTTATTTTTAGTGCGCTAGCACTCGAAGTTGACGGAATGAAAGTCTTTTCGTCTTGGTCCTCTGGTTCCCAGGAGTTTGTCACCTCTCACAGTTTGCAGGATATCATGACGTCACAAGGTACTGTAAGCTGGGCGGCAGGTGCGCCGCCTGTTTTTTTGCTCACAACGTTGCCGCCGCCATTGACGACAGCTCTGCTGATGCCGGATTTTTTTCAGAACTGGAGCCGTAGCTGATGTACATACATAAAGGAACAGTAGACAGCCCGGATGTATTGATATCTAGAGGTTTGTTTATAAAAGAACATAAATCAAGGCCTCATGACTATTTTTTATTTCAATTAAATTTTTATAAGTGATGACACTTAGTTTTGCCACAAACGCTGTAATTTTCTTGGAAAAAAATTGTATAACACAAGAGATGCAAAACGCCACTTATCTCAATGGCAAGATCTCGGAAAATATCTTGGAGGCTTGTTTTTGCTAATAAGCTTTTAATAACTTAAGACAAGAAAACGTTTGTGTTTTTTCGCGGCATTTGTACGTTTGCTTAATAGGGATAAGAATTTTGCGGTACTTCTAACGCGTTTTGGGGCAATTTAGATTAGAATCGGGCATAAAACACTAAGCCTAAACTTTCAAAGCGTTTAGATCAAGTTTAGGTCCTTTAGTTAGGCTGCAACGGAAGGCGGACGAAATGATAAAGTAGTGCTTTGTGGTTTAGCTGGTCCAAAATGAGCGCCCGGAAAGCCGCTTAATCAAAAAGTTGGGAAGCTTCTGCTCATATATCGGCAAGCTAGTCTCACATGCACCTTCGATACGGCTAATTCCATTGCTGAAATGACGCTACTTTCATCGCGAAAGAGTTTAGTTATTTAATGAGCACGAAAACCTAAAGGCAACTTAGGAGTGGAGTGAGATAGTTAAAAAGCCAAAACTTCCTTAATCATTTAAAGTGACGGTGATGAAAGGCCACCGAATTGCTCCCTTCAAGTACACAAGATATGTTCCATCAAGATTAGGCATGAAGGAAGGCAGCGTATGGTAATATAATATTCCTTTTCAGTTCCGCTTCGTTCAGTACTGAATAGTTGGGTTTCGAAATGAAGTGAAAGCCTCCCATTCCCCCCCAAAAAAGTTGGTTATCATTATTCACATGCATTTCCGCCTAAAAAGAGACTGGACGCAGAGATTAATCATTTCCGACGAAATGTCGGAAGAGACCGGCACATGCATGCATGGTTTGGTCGAAATGAAGAGCCGCAATGTATCAACACAACGTGTCCATCTATATACTACTGCAACGTTCGCCAACGACATGGCTGCCACTTGCTGCAAGAGCAAATATTAATTTCACGAGCTCTATCACAAGGAATATCAAATACCAAGCTGATGAGAGGGCACAGCATAAGTGCGGCACACGGCGATGGTGGGCTAGTAAACCCTCGCTACACATCCTAATCTCTGTTGGATACGTTGACATAGGAAGAGCCAGTTGCTTCATAGGCGTGCTCAAAGGAAAGCTACATATTAGCTTTTAGGACTTTCGGCATAGTCCGCATACTGAATTTTAAGGGAGGATGGATAGCGTGGAGAAGGGAAAAGCAAATACGCGGTAACCACATGCATCGAAAGTGCGATGTTTATTCATATTTAGGCAATCCTTAGGTGGCCTGCGCTACAGTTTTGGAGTGGAATTAGTTGTGTAGAAATTTACGGTCTGGTACGGGGCCACTTCTTGTTGCAATATTGATATGGACGGCTTCCCCAAATTTCGTAATACGGAGAGTTTCCATAAGGGTGAGTTTAGACAAGCATCACCAGGCTTCGCTTTCAAGCTTTAGCTTTGGTTACTTAGATTTAGCCGTGTTAAACCTTTGCCTAATGTTTTTAGACATTGCCACTTTATATAGGACACTGAAAATTAAATATCACTTCAGTGCAGAATGCATTTTGTCTACAGACTTTGGCATGCAAGACTACCATAACAGTAGAACAATATATATACTGCAAGAGTCGAGAGCTATTGCGCTAATGCACACTGTAAATCTCCTGTGTCAAGAAATTTCATGAAGTAATAACCTGACAATCTTCGGCTTGTAATTCAGCCTAAACTAACCGGCCAGTTAAAATGCATTTTCACACCGACGTGCTGAAAAACAAATTAAAAAAACTATAAATCTACAGCGCATACATAATTTGTATAGCAACTCAGCGGTGGTATAATCGTCATTTAGTAATAATGTAAGAGGAGTATCGGTCAACGCTCAGACCAAAGCTTCCTGCGTTCAAAACCAGTCTACGGTCTGTCAGGCTGAGCAGGCTTTCATTCTGAGCGATGACAATGTAACCTAGAAAGATTACGTGATATAGATGGCTTATATTGATTTTCATCATAAAGTAAAGTAAGCTGACAAGCAAAACTTGCCTAAAATAAGTTTTTTGACGTCTTCATTTCCCATTTTAAGCCGTATTAGTGACCGGTATTTGTTTTAACGGACAATTTCCAGTTAACGTAACTGAACAAAATATGGTATGCATTAAGCTTTTGTATTTGTGGCTGCAATGATCATATTGAAACAATTTTTGATTGATTCGGAATGACCAAGTACTAAAGTCTTCAGGAAAATATTAAAGAAAATCGGAAACATTTTTTTTAAATATACGTTAGTCCTTTTTCAACTTTTTTGAATTCCAGATGATTTCAACGCCTAGTAAGAAACCATCTGAAGAATCTATAAAGTCTGTTCAATGGAAGTAAAAATGACAGAATACTAGTGAGAAAAAATTTCAGCCTCAAGTTCTTAATCGTTCTTGTCCTATTACTATCCTCAAATCCTCCCGTACTGGAATACATTGCTTTTTCAATTAATGTTAGCGATTTTTGTACTGCTAACTTCTATTAGCCAAGGATTCTTTTTGCGTTGCTTTGAATAAAAACGTTAGCATACAACTACACAAAGAAATGGTTTTGTTTTCTACAATTTAGTGTTTCTGTTGGCGGGGATATGAACTAGCGTTTATTTGCCTCTCATGACATGCAACTGTTATCAAAAAAAAGTACAGTGTTTGTGGGCCATCCTTTTGTGTGAACACATTTGACCATTGCTTACAAAAATGTCATTGAAAACAAAAATTGGTCGTGGCGCCTCTAGTATCGTTCTTATCTAGGCACACATATCAGAAGTTGTGTCCAGTAGTAAACCAGGGCGGTCTAATCCTTTTTTTTTTTGCGGGAGTAAGTTGTCGGTTATGATCACCCAGATAAGATGGGCGGATGAAATTAAGTTTGCGGAAATAAGGTAGCCGCAGCTGGCATAGGACAAGGTTAACTGGACAGATATAGAAGAGGGAAACTATACTGGTGACGACGACGATGAATATACGGTGTCTCATATCTACTATGCTTCATGCATGCCATCGAAACACACACAATCATATAGCACACATTTCATATAACATTTTAATCACATAACCATATCATGAATTACAAAGCATAACCACGGCCAATAATTCAAAACCAAGGTAAACAGTGCAAAATATCGACCAAACTGTACTAGAGCCCAAAATTCGTATTTGACCTAGCTATGAATATCTACCACAATTTTTTTAACTTTAGAGCTGATGACATGAGGCTTCATATAGCGCAGTTAAAAAGCATAACGCGTTTGTTACAAGTTGCTGCGCCACAAATCGAGTATCTTCACAGCGGCACTTAAGGTGGAAGGTAAAAAAAAAATGTGCTTCGCTCCTGATAATACAGCAACATGATCGCGTTACATCTTGTACTGCGTGAATTTTACGGTTGTTCTTTTGTTTTGCAGTAAAATTCCGGCCCCTTGGGCTTAGCATATGATTCTTGTTGAACGCGCTCCGCTGTTTTCAGGATAAAATGAAGTTCATTGCAGTATACAGACACCTTACTAAATTGTAGTGAGCAAGTAAATGCATATCAATGGAAGAAATACATCTTCAGTAGCGATCGCCGAAAGGCTTCTAGTCTGTTCAAGCTCAATTCTGCTCATATATTTACGGAATAAAAGCGAAAGGGGTGCACGAGACTTTCTACGCAGTAAATCTCGCCTCCACACTAGGTGGCAGAAAAACATGTACGTGGCTTCCGGCTGATACACGAGACTATTATTCGGGTGGCGACGGCAGTGGTCGTTCTCAACGGGAGTTTCAAAGGTGGCCATTGATGCGTTGCCATCGAAAAACATGCGCATTAATTTAAGGTTAGTATGCTTTCTACCTTACACAAGTGATATCGTTTTACGTAATCCAGGTTTCCTTAGACCTGGAGCTCGAGGCTTCAAGACCTCAGCGAGCTGAGCCACATTTGCGTTTTGTTTTCAACTTTATATTTTAAGCAACGTTGCTTAAACAACGCATTAAAACTTTCACGAAGTGGGACGAAGGAGTGCATACAATATTCAACTTTTGAGTGGCAAGGAAAAGGTAGTCGCTGTGGCTGAGGAAGCATGCTGCAAACCTAATAAAGATGTTGTAGAACGAATTGCTAATTACTGATCTGCTTGTTATCGTGAGCTACCATTTTCTCAAGTTGTAATTCTAGGCCGAAAGGTAATAGGTTTCGCGCTAGCTTCTTGACGAATCTCTGATAACAAAAAATGAGTTTTTAGCATTTTTGCCACTTATTTCCTTGCATGAGAACGAGCTTGCTTTGCTAGCACGTTTTCTGAAGGTATGGTTGGTGTGGGTGATCGTGCTCATGGCCACAGTATGCACAATATTCTTCTGATACTGCACATTATGTTCTTGGAAAAGATTTTGATCTTTTAGAATAAAAGGTTTCAGAGAAATACAAGAAACGGAAACAATAAAATAGCACCCATTCTGATAAAAAATATTCCAACACAAACCTCCGCGGGTTGCACAAGTAATGTGAGGTACCTTTGCTCAGTCATTTCAGCAGACACGCTTAAGGAACAAGGTAAATAGGAATAGGCATTTACATGAAGCAATGACTGTCACTGCATTGCAGGTTAGCCTAAAAATGAGGTATTGCATTGAAGCTGGGTAGAGTTGCAGATTTAGCCTCGGAACAAATGTCATCTAAATTGTTTTCTGGAATTAGGATCGCAATTTGGTCTCAAGGTCTTTTTCTGAACCGTTCACGAACAGGTGTGGATGTGGTGCGCCCATTTTTTTCGTTTCATATCTTCCTCTGCTATTTATACATTTCAATGAGCGAGATCAGGATCATAGCAAGACAGTTTGTTCTTTATACAATTAACATGCATCTATACGCCTATTTCTAAATAAAACAATGCGAATAGCCCAAAATAAAACCAGCAGGTTCGGATTATGAGTTCGTAATCTCAGACACTAACCACACATTGGCACCATAGTTTCTTCTAAAATGTTTTTGCCTACGAGCGGTCTTGAAAGCTCAAGAACAAAGACAATTGTTGCTAGGTTTCCGGGGGCGAAAGCAGCAGTTGTCCAACGGAAGCGCGCGCTTTGGAGTTACGACCCTAGTCAAGCTGTGATGCGCAATAGATGGAAGTTCTTCCGCGAAGCACAGCGTTCCAGTGCTCGAAAACCGCACTGTATCACTGAGATTTATTTAGCCAGTTTAAGTGGGCCCAGGCTGCACAAAAAAACACAAGGGAGTAGAATCATACGAAAATAAATAAAACCTGTATCCGCGACACGAAGCCTTCTATGATGCAGCAGATGCTGTCCAAGAAAAAAACACGCGTGGCGCTAACGGAAAGGGACAGTCAGTACAGCTATCGACTGACCGCTGATCAATAAGCCGCCATATGAGACTTGGTCTTCTGTGTTTCTTTTTTGTTAGCTAAATGTGTGTTCTTGCTTTTCTATCTAAACGTTCCACGGGGAAGATCCAGTCAGCCATAATTCTTTCATATTTAGAATCACTGCTCTGGTTTTCATTTTGCGGAACTACAAATTTCAGAACTGTACTAAAGATATCCTTTCGCCAATCTGTGCACCACTTATTTGGAAAAATCAAGTCATCACATATCAAACATCTTTGCCGATGTTTCCACGCCACTATGTTTGCTTCTGAGCTGTAAAAGCGCTCGTATACCGTGTCAAGCTCCAAAAAATGAGTAGAATAAAAACAACGCTTCTGCTTATTGCTCTAAATATTTTGTTGACATGAGATTTCCTTGACACATGGCTAGAGCGAGAACTACTGAGTTTAGAAACTACCATGGAAGAGTCTGCCACTAATAATGGTACACTTTGGTTGCGATTGCTTGCCGAAGCACCATAGATGTAATGCTTCTAATATCAGAGATAGATATACTGATTTTTAGTGGCTGTTCAGCTTCGGCTAGCAAGGTTATAATCCTCTATCGTCGTCTGGCGCAATTTTAAGCTTCAACTTTGAAACGATAAGTAGTGTTTGAAGGTGGTATAACGCATGCAAAATAGTAGCGTCCACAGCATGTAATACATACAAATTGCTTACCCTCAGTAGCAATAAATGTGCCAAAAATTCAAAGTAAACGCAAAAGGTTTACTGTGGCGAGCACTTTGACCATGCCTTTTTCAGAGGGTTAGCAGTATTAGCTTTTTTTCATTTTTTTGCATTGTCGACGTCATCGTCCCATCTGCATGCCCGTTTCCGTACCAAAAGGACAACTATATACATACGCACAAAGTTGCCCGGTGGTCACCGCAGCCCCGCGGCCCTTCTACCCTAACACTATCCTCCGACGAAGGCCTATATATACGTGGGCAGTTTGCACCGGATGCGCCAACACGAACCGTGACGCCTCAGTCACGAATCCGCAAAGTTATTCAAAGTCTACTGCGGCTATTTTGTGTTTGTAAAGTGATTGGTCAGTGGCAGTGCTAGAGTTTAATGCCAGTTGCCGTCAAGGGCGGCGTCATTATATAAACCATGCCACGACGCAGCTAGCGCAGCTCTCTCGTCGTACCTCTGAGGGTAAGTGGCCGGAATTTGGAAGGGAAAGTTATACGCAGCCATATCTGTAGACCGTGGTGTAGACCGTACACATTCGGTCCGCCCACTTTGTAGGTTACAAGAAAATGCTGATTAACGTTATGCATTTCATTTGAAGTGTTAGACCACGTGACCAGCGTCCTTAGCGATCGTGGTGGTAGCCCATGTTTCTATGAAATCTGTAGGTCTTTATTAATCTAGGTCTTAGCTATCAACATAAAACAGCCAGCAGCACGGCGGCGGGCTCACTATCGTGTGAAGGCGACCAAACGTGGCATAACCATAAACAAATTCAACTCCCCTACATAACATATTGCTGCCAAAACATGCATAAAGTCAACCACACAGTAGCTGAGCCGTTATGAGTATCTTGACGCAGAGCGCGGCAGTAGACCGTGGCCACTTCCGACAGCTGTGCTCTGCCCGGTTGCATACTCACCCAGTAGAACCTCCCCGCAGGAACCGGCGCCACTTCTAGAAGCCCTGACATCGATTTCGCCCTCTAAAGCAGAAATAGTGGGAGACATTGAACATATGAACATACAAACTCACCGACAATCCTCACGCAATGAAATATCAGTGCTGGAGCTTATACGAAACAGGTCACAATATGCTTGGTGAGCATGCAGTGGCGTCACGCATAATGTGCTGCAATGCGCATGCTAATTCGTTCCCATGCAGTCACATCACTGCAAAGTGCTATGGCAACGCACTACCGGGAGTAGCGCGAACACAGTGACACCATGAGTGGCACTATCAGGACGACACGCACAGGGGGTGAGGGGGGGGGCAAATAATAACGAATAAACTATGTGCACCGAAGCAAACAGAGTAAGCTGCATTTTGCACTACGTAGTAGTAACATAGCAATTGTTGTGCGAGTTATTTTTGTCACGATTGCTCGCATGCGTAATGTAGATTTCAAGCATAGAGAAAATGGCGTGTTGCTCTGAAACCTATGGCTTGTTCAAAATGGTTCTGTCGTGGTCTTATATCCTTCGCGGTTTCTTATCCGGCCATTCAATGTACGAGGATCTTTACTTGCCGGAAGCGGCCACAATCAAGTCGGAAACGATAAGATGCGGAAGCAGATCATATTTTCTATCTTTTCATGCTTTAGAATTTCTATGCGGTGAAGAAAACGGCACGAAGGGCCGTTCCAGCTAATACGAATTCAGTGACATCTTTTGTACAGAAATGAGACCTTTGGACTTTGTGATGGGTACATCAACAGTTATGGGGGGGGGGGGGGGGGGGGGGTGGAGCGGGCTACCGCATGGTGCGTAACTTGTTCACACCATTCTTCTCCGAGGACGCGTTTGCGAGCTGGCAGCCAGAAATGCTGTGAGCATCAATGAACTCCGTTTAGATTACAGAAAAAAAAGCAAAAGAAGGACACTTTCTTGAAAGCTAGAGCATTATGCTAGTGAGAAGGGTACCGAGCAACCAAGTAAAAGCGCAAAAAAGGAAGAAAAGCTTGTGGAGCTTCCAGGCTCCTTCTATATTGCCAAGTACGCACGCGGATAGGCGTAGAAGAATAAGAGAAAATAGGCTAGTTCTGGATCTCCAGGCCGGAAAAAACATACGTCCTTCGGCAATGCTTGAATCTGTTTTCATTATTTCTCTTTTCCAAAGTAGCGAGTACAGCCTGACGTTTGCAATGAAAGGGTAAGCAAGCTAAAGTTAACTGAGAAGGCTCCTTAAGACATTTAAAGAACTGGAATCTTTTATGCAAAATCTGTTTAAAGTGCCAATGTAATCTTTCACTCGTGTGTGCGACTGTAAATCTCTATTTATCCATCTGTTGTCCTTGCAGCCAACGGTACGCGGACAAACATAAAATGCTTAGTAGTCGTCGGTGGCTTTCAGTTTCGGCGCGCGCATAACTCTAATAACCTTACCAGTAACATAATGGCATCTGTTCCAGCACTCGCTGTTTCTTGAAGCTTCTCACACGGCGCAACTAAATCAACAAGGCGTATATATAGCCTCTAGCATGAATGCCTTTTTCCGTCCCCCTCCACGCGCAGAGGGGTGCTCCAAGGCAGCAGCGACGCAGTACGAATCTTTCCTGCACTGCAATGAAATATGACAGTCAGTGTCCCGCCCACTTGAACAATAGGAGTTGCAAGTCATGGCCCTGGTTTTACATGTTCACGCAGCGTATTAACTAGACATGGAAGTCAGGTAGCGGGAGTCACGAAAGCTTAAAAGAGAGAGGTTATAAAGTGACCCGGTCTGAAACGCGAGCTCCTCCCCCAGCACCCATACTGTATTTAAGCGCACGCGTGATATAGCACGCCTGTCATGCTTTACCACAATCGTGGTACATTTGCGTAGAAACAAACAACTTTGTTCTCAGGAGCATTTTTTCTCACGTTGCTGTAAATTGCTTGCACACCTTCACTTTCCAACGGAGTGTTGTGTAAACAATACGCACCTTTATAGAAGACAAAATGCACCCCGGAAAGAAACAAAAAAGAGGAGGACATGAACGCTTTTCATGCAGTTCAGCTTCCAAGTTGTATTCTGCGCAAGAACTGCAGAAGTCCTCGCAGCAAACAAGTAGGAACAATTATACTCTCCTGACCTTGACGAAACATTGTATTGCAGTTCTGTGTTCATTATAACGTGCGTCTGGCATTGGGTCACACCTGAACAAGATGAGGAGGAGAGAGGGGGAAGAATGACTTCTTTTTCTCGGTCAAAAAAACAGCAAGAACTTATAAACTTCATTCTAATATTCGGTTGTACTTAATAACAAATCTGTACAAAGGGTTTAACTGCACATAAAAGTGTAGCTGCACAATAATTAGCTATTCCTTGTACAACCTTAAGCGCTTTGCTGCCGTGTTCAGAAGGTCATATTACCTTGCTACTTTGTGTACGATCAGGAACCAAATTCGTGTACACCACACAAGCTTCGATTACAGTGCATAGCAGCGGAATTTTTTAACTTATTTTTGATAAACCGGAACACTGTGTATCGAAAAGAGAAAGTTGAGATGTCTGGACACAAAAGACATCCGTCTTTCATATGTCATACCACCAGGTGCTCCCGTATTTTGATTGCACATTGAGATATTTACCCGAAGCTCGCATGTTACACACCACTTTCGATAACTGCAGTATGCCGATGACCTCAGAGAGCTCTCGTGTTCATGGAGCAAGAACAGGATCTTGCTTCCTTTCAATGTCGAAAGGACAACTCATTAAATGTATACTTAAGGATCTCGAAAAAATGCTAAATATGCACTGGTAACAGCCTCATCAGCACAAAGTAAAAGTAATAAAACTTTCGGCAGCGTAAAATAGCTGGCACCAACGACTCACTCTGTAAGAGATGGAAGAATGCTGTTCACAAAGAAGAACCCGTAGGTTTGAAATTTTTTAACAGACCTAAAAACACCTAGGAGTTTCACAGCGTCACTGTTGCCATCTAAAATCCAAGAAACAGTCACAAGTATCATTTTACTTGTTGGCGCAGAAAAGTGGCTAAAAATGAAAACTTCATGTTGCAGGGGAAACGAAGATGCGATGACTATCTGGTACAAGTTCTGGCGGATCAAGCTAGGCATCGTGAAAAGCCAGTGATAAGTGAATAATCAACAAATTAAACACAAAAAAGAAAGCTGAAATTCCAACAGAAAAAAAAGGACCATATTCTCTCTAGAAGAAAAAATACAACGAAGCTTGGTTAAAAGTTCTAAACGAGAATCTTTGCGCCTTTGTAGTGCAATAAACCTGCGATAGCATTGACCTACCCCAGCTAAGACCGTCTCAATTGGTTGTATTTGTTTCAATTGTCTTGCTCGCGTTTCATTCATTGAGTATAGTACATGTAACCACATTTGCACTCCGAACAAATAGGGACGTTATGATCTCAGAGGAGTATACAAAGCGAAGTGAACATAAAAGAAAAACCTAGAAGATTGAAAGACACTTGATGCGAACGACACTAAGCTAGAGAAAACATAATGCTGTATCTACTTCAAAAGATAAACTGTCTCAAAAAACATTGTTCTCATGCTTCTAGGCACCGTATTCCTAAATGGATTCCTTATGATCTTTTTCTTTCTTCTAAATAGCGCCTGTCCAGGTAAACGGGTGTCCCGAAAAACATGGATAGAGCAAGGAAACAATCGGCGCTGTTGGTTATAGACACTAAAGGTTTAACGCGCTACCAATTGGCAACTACTCGATTGTAACGGAACAGGCGCGAAGACAAGCTCGCATTTGATAACGAAGGCGATATGTAAAAAATGGCTATGGTTTAGCTCTGGTTAAACCTGGAGTGACGCGATAGCTACAGCTGGCCAAGTTGAACTTGGTCACGTGGCCAACCACGTTACGAACCACGTGATCAGCCAAGGCGCCGCGCCGCCGGCAGCTGCTCTGCACCACGTGACAGCGTGGCGGCGCAACCACGCTGAAGGCTCGAAATGCTACCGTAATGTAGCTATCGCTACAAACACTGAAATGAGACAACTTAGTTCAGAGAATGCAATCAACTTTTTATTCCATGTCATGATACAACTCACAGCCCATGTGGCACTTGGTTGTTCCACTTTAGCAACCTGCTTGGATCGGCTTGTCTTTTTAATTGTATTCTCCTGTGTTGTTTCCGTTTCGTAAAGGTATGGTATGTCTTAAAGACCTGTTTATCGGAAGAAGAAGATGTTGAAACTCCTTTCTGAACATTCGTAAAAAGGCTACACTGCCGCTTTCATGGTTATAGCGCCAAATATGCGCACAACAGTTTAGTGGGCGACGCATCCAATTAACCATTTTTACAAGGATGTATAGAGCCTTAATTTTCAAATGAAGACACCACGCCAATTGTTGGAATTAAAACCCGCAGTGCGTGAGCCTGATTGGACGACACTCATAGTGCACGAAAGCGTTTCAGCGCATGCGCAAGCAGTACCTGCTGTCACTGTGGATAATTTTCCACCCTCTGACTTTTCTTTTCATCTTTTATGGAAATCCCAGTGCATGAGAATTTCGGCATTTACCTGCATCAGTAGCCACCCAGCGCTTTCGAGTATTAAAAAAAAAAACGACCTCGTGCTGAACGCAAGAATGCTGTATAAACCAAGCCACCCACCACGCAGCATTTTCAGAGTAAAAATAGCCCACGCAGCCAGCGTAGACGGCGTTTTTGTATTTTAAGAAATAATAATTTTTACTTAACACAATGCAGCTTCCTTACTCTCATGGGGATTTTAAAGTTGAGATTAGTTTTATAGCGAGCTCAACCAACAATGGCTCGAAATGGCAAGCTTCTTCCAGCGCACACCTAATTGGTAGCTCGTTTGCACAGAGATTAGCTTCCGAACAGTTTTGCCCGAGCGTTCCAGCAGCGGCGCGTAGCTACACAGGGCCGGGCCTCAGGCCGGCAGCGCTCTCCGCAGTTGGGAGAGCATCGGCCCACTAATGGGCCGTGTGCCTCCTCGGTTACGGAAACAGAGCGCATTTCCTGCCTCGCCGCCAGCGTGTGCACGTCCGCCAGCGGTCGCCGACGCTGAATTGGACGTACACGTGTTCCCACTGGAAACTAACTTTCCCTGCGGGGCCTGGTTAAGCGGCCTAGCGCCTCAGACTCGCTTTTCGCCTCATCGTTTAGCGCAGTAGAGAACAATTTTTATTGTCTTCAGTTTTTCTTATTCCGTCAGGTTGCAGTTTTTTTTTTCTCGGGGAAGTGCGAAACCCATTCTCTGTAGGCATTATTTTCATTATTCATTCATAATGAGCTTTGTATACTACTGCCGCTAGCCGTCTCTGGTCGCATGCATAGAGGCTAGCCAGTAAAATGAAGCACTGGCCTTTAGTTGTGTCTACTATCTTAAGTGTCGGCCATGCTCCAGAAGGGTCCAAAATAAGTCGAGAGTTTTTGCTTCTCTTCCTTTCGCCTTACCTCCCTTTGGCTATCCTATTTCGTTTCGCGTCCTTCGAGCTCCAGTTGGTACTCGCCTTTGTCCAGCAATTCAAACATCAATGAACACGTTCCTTTATTACCCCCCCCCCCCCCTCTCAATGTGTAATGCCTTCTCGCGCTACAAGAGAAAATAAATGAAATGAAAATTCTGTGCCAGCGCATGACTTCCTATCTATCAGGAAGATGCACAGTAGAGCAGATAGCCAGGTTCGAGAGCGCTGCCTCCTAGCTGTTGTTGTTGTTGTTGCCTCAAAAAGGATGGCACATACCCATACATACCCATACGTCTCCTAGCATAGAAGGTGAGCGCATATCTTCTTCATCTTTTCTTAGCGCGGTAGCACCACTAGGAGCATTTTCGGGTTTCGGGCATACGCACAGGAGCCCACAAAAGTTTTCAGAACACGACAATTGAAACAAATCCTAACTACTGGGCAGCCTAAGCATGCAGCCATGAAGTTAAGTATGTGCTTGGTAGCTCGCAGCGTGACCTGCCGATTGCGCCCCTCCGTTTCTGGCTGTGCTTCTAGTCAGGGAGGAAATTTATGTTTTTCGGGATTTCGGCGTTCTGAAAACTTATGTGGGCACCTGTACGTACGTACGTCTCTGACGACTGCTTAATGGCAGACTGTCCACCCGCCCACTGGATGGTGGGCAACCTGCCAGGTGTGCATGTACACCTAGGAAGCCTTCACGTGGGTGAAGGCCTTCAAGGTAAATGCCTTCAGAATAAAGGTTTTTGAGTCAAAGGACATTGTGGCTTTCAGGTAAAATGATTTTAGGGCAAAGGCCTTATGACAAAGGCTTTTAGGGAGAAGGTCTTCATGGTAAATGCTTTGCTGCTAAATACTCTTGTGTTAAAGGCCTTCATGTCAAAGGCTTTTATGCCCATGCTGAACCGTCTGCTATTTTTTTCTTCGCCCTCTTCTGATGTAGCCATAGTTTTTTTATCAACCGTTAGCAATCGGAGAAAAAAAACATTCTGAGATTTTATCGACGTGAGCCCCCAAGGCCAGCCATGTCCGCATTGGGGAAAAGGGGGCTGAGGTAGTGCGGAGCATCGCTGTTGATGGTGTCTTAAGGCTAACGTCGAGCCTCCACTAGCAAGCAATCGCTCACAACCTCGAGTGCATATGTAGTGTCACAATAATCACTGAATTTCTGGTAACGACGTTCCAGGTAGACGCACTCTTTCGTATGATTACTATTCCCTAATTGAAGCCGCAAATTAGGGCACGCATTTGCAATGTTAAAAGAAGGTTTACCAACAATGTTCGAACAAATAATTAGGAACTAAAAATAAACACTCTTGGCAGCCGAAACTGACGGCCAAGAGTTCGAACTGAAATAAGCAAAAATAAGATTACAGATGATCCGACAAACGGGGTGGTAATTAAAGATCATGGAATTAGAAATAAGAAAGCTAAATCCAGGACGACGTGCAAAGTATACTAAGAAATGTGTTGACTGACAACCGGCTCTTTTACTCCGGCACCTAAAATTGAGGAATAAAGGTGTACTATGATGTATTGAGTTAGAATTAAGTTGTACTAAGCTGCAGAGGCCTTAACTATTAAGAATCGCCTGCGGGCACAGCAATCACACGTAGATAAAACGTGAAGGATGAATATCAGTGTACTACCCAACGTGTAGTTTCTGGGTCTTTTTTAGCGAATTGGTTATAATGAGAAAGCATTAAGGTCGGCTCATGCTTGAGGTCATTTCGTCCAAAAAAAACAACTTCCAAAAGAGGCGTGTGTAAGCGCACGCGTTCCCTCGCTGTGTACTTCTCTGTTTTGAAGTTGCTCTACCCGCGCAATGCGCGCGAAAGTTGGATGATTTGAGTTCGATGGGAAAAAAAAGAAGTGTCTTAGAAGTGTGGTATTGTATGCACGTGTCTCTCGACCCTTTCGGTCGCGTCTTTTTGTACTGCCGATGTCAAAAAAAAGGAAAGAACTCAATTGTTTCCACTTATGATTTGCTGGCAATGCCTAAATATGAAATGACTGCACAAGGACGAAACGTTCTTTTTTTTTTAAGGCGAAAGCCTTTAATGGTTCATGTTAGAGGCCACGATCGCGTCCGTCTGTCCGTGACGCTTCGTTTGTGGGAACTAATGGCTGCCCCAAATAGGAGAAGAAAAAGTGACCCTAAAAACAAAGTTTGATGACTGTAGAATAATTAGTTAATTAATTATAGCCAAAAATGTCAAAATTGCGTCGAAATAGCGCGGACGTCGATAAAGCAACGTGAACTGTGGGACGTCACATCCACCGGTAGTCATCACAGCATAGTGAAAAAACTTGAGAATAAAGATAGGAGAAAAAGAATGGTTGTATCAGATAGAGGCCGAAAAAATGAACATAGAAGTCAACTTTGATGACTGTAGAGTGATTAATTATTTATAATCTAAAGTATTATAATATTGCGTCGAAAAATGGTGTGGCGCAACATCCACCGGAAGTCGTCTCAGCACAGTGAAAAAACTGAATAAACAGGGAAAAATGCCGGATTTTGTCATTATAATTTATAAGTGATATCAATTAGTGCTTAGGAATTAGCGATAGTAATTAATGATTAATTAATGATAACAATAAAAAGTTACAAAGTGACGTCACAACCTCTGCGTTGTACTTCTGCGTCATTGGTGGTGACTGCGCACGCGTGAGGTGCCGCCACCTGCGCGCGGCCGCCGCGCCCGCGTCAGACGCCTCGAAGCGTGCCGCGCAACCTCCCTCCTACCGTTCGGTGCAGCATAGAGTCCCAGGATGCCGGCCGCAAGCGTGCTTAGAAGTTCAGAAGCAACGTCAACAAGAGTCAGATTCAAGTGGCTCAGTCAAATAAGCAATGAAAGAATCATAAACAAATGCTTTGTCTTTAATGATAATTCACAGAGGCAGCAACAGTCGCAGCCAAAGTCGCGCGGAAAGTCGCGGCTTTAGCCTCATGCAGTTTAGATCGTCAAAGTGCCCCCCGAATTTTTTAACCGTTCCTTCCCTCACTCGTGTTTTCTGGGGTTCCTGCAAAGCAGGTGATTATGCGTATGAATTCGCTTGCGCTTTGGAGGTCCCGAAATGTTAAGGGAAATTGTAGTCAAATACAACCGAACAACTCAAGAAGTTCATCACGCTCTTACGAAATAAAAACCGGCACATTCAGGAACTGGCGCTTTCCTAGCGCCGCTGTTTCTGCACAGAGTATAACATAATTCAGGCACGGCGAAAAAAAAAAGATGAAAAAACAGCGACTTTTATCTACCAGAACAGTTGCTTCCGCAGTTTAAATTCAAGGCTTGTTTCAGACTAACTTCTAGTATCTATATTCGACATTGTGGATGTTGCTTCCTTAGAGAGGCTCATGTGGTTAAGCTTTTAGCAAGAACGTACCGCTCTTGCAGCTAGCCTTCCCAGTTCAACCTTGCACCACAATAGCTAGCGTATAAAAAAGCAAGAATGAAATACGAGTTGGCGTTCTTTACGGCCATTCCCAAAAGAAACCAAACACACCCTGCACATCTGGAGTGCTGGAGGACACTACGGGCCTTTTCACGCCTTCAGTGAAATGCGGCACGCGCTACAACTGTAAGCTTCAAGCACCGGCAGGACACGTATATGGTCCCAGCGGTTAGAGCAGTAAAAAAGCAGGCCCGTTGCGAGTGTTGTAAAAGCGGCCGTTTCTCTTGCCACGCCTGGACAGGTTTACGAGTAGAGTCGCGCTGGTTTTTGTCGGGTGCAAAGCACGTGGCATTAAAGCTGCAGCTTGCCTTGCCTTGCAGAGCGTGGGCTCGAGAGGACAAACCACGGTCGTCTTACTTGAATGCAATATAGCGCTTGCAGCGTATTTGGGGCCCGAACGCGGACAAAGACGGCCTCTTGAGGATCAGTGCTAAGTCTGGGTTATGTTCTTCACGGCGTAAGGCAACGCAGGTCCTGGAATTAGTGTTGCACCGAAATTCATAAAAACTATCTTGACAAATATGCGTGGAAACATCTGATCAAAGCGAGTGCAGTGCGTACACAAATTAAGATAGGAGGCGTCGGAGGATTACAAATTAAAATAGGAGGTGTCGGGGATTATCGACCTTCTTTCTTACATTTTAATTTAGAGTCGAGCGAGTGGGAACTATAATAGCTGCCAGGGCTTCAAATTTGTTCGCCGCCTAAGGAAGGAAATTCTATATCGACCCTTGGCGAAATTTTATTCGTAAATACTTGGTCACAGAGGGAAAGAATCATCGTGCAAATGACATCCACAGCTGGACGGAGAACTCTCACGCTGACCAACAACTGGGGAGGCGGAGAATGGAAATCCGGCATGCACCTACTCGCGGACCTTCCTGGACGATCGGTAAGGGGGCATTCTAGAGACCCCCAAACAGCCACTGAGCTAGCACGGAAGGCACGTTTTAATATAGGCTGCGACGCGCAGAGCGCTGCCGGTGCGGACCATAACCCCATTTTCAGCTAATCATGGGACAACAACTTCACCCACTACGCATCCTGCGTTTCTTCTGCACGAGGCGGGATCCTACTGTGACGCGGAAACACACACTAAGCAATTTTCTCAATTTTCTCCCCAGCTTTACGACATCGTGTTCACTTTCAACGCGTGTAAGCCGCTCGTACTCCCGCAGTCCTCTAAAGAAAAAAACAAACAAGTTTCTCCACCCCCGCAGTTCATGCGGAAACACGCAGTGAGCCAGCTATTGTCGTTTCAAGCGAGCGTTGACACCTCATATTTTCACATAAGCTTACCTCGCCTCAGAAGCACCCTCTCCTCATCAACTATCTTCGCTTTTCCCTCTGCACCCGAGAACAATAAAAGTTGGCTGCTGCGCACGCGCCGCCGTCATGGAGCAGTAACAAAGACATATACGACCGACCTGTCACCTGCACGAGCGTTATTAGGAAATGTGTCCGGCGCAGGCTGCAGCGCTTTAGGGAACTTGCAGGATTAAATCTTTCGGCACCGCAAGCTTAAATCCTGCCATTGAAAGTTTTGTTTAGTTAGGGCGTAGAACGCAGAAAGCTACCTCAGTACATCGCGTAACCGTTAGTCGCAGCTGTACGCTTATTCTTGCTTATGCGCGCTTCTTCGGAACACAGTGTCAGCCGCACTCTCTTGGGTTGGCTGTCGTAATGCTTGAACGCGACAGGCATTGCAGTGACAAACTGTTTTTAGCGAAAACCCCGAGGGAAAATCATAAATAAGGAGCGCTTAGTAGAATGACTACTAAAGAAATAAAATGTTGTAGCACTTGTCCTTGCTCGGGTCCGGGATAAAAAGCCGCACCACCTATATGTCGGAAGACAAGAAACGCTGAATTTTGGCACGTGGTCAGTCGATTAACACAGCTTGCCAAATATATAGGCTGCATGGTTTTCAAGCTGAAATGAAATGAAGACGTACACATTTGCAGAGAGTACAACCCCACCGCAAGTTTGTAACAGCGACAAAATAAGAGTTGTCCATGGCAATACAATGCATTCGAATGCAGCGGAGCGTTGTATTCAGTGATTGAATTGGGAGATTTATTGTGATAATTCGGTCGCACTTTAACGACATTGAGTAATGGGTATGGCTAACTGTCTCCTAATGCACTTAAAAGGGACGATGTTATAGCATGCATAAATGATGAACCCAAATACACTAAATACCCTTACTTTTTTATATTTACCTGTTTCTAACCTATGTGTTCGGAGTTGGCATGTTGCCGGCCACATCAATTCCCTGGCGTGTTCCAACCAACTTCTAGTCGGAAGTCGCTCTAAATAAGTTCTAGGAATGCTTCAATGTTCCAGGCACCAGCCCTGGTTTTGAATAAATGCACGCCATATACCTTGATTCAGCTTTGATACTGCCTC